>NC_140450.1:24937614-25318114 GCF_963576455.1 Neolamprologus multifasciatus
TTAAATAATTGTACATAAGTAAAAGTTATTCAGATGTGTCACCACGTTTCCAAAGACTGGAAGAAGATCTGAGATGAGTGAATATTGGTTATGATGTTCAGTAGCAGCCCAGGAACCATCAAGGCTCATGTCTGCCATGAACTGGACACTGCTGGAACACCAACACCATTATCCACAGTGAAGCCAGTTTTACAGTGCTATGGACTGAGAGGGTACCAAGCAAGCATGGAAACCCTGCTCCAAAATCAACACCTTCAAGCTTGACTGAAATTTGCAGCTGTCCTCAAGTTTTATTGTCAGATAAAACAAAACCGTTTGTTTGGAAGAGTAAAGGTGAGTATTTCAAAACTAAGAAAACTGTACCAACTGTCAAGCTTGGTGGTGGTAGCATCATGCTCTGGGACTATTTTACTCCCAGTGGTACTTGTTTCACAAAGTGGCTGGGATAATGAAGAAGGAGGGCTGCCTCCAAATTCTTCAACTTCACCTCAAAAACAAGCTTAAACTTGGACAGATGGGTGTTCCAGCAGGACAATGATCCCAAACACATTAAAGCTGGTTTTGGATAAAGCATGCTAACATTAACCTTCTGGAATAGTGTTAAGAAGACCCTGACCTCAACCCTATAGAAAATTTGGGGACAGTGCTTAAAAACTGGGTCTGTACCAATTGAAATGAACTCTACCAAAGGAAAGTTTAACTGGTGTGTATGTGTATATTTAAACCTATACTTATACTTTATCTCTGTGTGGATGATGAGCTTTTTTTCCAGAATTTTAACTCTTTTTGTGTGGTCTACAATCATTCAATCATCACTGAAAAAGAATATTTCAAAGAAATCACTAAAGCCCCAAGAACACGATGACATCCATGCCAGTGATGAGTTCATGTAAACTGTAAGGTGCCACCAACAGTTAAAAGTTGCACTTTGGTGTGTTTTGTACAGATGTAAGAATACAATTTTGTATCGACACCAACTTTCCATTAATCCAAAATGTATAGAATCTGGATGTTCTGTACAGTGTTTGCATATGCCTTGATTTTTGATGAAATGTTAACAAAAACAACTGTACTTACGTTCATGGTCTTTGGCATCACACTGATGAGTTATGAGATGAGACTTTTCATCCAGGACCATCATCAGAGTGATACGACTGCTATCTGCAGAACGAATAACATTAGTGCCACTCTTCTGTCTATTTTGTGTTTATTGCCTGTCTGTAAATGATCAGCACACTAACAAGAATCCTCCATCTCCTTTAAATCCTGTACTCTTTTTATTTCACTTTTTGGGTTTACATATAGGACACTGGCTCCACAAATTCATCTGACTCTTTATGTCAGGACAGATTGATCGTTTCCAGCAACATTATAATCACCACAAAAACAGGAGACAAAATCAATGAGCAATTCCCATCAGATGTTAATCAGAATCCTGTTTACTTCCTGCCATACAGAGGCACAAATCTCTGATCTTCATTAACTAGCCATACTGACCTGTACACTGGATTTCACTGGGAGACCCTGTGGCGGCGCTCAGGAATATGAATCAATGAATGAGAATTAATCCACAGTAACACTACTGAATGTGTATTCTGCAGCATGGTTGTGGATGCATGTGTCTTCTCCTCAGAGTTCAACCCTGCTGGCCTGCCCAGCAGTCCCCATGACCATATGGCTGACTGTAATTATACATAATGTAGTTCTCCATCAGGTTGGGCCTGATCTGGAGACTATATGTTGGTGAATGTGAGCTGATAACGTGTGTCTGTTTTAGTGGGTATGGTTATACAGGTGATCCCTCAGTTCATATACGTGGATCATAAATGTGATTTGTGCTGTTTCTTATGGTTTATATTCTCTGTAGCGGTTAATTAAAGAGAAAAACATAGTTACTATATAACCTAATTTTAACTGTCAGTACTCTCATAAATGATTAGGGTGGAGAATTGTTTTCTGATGTTACAAAAACATGTCGTATTCCATGTTTGCACTTTTAGAAAGATTTATGGAAAATGCTTTATTTGAAAGTGATTAGTTACTTGCGTGTCAGAACAAAGCTCATGAAAATCCAGAGACTTGCTCAGTGAGTTTAGGTGTTTTTCTCAATCCTGACAGTTTTTGTTCAGGAAGTTAAAATAGGTGGTGAGTTCACACATTGTGAATTTTAAATTATAACCTTCTCTGAATGTATGACGGGATCCCTACCAATATTCCTCCTTTTCCAGCACTCTACTGTAAACTTATGAATAAAATGTTGATATGAATAAAATTAAGAAAATATGATTCAGTTACTAGGGAAATTTTTTTTTTTTCAAAGACTCAATTTCAAAAACAATTTCTAGTTACCACTTTTCTTATGTCACTTGTCAGAGTCATATACATTAAATGAATAGCTTATCTGTAAGGAAGTGGTCTGATGAATCAAAAAATGCTTTATGTAAAGATAAAACCAAACTGGCCACATTTAAAACTGTTTGGACTTCATGATATCTGTCAGTTATAACAGTTAGAAACTAACCAAAAATCTTAAATTTATAGGTTATTGTTGTAATTAAACAACTATTTTTGTTAACTGTCACTTAATCAGCCTTGTATCAGTGCCCTTTTATTTTTATTTTTATTTTTTGAATTGATGTTGGTACTTTAAGGCCGTCATATTTACCTAGACTGGACAGCAGCTAACTTACGTTGGAGGAAAGACCCAGTGCATGAATAGAAAGAAGGTGGCTCCTAAGGATGAAGGGGCGGCCTAAGAAGACAACTGAGTTGTGGAGAGTAATTTGAAAACCGCCCCTGCTTTCTAAAACACACCCACCTCAGACACCGTGTTCTCATACTGCTCTCCTGTGTGTTTTATCAACACATTTGTGTGCACAAGCAAGTATGAGTGTGTCTATGTTATGTATGAGTGCATAAATTTCATAAGACTCTGCATGTGTCCATACTGCGTCTATGCCTTTGATGTGATTTATTCTGTAGCCTCTTCTTTCTGTGTGTGTGTGTGTGTGTGTGTGTGTGTGTGTGTGTGTGTGTGTGTGTGTGTGTGTGTGTGTGTGTGTGTGTGTGTGTGTGAGGGTGATGAGTTGTGACAGGTGTTGTGGCCGCTAGTGCTGCAGGAGAAGGCGGAGGAGGAAGAGGGGAGGGAGTAAACGAGAGCAACACAGATGATTATTTAATTACCGTCTAATACTGTGTACCCCCTCCTCCTCCTGCTCCTCCTCCTCTCTCTCTCTCTCTCTCTCTCTTCCCTTCTCTCCCCATTCTCCTTGTCCCCCTCTCCCTAACCCCCCCCCCCCCACACACACACACACACACATCACTTCATCCACTCCCCCTTTTCATCCTTTCTTTATTAATGAACAATCCGGGCCTTTCTACAAATCCACTAGGGCTTACTGTACCCCCACCCCCCAGATACTCTGTGTATGTGTGTGTGAGAGAGTTGGCTTCTCCCTTTGGAGGATACCCCCCCAACCCACACACACACACACACATCCCCCACAACACGCGCAAATACACAACACGCACACATGCACACACAAATTTCCAAACTAATCAACGCATTCATTGATTCTAACTCTTTCTTGTGTGTGTGTGTGTGTGTGTGTGTGTATGTGTGTGTGTGTGTGTGTGTGTGTGTGTGTGTGTGTGTGTGTTTAGGGCATTAACATATTTTATTCATTCATTTGTAAAAGAAAGCATTTGCATGTACAGTATGGCTGTGTGCATGCTGTTATCTGCAGGTTCAGTATAATGCTCTTTTGCGTGTGTGTGTGTGTGTGTGTGTGTGCGTGCACTTTACATGCTCAGGTCCCTGTCTAATGACTGTATGATAACAGTGACCTGAGTACCTAATGTTACGTGTGTGTTGTGTCTCTACAGCCCAATTATGTGCTCCTTATAGCTCCTTATAAACACACTACCAGAAACATATTAAACATATCATGCAGTTGTTTCAATATTCATCTCAACAATGATTTGAATATTCTCCTCCTACTCTGGCCTAAATTTCAGGAAATCTCTGTCTCTGTTGATATGAGTTCAACAAGAATGGCATCTATTCATCTTTTAAAAATAATAAATAATAAAAATGATAAAGAATTGAGCCTAGAATAGCATAGACACCAAGAAATATACCTACTTTTTTTAAATGACAGAAATCACATCAGATAACAATGAAAACAAAGGTCATGTTCTTTTGATTGTGGATTACGTTTTTATATTATCAATCATTTGGGCAAACTGCTTTTATAAAACAATATAACTGCTATTATTTCTTCTTGTAATGGAATGGCTAAAACACTGAAAACCACATTAATCTGAATTTTTATGGGTTGATAACAGGTCAGTTTATTTTAACGCCAGTTATTTGTTGTGCATAACATATCATAATGTAAATCGTAGCTACATATAAATACACTGGTAATACACTGGCTATTACTAAATATTGGACCATATAATTCCTTTGTAATCATATAATGTGTGTATAAAACATACAAATTGTAATTGTGGTGTTGCATTTCACCCTTCAGAGGAGAGGGTTTGTCAGAAGAAAAAAGGGTCACTTTATCCTTTGATAAAACATTTCTATCTTGATGGAAGTAGTCTCCTCTAGGATGTCAACGCCCCCGTCCTTAGGGCTGAATGGTTTGATGGGTATGAAAATGATGTGAATCATATGCTGCAGCCTTCACAGGCAGATCTCAGTGTAAATGAATAGCTGCAGGTATTCATTTACACTGAGATCTGACAATCTGAAGACTCTAGGTTGATTTCTTTTGGCAGACTGATGTTCATCACTCCAGCTCCAGAGACTTAAAGAATCAATGCCAAGCTTCACCGAAGCTGTCCTGACAATAGATGATGGCACAATATGGTGGGTTTCCTTTTTCCTTTAATTTGTCACCTGTCTTTATATTAGGCAGAAGCATTAATATGTGGTAGCCAGTTCAGTCGCGCTGTCATATAATAATAATGCGAGACAATGTTAAAGTATTTTAAAGCTGCTTCTCATATCTAAATTAGCAGTGCGTATTTGATCACCACAGCTGAAGCTTTAAAGGTTTGCACTAAAAACCCTTTTGCTGTCCAGCGCTCATCCTCTGCCTCTTCTCACCCTTCCACCATCTTTCTCCCACCTCTCGTCACTCTTTTCACTTCACTTTTCTGACCCCTGTCTTCCTCACCTCACCTCTCACCTCCCTGCTACATCTCCACACCTCTCCTCCTCACCGCAGCACTCTGAGCGTGCCTCTCACTTCCCCTCGCCTCTCTCCCTCCCCTGCAATTCCTCTTCATCTCACCTCCTCTCTTCTCTATCTTCCCATCTTCTTCTTCCCTTATCTCCCTTGTTAATAATTCAACAGCAGTGCACACATGAGTGGTCATTGCCCGAACTTCACAAGGGGGATCTGGAGGACAAATGAACCATAAGGGTGGCGGAATTAAAAACTTCCCCACGGCTCCACTACAGGGCCGGAGGAATCTGCCGCCTGCCTGGCTAACGCCCGTCTGTGCATCCTTTCCCTCTCTTCCCCCCACTAAATGTTAGCGCTCCTCTTTCAGTGTGGGGTGGGAGAGGAGGACGCGGTTGGCTTTAAATGCTAAGTATGCCCTGAGTTTGGAGTTTGGGAGCGGGGACCGCCCGGTGACATTTTGTCTTTTCACACAGCTTGTTCTCCCATTAGAAACCTGCAGATGCACGACTTTGTGCTGATGAGGATGCGCCCATTTGTGGTTCTCAAAAGACATTCGCATGCAAGCATATAAAAAGAAAATGTAAATTATAGATAACACATTCCACGACACGTATTCATGTGAATATAGCAGCTAATGAATACGTGAGATACCCTTTATACCTTCCAACCCACAGGGAATAAAAGAGAGGAATATTTCCTTTATTTATTAGTTATTTCATTTTATTCCCTAGCATATGGCTGTATTATAAACCTGGATAAGCCAGGTTTTGATAGGCTCCTTTACCACACATTCAGATAAATAAAAAGTATAAATATAAAGCTTTATGTTGATGAACTGGTGGTTAGATCAAACACTTTATGCTATCAATATTCAGCGAAAACTATTTGCTGATAAATGCTGTGATGACTGACGTCTTTATTAGTCATACAGAAAAGCACTGATTTGCACATTTTGAATCAAATGACATGGTACAGGTGAAGATTTGCCATGTTGCTGTGGGTCAGTATAAACGATCACTGAGGAGTCTGAGGATTTGCTGAAAAAGATACTTTTTGTTTGATGAGATAAAAAAGGTGCAGAAAACCTTCTGAAAGGCCATGTATGCTTGTTTAAAAACACATGTTTCAGAGGTGAGTCTTTTGTCCTTTCTCCCTTCCTCCCTCTTTTCTCTCACCCCCAACCGTTAGTGGTAGATGACTACCCCTCCCTGAAACTGGTTCTGCCAGATTCTTCCTGTTAAAAGGGAGTTTTTCCTTCCTACTGTTGTAAAGTGCTTGCTCAACATGGCATCATCTGACTGTTTCTGTTAATATAGGGCCTCACCTAAAGGTGACTGTTGCTGTGAACTGGTGCTATATAAATAAAACTGAATAAAATTTAAACTGAATAGTCTTCACAGACTTACTACACAGACAAATCATTACCAGTGTAGTAAAACATAAGGTAATGTATTATACATTAGTCATTACTCTTTGAAAGTAATGCATTATTTCACTTAAGGCCATTACACATTGGGCTTGTTGTGAAAAAGTGACATGAAATAAGAACTTTCCAGATCCATGTAACATATAAATTAACCAAACGTGTTGTGTTTTTGTGGAAAATGTCCTTTAAAAATGTACCGTTAAAAAAACTGAAGTCAGTCCTGATTCTAAACAAGAAAAGGAAGAAATTCTGGGTTTATCCAATTCTCTAGAGCAGGCAGCAGCAGGGAGGATTTGATGGTTTGATTCAGGAGTGGAATCTGTATCTGCTTTAGTACATATTTCAGGATGTCAGTGGGGAAGTTTGAGCTCTTGATGGCAACGATTGGACCACATCTGAGGAGTCATTTCCGAGATTTCTGAATGACCCGGAGCAGCTTGTAGCTGTGCATCTGACGTAAAATAGTATAATTTTACTATTTCCATGTCATTTTATATTCAGCACGAGCACATTTTGAGCTTCAAGTTGTAGTTGTTGTTTGTTGTCAAATTAAGTAGTCTGATTGGTCAGATCTGTTTGTTGAAAAAAAAAAACCCAAAATTGAGCTTGGTCTGAAAAACTAAATGCTGTAAATTCATTACACACAATTACACAGTTAGTGTGAACAATGTCAGAAAAAATATTTTTAACTGGTGAAATATTTGCACGGATTCTACGAGTCTGGTGTGTAAAGGCCTTTTTTTACACCCTTGAGAAGATGATTCGTTATACTCCTCCTCATTCCATTGCTTTACTCTAACAAAGCCTGACATGCTCTGTCAAATAATTACCAATTAACAATAGAAACCTTAGGCTAGAGTCCCATGAACCAACCCAAATCCCTATCCTAATGAGGACACATAGAAGCTCTTTTGTTTAGTCTTTAAGTACTAACTCAAAGCCAACAGCACAGTTAAAGCCCAGCCCAAACAGAACTTTACTGCAGCTCTGCTCGCAGAAAGAGATACAGGTAGAAATGAAGACTTCAGCATCACAAGCATGGCTTCTCATTGCTGCGTCTGTCACCTGTGGAGGATCAGGATCTGGCTGGCTGTGGTCGGCATACACTCAGCTTGAAAGGTTTGGGGAGTTTTTCCACCAGCAGCTTTGTGTTAGCATGCTGTCTTTGCTTGGAAAGAGTCAGTGTCAGCAGCCGATTCTGTGAGTGCAGTTTTCAGTTTAAAGTAACATCTTACTTACATTTCTCAAAAGTTGTAGCTCTCCCCTGCCATTGTCCTCCCTGCTCTACAAGAATCAGCTGATCCTAACTTTACCAGTTTTTGTTCAAATTTCATCTTATCCTTCCTCTTGTGCAAAAGTCAATTCTCAATATATCCTGAATTTATCAGCTGAAGAACGCCTGTAGGTGAGCTATATACCCAGAACAACAGACAAGGAAACAGTTACTATCTTTTTATTTATGTATCTGTCTGATCTGTGCCCTTTTGTTCAGTCCTGACTAAACTCACTCTAACATGCTACCTGATACCTTTAGTAAACTTTCACCACACTAATCCAACAGCTTCTTTCCAGTTTCATTTCCACACTCAGCCGGCGAATGATTCTTCTTTACTGGTAGAACAAACAGACTCGACACATATCTAAAAAGTTGCTAGAAACGCCAAGCACAAACATGTCCACCTCACCTCATTCTGATGAAGGCATGTTTTCAGATGTAAGATCTCAACAGCTTACATCTGCAACAGAGCTAGAGCTTAAATTAGACCCTGACAAGCATTTTTATGGCAGTGAGAGCTGTGCTAGAGGCGTTATGTTTCCTGGTTGTTCATCCATCCATCACATTCTCTAGAACATGATATCGCAGTAATGCCTTGAGGGAATGTGACAAAATGTGGCACCAAATTAACCTAAACTCAGGGATGATTAATTTGAATTTGGTAGTCAAAGGTCAAGAAAGGAGTAAAGATGATTAAAAGTGATGACATTTGGTTCCAGAAAGTCCAAAGTTATTTTTACTCTATCAGGACCACTTCAGTCCATCTGCAGATATATTTTTCCACATACATGTGGAAAGCCTGAGGTGGTGGAGAGCACCCCCCACCCCACCCCCAACATGCACATACACCAAAAGCCTGAGGCAAGGAGAACAGCAGCTAGACCACCCTTGGGAGGTCTAGCAGGCATCAGTGACAGCAGACATGACACTGATTAGGTGGACACGGCATGAAAAAAGGAGCTGGGGTAAAGGCAGGTTTCAAAGTGGCTTGCAGAGAAAGCAGCAAGCATAAACAGGGTAAACTGGCATAAATAGCACCCTCTGTTTGCCAATTGCCAACTGAATACTTACCCTATGCTTCACTTCTCAGATATACCCCCCACACATGCATGTCATTGTATTTCCCAGAGTTCAGATCTGTCTTCTTAATAGATCTGCAGGGGTTTTTTCTAGAGTTTTTTTTTGTCTTTTTTTTTTTTTTGAAAATCAGTGTGTAATCATTTGTGAACAAGTGATGAGGTGTATGAAGGTTGTTCAAAGTTTCGACTCTTCTTCCAGACATGACAACATGAGGGAAAAGTACGACTGCAGAGACTCCTGCCTGTGAGCATGTAAAGACACAAAACACCCAAACAACTGTTTTATTAGAAACATGGAAGCCAGTCTAATGGAAACTGATCAAATGACTTGATTTAAACTCCTGTTGGTTTTATCATCTCAGGTCATTTTCTTTCAGTGAGCAGGATCGTGGATATTACACAGCAAGTCTGTGTTTTCTTTTGCTGCGTTTTTTTCAGGGGGGGCTTGTTGTACATAAACAGAACAAGTCAGGGGAAAAAATGAGTGACGCACTGAATGTCACTTGAGGAAGGAAGAGGAAGAGGTGTGACTTGTCCCAACATCCTTTGCATTTTACCACTGCAACAGTCTTGTCAGTCACAGAGTGAACAAGGAGGCATATGTCACCGCATTGTCGCTATGGCAATGACAAGCGCACTGATGACTCACTGTGACACATGGAAATACAACAAACAGACTGCTGGCCTACACACACATACAAACTGAGTCAGTGTAGCGAGGCAAGATCACGGCAGACAACACACACAAAAACAGCACTGTAGCTTCTGCACAACAAAATGCGTGCACATACACAGACCTATACTTGTACACATTAGTGAGACGACAACAAACCGATGATGCATTCAGCCTTGTTATACAAAACTGACAATGTTACGATGGGAGAAGAGTCTTGAACTGGTCACATCGGGAACTGTTGTGTGACATCATATAACGGTGTAGACTGAAAACGTGACATATCACCGGGGAAACTGCATTTTCTAATCGTTCGAATGATTCATAGATGCATTTGTGCACACACCTGCACAAATATCCACACACAGAAGTAGTTCATTTTTAATGCTACTGTTAGTCTTTTCTAACAGTGGCATTAATTTATCTAACACTGTGTGTGTATTATATTAGATCAAGTATTTATATTTTTGTTTAACTTCTAGATTTTTTTCCCATTGCTTACATTTTTTCCTAGTTCACCCCACGTGAGCGATGGAATGAACTGAGCTGCCTCAGCACAACCAGAAATCAGCACAATTTGTTTGACATTTAAAGAAATGTGCTTATTAGCTTTTTGATTCTAAGCTGTGATAAAATGAATCCACTATAGCTAAATTCGCCTGCTCACAAAATAGCACATTAATAGTCATGCTTGTGGAATGAGAGCCAAGCTGTCATTCCACAAGCTTTAAATCAACACTCATGATTCTGATTCCTGAGAAGTCTGCTCTATGCCACCCAAATGACCGCCACCCCAGAGCATTCGCTCCTCTCATCGTAACTTCTGAGTAGCTGGTCCTGCAAAACATTACGTGCAGCTATGTCGTCCCGCTTGATCACTTGTTTACCACAGTGTAAACTGGGCAGGTGGATGGCATACTTACGTCTGCTATCGCACACTTGCATCATGATGCTATTCGCTGATTTTTGCTTGACCTGATTGTTGAGCTGATACAGCTCGATCGCAGCAAACCCCGCTGAAATTGACACTTCCCCGGTGTATAGTTCAGTATGACTGCACTGAGTCATCTAGCTCCAGTTGCATCATCATGTTTTCTGATGACAGAACATTGGTAGGCCGCAACAAAGATCAAAAAGGTTACAAAGACTACTATTATACATACGTGATTACTAAATGTGAAGCAAAATTTCACCTTGCTTTACTCACGTGAATTCAGTTGTCACAGTCTATGGGGGAATTCAGCTGATGGGGTTTTTAGCAATGCAGCCTGAAGCAAAATTTTCACCAAAACTGAAACATTTTAACCCACATAAATGCAGATTTGTGTCAATCCAACTTTATGCTGCACACAAACTTCAAATCATATTTGCTGTGAGAGCACCCTAATCAGTTTTCTCTAACCCAAGGGAAAATGGGGCCATCCGTGCCCCATAAATGATGATGATTGGCATTTCTAAGATGGGCAAAGCCACAAAAGAGGTTAGTGGATATGCACCAGTTTCCCTACATAAAGTCAAAAAAGGTGTTGGGTAAAACCTTTTGCTAAGTTAATATTCATTTTATTTTATCAGACCCACACATACCAAACCGAACTAAACATACTGTACTGTAATTACTTTTTGTACTTCACAATGAATACTCGCACATCTGTGCATGTTTAATACCTGCCTGTAATATACCAGAAACATTAGTATTACTTATGTCATTTTATATTTATATTTATATCTCTGTATTTATCTATTTATATCTCTATTCCTGCACTTCATTTATTACGATTGCTTTGTTGTCTATTGTATGTATGCTGACAACTCAATTTCCCTCTGGGATTAATAAAGTTTCTCTGATTCTCATTCTGAAACCAGACTGGTGACGCTCATTTGGACAAATTTAAACCAAAACAACGGTGCCAAGATCCTCTAAAGTGGGTGATCTTCATCCTGCGCCATAGTCCATGGGAATCATGGGAGTGTAATCCACCTCAGTGTAACCCAGCCACCAGTTTTACTCCACAAGTTTGACTCAAACAGCTCCTGTAGACAGGTGTGTTTTCTTATTCTGGGGTGCAACAAAGCCCTCTTTCACTTTTAGATACCCTCTTTCTCTGAGACACAGCTGACCAATAAACAGTGCAAGTTATCATGTGGGTTTATACTAATGCATTTTACTCTGCTTGGATTTTTCTGCGTGTGAAAGGAAACCAAACCAATGAGACAAGACTTCAACATTGAAAAGTCATGAACGGATCTGGATCAAATAACTGTTGATGGGAAAACACTCATAGTATAAATTTAAGGATTGACAGTCAAACAGTTTTTACTCCTCTCGTATAATCCCAGACATATGGTTAATATAATGCACCTCACTAATTCCAGTCTTCAGCTACACTAACGCTTCCATAAACATCTTGTGCAACCTATTTACAACCGTCTGTCCTATATTGCAATGTGGTCCGTGAAGAATCACATGTGGAAAAAAAATGTTGAATTTTATTTTGATTTACAGAAAATTTGGATGAACGGTACTATGACAAACAGAAAGTCTCTGCACCTGGCCAAGAAATAGTCCAGTGCATTGCTACCACAAGTAGCTACCTGGCTATTACGGGCTACTGTAGGTGTTTTCTTCTGTTTACGATCTTTATTGCTAAGATAAGCTAACTCTCCTTGATTTCATAAAATCAATACTGTTTATCTGCAACAAATAGATAGCTATGTATGCAGCTATGTTTAATAAGCAAACCTTTGATAGGTTGATAAAAACTTCAGGTGCTATTTTATTCTCTACAGAAGACCTCTGTTGAAAACAAATTAGCTGAATATAAAGCATTTTTAAGAGAAAGGATGGGAAACACAAGCAAATGTTTGATACTGCTTCCTTTACACAGACAAAAATCAGCACTGGCTAAGAGAGATTAAAGTGAATCGGTAAAACCGTAATTTTCCTCGTTTTTGTCCCTGTAAAAAGGGTGTATGTAACAGCAATACCAGCCTGTGTGCATGGAAACTATTTTTCACAATATTTGGCAGCTGCAGGTCTGACAATAATCACAGGGGTAATCTAAGACAAGACACCTGCCCTATTGTGAGGTGTAGAAGAGCAAAATTACTGCTAGTTTTCACCACTTCCTTAGTGGAAGTACACTGACAAAAAAATCACTTCATTGTCCATTTGGATGGAAAATAACTCTTTTGTAATCTTTTCTCAGAAAAGGTGTTTTTACTGTACATGAGTAAATCAGGCATAATAACTGCTCAGGCGAGAGGGGAAGAGTCAGGGTTACAGCTGCTAAGGAGCTGTTTTTCCAGGTTCATTTCAAATATGTACTTCATGTTTGCATCCATGGGTGAGCGTGTGTGGTCTGAGAGCCCAGCTGTAGCGAGGCTAGACACTCGTAAAGCGTTGCCTTCTGCCCTAAAGATACGCAGCGCCATCTAAAATGAGCAACCAGACTGAAGAAGGAGGGAAGGATAGAGAAGAGAGAAAACACGGAAAAACATAGTATCTGAAATCATATGTTTTTGAATTACAAATTCTGATAATAAGACCGTGATATTTACAATCTACTTTACTTTTATTGTCACAATTGTAGTTCTGACATGCGTTTTCTACAATATTTCTCACGTCCTTACACTCTCTGTGTGTTTACACCACTCTGAATTTAGTCCTTAGGTCATGATCGGGGCAGGAGCTTGCCCCTCCCAGAGCCTGGTTCTGCTGGAGGTTACTTCCTGTTCAATGGGAAATTTCTTTTCCCACTGTCGCCAAGTGCTTGCTTACAGGAGGTAGTCTGACAGTTGGGGTTTCTTTGTATTATTGCAGCGGCTTGCAGTGACTGCTGTTGTGATTTGGTGTTATACAATTAAGACTAAATTAAATGTTTGGTTTAGAGTTTGTACTTTTGGTAAATAGTAAATGGCCTGCATTTGTATAGCGCTTTAGTCAGTCTCTAAGGACCCCAAAGCGCTTTACACTACATTCAGTCATTCACACACACATTCACACACTGGCAATGGCAAGCTACGTTGTAGCCACGCTGCCCTGGGGCGCACTGACAGAGGCGAGGCTGCCGGACACTGGCGCCACCGGGCCCTCTGACCACCACCAGTAGGCAAACATGGGGTTAGTATCTTGCCCAAGGATATTTGGCATGCAGCCAGGAGGCAGCGTGGGATCGAACCACCGATCTTCTGATTAGCGGCTGACCTGCTCTGCCACCTGAGCTACAGCCACTTTTGACCTCAAACATAAAGATGTAGAGAAATCAGGAGTCGCACAAATCTGGATAACTGTGACATTCATGTGTGCCCACACTACTATTCTTTTTTTATGGGCATGAGGCTGAATTTTATTGTGTTCACACTGTCAGAAGTGTTCTCAGGAAATTTGGTAGCTAGATGCAATGCTCATGATTACCCTCTCTAGCATTACAAGGACTTTAGTAGGTCATTTCAGTTTGATGGTCAGCTGTATTAGTGTAACCCACAGAGAAGGAGCTAAATCAAATGGGCAAAAAGATTTGAGTACTGAGGCAGAGACAGAAGGGGAAATGCACCATCTTGAAAGGCAACCCAACTAGGGAAACTCTAGTTTTCCTGTGCTGTCTGCTCTGTTGTTAACTGAAGCAGCCATGTCTGAAAATAAATGTGCTACAGAGATGTCCACATGGTGTCTGCTCATTGTGCATCCAAAGTAAACCAGGAACAATGTCGGCAGAGGGTCATTTAAGACATCTCCCTCGGTGGATATGCCAAATAGTAGTATGGTAGCTGCTCTAAACACCAGTGAAGTCTGTTGTAGTCTGTAATGGTGTGGCGGTGAAGAGTGAAGTCTTCTACCTTTTCAGTGGAGGTGGAGACATTCATTCATAAATCATAGCCATGCTGGCAGAAAAGACTAAAAGTGGCTGGACCAAATGCTCACCTCTTAATACTATAAGAAGAAGTTGTTACAAGGTAACGTGTAACAAAAACTAGGTGAAATGAACAAACAATGTAACCAGTAACACACAGACAGAAATGAAACAGTCTGTTCTTGTGATTTCTCATCACTAGCTGATGCTAGCCCTTAAATGGCTAGTCTAGCAAGCCATTACATTAAACAAAAAATGATTTATTTTTTTGCTACTTTTTGGAACACACAAAACATTTTTCTGAAGGCTGGCATTGCCTTTTCTGTAGGAAGACATTCAATGGAAAGTTATCTACAGTCTCACAACTAATCAGTCTGTGCAGATGAATGGTGAAGGTGATTAGGTCATCTTGCACAGTAGCCCAGATTTGTTTGATTCTTGATTTTCTTCCAAATCTCTACTTGTAGAGATTTATACGGCAGAGTTAATAGCTGAGTTAACATGACTTTTAATCACCTTTTAGACATGCGCTCCTTTGCATTAATTAGCATTTTGGCTCATGTCTGAATAAGCAATCTGATCACCTTTCCATAAAATAAAGATGGCGATCTTTGATGCCAGTGAGTTCCAGGCGTCATTGACTACAAAGAACTCTGAGCAAGCATTAAACATTAATTAAGGATCACATTTACTTTATTTTTAATTTATCCAATTATGTTTAAGGCACTGAGGGTGAGGGACTATGTTAAAAAAATCAGCAGCTAATATAATATTTTTGTTCATTCCAGATCTTTAGCGCCATGGTATACATTATGAAAGGTTTGCCACGGTTTAAACATTTCTAGACCCAGCTATGCGTCTGAATGAGAGGAACATTAATTTAAAAGTGACTATGATAGAAGGCATTACTTTAAGCCACCAATACATCCACGCCTGAAAGGGGCTTTAGAGCCACAATAGCTGCATTTATGGAAAAATGCCGGGTTGAAATAAAACTGTAAATCCACTTTAACTTTCAGAATCAGGCAGACAAATATACTGTGGTTAAAAGGGAAGCCTCATTTAAATTGTATGATGTCTAAGTACAGTAAGACCTACTGTGGCTCAGAGAGAGATGATGATGGAGGGAGAGTAGTGAGTGTGCAAGGGAGGTTCACATAGCATAGCACAGAGCATATGAATGAGCTTTACATGTAGGTTTGTCTAGACACCAGGACACCC
Organism: Neolamprologus multifasciatus; assembly: GCF_963576455.1. NCBI lineage: Eukaryota > Metazoa > Chordata > Actinopteri > Cichliformes > Cichlidae > Neolamprologus > Neolamprologus multifasciatus. The sequence continues at coordinate 24,953,341 of NC_140450.1, forward strand.
CTGTACACAAACGGAGCACTTTACACAAAAGACCACACGTCTCATATAAAATTTTAAAAAAGGCTTTCTAACAAGAAGGAAGAGGAGAGAAACCACAGTAGCATTTGTTTGATAAACTCTTAGATCCTCTTTATATTACTGACATCTCTGGTGTTATTACAGTAGTAATTTCATGACCATAACAGCTCAGTCATTTATTACTCACGTGACTGCTGCTCTGGACCTCTGAAGGCACCGAGGCTTTAGCAGTAGATCCTCAAGTAGATCATAGATGCTCAGTCAATTGAGAAGTGGGGATTGCAAAGATCAAGTCAAAACCTTAAACTCTCATCATGTTACGCAGTTTTTACATTTGTCAGATGGCACGCATTTTTTACAAATGAGGCCACAGCCACCATGAAAAGTTGTGGCTGGTCTGCAGTTATGTTGAAGTAAGTGGTGCGAGACAACATAATGTCCACATGAATGCCAGAACCCTGGGTTATTCCCAGCAGTAGAAAAGTGCAGTAGTGCAAGCTGCTTTTATCGCTTGCACTGTTGTCATTTCAAATGTTGTCTTTTCCTAATCACTGCATACGGCGAGATGTACTGACCTGGCCTGACACAGTCATCATGTCATCACAATTTGTCCCTTGTCAACATGTCTCAGATCCTAACCCATTGTAATTTTTCCTACCTCCAGCACATCAGCTTCAAGAACTGCCTGTTTATTCAATACATAATGTACCCTGCTCCTTGGCAGACGCGACTGCAATGAGGTCAACAAACTTGTTCACCTGTCAGGGTTACAGAAGGACAAAATGACGTGCAAGTGCTGCTGTGACAACCGAGGCTTTCACTTGGATGATGAAGCTCTGTTCTCATTCATCTTGATTCCAATCCAACTCCAGTTGTTCATTAATATTAAGATGGATAGTTGGACCGCTATAACTTTTCAACATGAAGGGCATCTTAATTACTGGAAGAAAAATGTTTTTGACGTGAAGCTAATAGTTTTTACTACTTGTACTCAAATAAGCTCCACTGGTTGCTTTTAGAATCGAATGTATTTTTTAATGGGAAATGGCAGTTATTTCACTTAATTCATGTTTAAATAATAAATAAACACTTAACTTGAAAAAACAGTCAAATGTTTCACCACATGAGTTTCCTCCTTTCAAGATTAATGAGTATGATGTACGTTTTGTCACCACTTACTTCAACAGCAAAAGAAATGTATAGCCAGTAAATTTATCTAATAAGTCATTATAGAAGACACGAATATTCACTGACCCTATTCTCACAGCAACAGAATCCGTCATTTAAGGAAAGTCCCTCCTTCCTCAAACAAATGCAGACAAAAAAGGGGGAAGGGTAGGAAAGGCATCTACGTTCATAAACAGTCTGCCGTGAGAAGGTCGCACCCACCCAGTTTACAGACTGAATGTTGGGGTTGCTGGATAGGTTAACAAAACATCGGAGTCCTATGAGTACAGCACCTTCCGTACCTTACTCTGCGTCCACTCAGGAAGCAGTTTGCTCATTGTGCATAATTTTGAAGCTGCCGATAGGTCCATAGACAGTATAAAACATGGATTTACCTATCATGACCTATCTTGGTTGCAAAAAACAGATGTGACAAATCATGCAGGTCTGACTGTGAAACGCACTCACGGGCTAACAATTTGAGACCAACAAGTCGTCAGCCAATGACCGTTCGGTTTGCTACCACAGATAATCTTTTGACACACGGTATGACCAAGATTTACAGAATAGACTTATTTTTCTAATCAGCATGACCCGAAACAAGTGACTGAGCCCATGAACTCATGAGGAGAGTGTTTACACTGTTAGGTCAGTACCAAAAGCTGTTTTCCTGTAGACTTCGATAGGAATAGAAGTCTTTGAAACCACAGCTATCGCCATTTTGTGGCCTACAGATAGATTGTGGGTTTAAAGCACTTGAGTATTGACTTCATTTTTTTTAATTAATCTCTCGTTCTGTGAGTTGGTCACAGGCTAAAGGTTCCAGGCTCCAGTTACGTAGGTTACTCTCTAAAAAGTATCTGTTAACAGCTCATAATTGGCAATCACGTCATTCGCTCAACTCAAATGTGAGAAAAGCTTTGCTTGCGACCCACTATCTTTTTGTTTCCTCTGGGGTTTTTTTTTTATCTGAAGTCACTCGAAATGACAAAATGGTAATTTTTTGTTGTCTGGTTACCATGTCACAGTAAATCGCTTCCTCTGTGGACACATGTTAACACTCTAAGGGCTAAGTCATCATCTGTGCTAACCCTAACCCTAGTCCCACCTTCACTTTGGGAGAGCAGCACCAACTCTTGCTAGCAAAAAGTCCTTTGCAATATTAAACTAAAACCAATACCTGAATCCCAAATATCTATTGAGATTACATAAGATATAACACAAATTGATTTTTTTAATGTATTGTTCTACATGGTTTAACAATAACGTTATCACATCTTAAACTATGAACCTAGATTATCACTGAGTGAGTACAGAAAGCAGCTTTTTGTAAGTAAGCTATGTCCTCCTGGTGATGAGGGTGGCAGATTGAAAAATGCCTGCATGTGTCTTTCTAAAGGGCAGCTAAAAATTTCATCATGTTGTTTAATCTGGGTTTGTTTTTCTTGGTTATATTTAGACATCTTTACTTGTTTACGCTTGAAAAAGCAATTTCTAATTTGAGACTCCAGGCATTATTTGACTACTAGCTCGAAAATTTAGGGTATTTCATCCTGTAGAGCTCAATTAGTACATTTAAAAAGAATTATCAGTTATAATAAATATTTTCTCACTTAGCAACTAAAGAACCCGAATCATGGTGAGATGATGTGTTTGCACTGAGAGTAAGACTGATTTAAACGGCAGGCTTAAATTGCAGATTGTGTCGTAATTGTTTGTGCATTTTGGGGTTGTGCTCACGCATGCCTGCGTGTGTGTGCGAGTGTGTGCTCCCCGTACTGTGATTGAAGTTATCCATTATTGATGATGTCCTGATGAGATCAATCAAGCCAGAGTTTTCTCGTCTTTTGGCTGCTGAAGCTGATAATGCCGTTATGACATACTAATCGTCATGTCATGAATATTTAAATCACAAGGAACACACATTCCATATTCATGACTCTTCTCTGTTTTTTGTCTAGTTTTTTTTTTTCCTTTAATTTTTCCCCCCGTCTGGAGTCACCCCCCATCATGCTTTTCTCTCTTAATTCATTTTAGACTGTATTTATAAAACAGTCACTGTCGCCATCTCGTTTGCTGTAAATCTAATCTCTAACATTGAAAATAGTTCCCACAGAAGATACCAGATCTGTAATTTTACGCCTGCGCTCCGTTTTCCGGCTGTGACCAGAAGTCCACAGAGATCCATAGCACATTTCGGTTTCCTCTCCATCTCGTCTGTTCTCCACTGCATTGTTGTTTTATTTACCTCAGAGACAAACACCATATTTATTCATGACTCCTCACAAAATGCTGGTAAAATAAACATTTGTTTTCTCCTAATGAAAAGCGTGTTTCGGAAATGAGTTGTTTTGTTTTGGGCTCGACCCCAAACAACTTGCTCTCGATACAACAAATATGTATGAAAATAAAAAGGCAATAATGCAATTGGTTACGGCGTAAATGCATTTGTTCCAGCAACTATCCTGCGGAGGCAGGCAGATCAGTAATAATTCATAAACAAAAGAGCTAACTGTGTTCATAATTCATAAGAAGAGAAACATATACACCCCAGTCATTGCTGTGGCTTATTGGGCCAGTGTGCAGCAGAACAGAAAATGCTTGGATGCGTTGAACTTAAAGGTTCAAAGAGCAGCATCAGGAATTCAAAATTCAAAAGCGCACAATGACCAATTATCAAAAGTTACACTTAAAAAAAGATTTAAATCCAATGGACTTTTGTGCAGTTTCCTAAGCTGACCACAATACAGACACAAAGTGAGAGTTGCAGTACTCACGTGTGTGTGTGCGTGTGTGTGTGTGTGTGTGTGTGTGTGTGTGTGTGTGTCTCCGTCTGTGCTGGTTGGCATGAATGTTTCAGTGCTTAAATGGAGGCAGACATATTGAATCTTCACTTATCCTTGGGAGAGGCCTCTGGCACACACACACACACACACGCACGCATGCACACACACCCACACACACAACCGAGGCTAGGAAGTGGTGTGTGGGAATATTCACACAGCATTAAAAAATAATGGATTGAGACACACCAAATATGGCATATGTGAATACATGTGTGGCTGTGAGTAATTTGCAGTAAAACACAAATTTCATCTTATTTCATAAGATTTTTTTTTTTATTTTCTATACAGGAAAACATTTTCATTTTTGCACTAAAACCCTTTCATAGATTTATTAGGTGGAAGGACTTATTTCGTAGAGTTGATTTCCTCATAGACATTAAGTGAGCTCTTCTAGGCTGGATGCATATGAAATATATGTATGTGTATACAGATAGATAGATACTGGGGTTATTTTCTGCATGTAGAGGTGAGAGAGAGAGAGAGAGAGAGAGGATGATGATGATGATGATGATGATAGATAGATAGATAGATAGATAGATAGATAGATAGATAGATAGATAGATAGATAGATAGATAGATAGATAGATAGATAGATAGATAGATAGATAGATAGATAGATAGATAGATAGATAGATAGATAGATAGATAGATAGATAGATATGAAGGATCTTCATAAGTTTATGGTCAAAACTTCTTTGTTTAGACTACACCTTTTAGTGTACGGCTTCCCTGCTCTATTTATATGTGTTATGTATAAGTACTCACCGTTAAGTGCATGTCTTAAACTACAGAAGCATGCTCTCATTGGCAATTTGGGGGAGGAAAAGATCTAGAAGCATCGTTCTCTTAACATCATTGTCTAGACCTCTGCTCTCAATGTACATCACAAGTGGCCTTTATTCACACACACAGAGGCACACACACAGAAACTTACTCACTGACTTTAATAGCTATGGTGTGTTTTTGTAAGTTGTATAGGTTGCCTCGAGCGCTGAAGCCCACAGACAGACAGGTCTGATGGAAGGATGGATGGACAAGAGGCATTAAATTACATGCTGACTGACCACAGAGGTGAAGACTCAAGCCCCAGGCCTAAAAGCTGTCTTCCTCTCTTTGTCCATTGCCTTCCCCTCTGTCTCTTCATCCATTTTCAACTCTTTTCCACCTAAATCCTTTTTATCTTCAACAAACCCCTTTCACTCTTTATGCTCATTTGAATGCCTATAACATTGATTCCTCCTGTGAAAGCTCAGTTGTACATTTATAATCATGTACGCTTTTTTATTTCTTTGTTGGGCATGTTGTGTGGTCCATTTGGGGGGGAAATTGCGTGGCTCTGCAGAAAGGGCAAATGGATATTTCTGGATGAATACATGCAATGCATGTAACTCCTGCATGTGCTGTCTGTCAGCAATGATGATTGCAAATCTACAACCATATTTTTTCTCACAACAAGGCACACTAAGGAACAATTAACAGCTTGATAGTTAACAGAAGATAAAATTATTGTCGTCTATAACACGATGTTCTAACACACACACACGGTTCACCTGCTCATTATTGCAAATATCTAATCAGCCAATCATATGGCAGCAACTAAGTGCATTTATGCATGTAGACGTAGTGAAGAAAACCGGCTAATGTTCAAACTGAGCAGATGACTTTGAGCTGTCATGGTTGTTGTTTCCAGACAGACTGGACTGAGTATTTCAGAAACTGCTAAACTACTGTGATTTTCCCACAACACCATAAAGTTTGTCAGAGAATGGTCTAAAAAACATAAAATATCCTGTGAGGGACAGTTCTCTGAGTAAAAATGCTTTATTCATGTCTGACATCAGAAAAGAATGGCCAAACTGCTTTGAGCTGACAGGACGGCAACAGTAACTCAAACTGGAAAAAACGTTGCCAGATCTGGTGACTCTCAATTTCTATTGCGACTGTTAGACGTAAGGTTCAGAATTCATTCATGACCTGCAGCTTTCATGTCAAACTGTTCAGGATAACACACCATGTCACAAAGTTCAAATCATCTGAAAATGATTTCTTCAACATGACAATGAGTTCACTGTAATTCAAATGTCCTCGTCACCAGATCTCAATCCTATACAGGATGCTCTACCACTCTGTTCCATTGCCACTAGGATATAGTGGACCAGAGGATTTACATGAGCCATGTGCAGCTAATAGAATAGAATATCATGTCATTATTCAGACTTTTGTTAGATATAGGTACATGAACCCAAACTGAACTCCAGAACCTTAATTTGTATAACTTTCATGTATGAATATACAACTGAAAAGTGTTACATGCACTTACACAAGATGATGCAATGATGATGATGATGACGTGAGAAGCTGGTTAAACAGAGCTTATTTCATACGTGGACCCGTGAATCTGGTTCTCTTTTTGATTTAGAAACATCAGTTTCTTACTAACAGTTCCTCCTGACTTTTCATTCTGCCGCTGCACTGGCTGGAAAGATACACAACTATTATCGTAACATGCACAGACACACATTTGTCTCTATCACTCACAAACACACGCACACACACACACTTTCCCTCACACCATCACCCCCTACTCTTGATAGGCCAGAGGGGGTTCCATTAGCTCCCACCACCTGCTGTGATACACCCACTCATCCTTTCTCCTCACACACACACACACACACAACGCACACTTGCATGCACTTGCGTAGAAATGTACAGTCCTTACTGGCCCATTATTTCTTTTCTTATGTGCATAGCAGCTATGAATTCATTACAAATTGTGATTAAATGTAACAACAGGTTTTTAAAAAGTGCAGCCATATGAGGAAAGACTGCTCCTTTACAAAAATTTTAAATCTTTTTATGGTAAAATGTTATAAGATCTAAGTAGAAATATTAGCAGTAAAATGTAAAAAATCATTAGGAAATTATTCTTTAACCATTAAAATATTGATGTAATTACCTGCAAAGGATATCCAGTGTTGTCAGACTACCACACTACTGACTGCTAATGATCTAGTTGATGGTCTTTATGAATACTCAGCTTGCGAAGATTAATAGTACTGTAGTAGGCAGGGTTTACATGGCCCTACTCTCAGAATATTAGAGTACTGTACTTAATAAGTATATCAATATATCTATATATCTATATATAGATATATATATATATAACAACAAATGTTTTTGTGCTTTTCCTTCTTGTTTCTGTTTATCACGTCATCTCTCACTCCATTTCTTCCTCACTGTCCTCCACATCATTCCCATATTTCGCTTCTCCATATCCCGTCCTTTCCTGCCCCCCCCCCCCCCCCATGCCCCTCCTCAGCTCAGTAGCCGTGCTGAAGACGGGGCGATGCGCTGCAATTACTCTAATTGGTTGTGACTTCTTCATTTACATGACAAGTGCGCAGCAGTCCTGGGAACCAACGGCCTGCTTTCTGCACCCTTCTCCAGCTCTGGTCAGCCTGGGCCTGAGGTCCCCTGGGTTTGGTGGTGGGGGGGGACCACTATGAGGAGCAATGGTGGGAGACAAAGGGGTGGGTGGTGGTGGGGGGGGGTTTCTGGCATTACATGGTTTATGATTCTCTTCATGGGTCTAGAGAGTCTGAAGGACCCAGACCCACAGGAATGGATATATTAGAGGGGAGTCTGCTGTAGAGGGCCAGAAGTTCAGCATCCTACAGAGTAGCTCTGGGAGCAGATGAGGAGCAGCTGAAAGTTTAAGTCTAGAACTAAAAAAGCTCTAAGATAAAATAAAAAAACAAAGAGATGTCCTGACATCCCCGAGGAGGTCTTGGAAGAAGTTTGCACTGGGAGTGACAACATTCGGGGGGTTAAGGGGTGATGGGATTTTGGATGGACGCTTCAGAACAATATTGTCTGCTTCTCGACATTCCTCCTGCTCATCGTCACGGCGACGCTGCTACTGCGGCCACCACCCCTAACAAGGCAGCGATCTCAAACAGTGAAACTACTCATTAGCGTGGCCGGGGTGCATATGTGTGTGCGCGCACGAGTGTGTGTGTGCTGTACTGTTAGTTTAAGTATTATGAGTGTACTCAGCTGAGCTATTCTTATGGTAATTCAGGAGTTAGGTATTCATTCGGTGGGCGGCTCTAATGTTTGCTTTGCGGATAAAAAGGGGCTTTTATTGCCAGATGAAGTTCACTTGTCAAGACTAATCTCATTTAAACAGCTATTCTGCAGGCCAGAGAGGGCAACACAAACTATTACTCAACAAGCTGGTGGTATTGAGCGTGGTGCTGTTTATTTATGAAGCACCGAAGAGAGCAGGCACATTTCTTTTAATTGATCTGGAGGAAGAGCGTGCCTCTGAAGGATGGGTTCACATTTTTCAGCCTGTCCTAAAGCAAGTCAGGTGTTCATATATAAAATTATCATGGTGTTTAGTTCCTTAAATGATGGTGAGCTGATGAAAGAAGCAAAAATTTGAGTCTTTCATTTAAAAAAAAAACAAAACAAACAAAAGTAAAAGTGGGCTTGTGGGTAACCTGTGAGCGATTTAGGATAAATATTATATCAAACAATATTACCCTTAATTAAGCTACAGCCTCTGTGAAGTGAAATAAAGTGAGCTGAAGTTACTGTATTCAACAATAAAGTGTTTACCTAGGCTTAGATTTCAGTGTAACAGCTATTCAAAAGTGCACTGTGTTCCCTGCTCTTCATGCAGTCCAGGCAAAACTGTGACGATGCTTCTCTCTGTCTTCCCCTCATTACTGCGCATTTGTTCCAGACAGTAAAGGTTGCCAGCTAATGAGCAAATGAGAGTAAAAGCACTGCAGCTTTTTGAATTTATTAGAATCCAATCCAATCCAACTTTATTTATAAAGCACTTTAAAATAGCCAGCACAGGGCCAAAGTGCAGAAAATATAAACCAAATAAAACACATAATATATAAAGTTGGATTGAATTATGAAAAACTTAAAAAAAAGTTAAAAACAAAATCTGTAAGCAAAAATTGCCATACTATTCACCGACAAACACGGCAAACTAGAACCCCGTTTTTAGAAATCTAGTAAAACGCCGTCTACAGTGTGAATAAAAGCGGCCCCATCTCAGCATTAATCCTGCAAGCTGAAAAAGGATACTTGCTGTGTGCGTTTAACTGAGGTGCAAAGTGACAAGTTAGGAGCGAGAGCCATCTCGCTGTTACCGCAAACCCGGTGCGTCACTGCACCTACGCCAAAGGACACTCTGTGCGTCCAGCGGCTTTTACAAAACGACAGCATTTGATGCCCTGGGAATGAGAACAGGTTGAACTGTTTTACCTCTCCCTATGAGTGATATAGCTTATACCAAACTCAATAGAGCTTAAGGGGAAACAACCAGCAGCTAAAGTCAGTGTTGTCAGTCTTGACCCCTGCTGACCTCAGTGGGGACACTTTTGCTACTGAGAGCTTAAACAATGGAGATCTCCCTTCAGGGGTTGGAAAGAGGAGAACAAGTGACAATGATGGGCAGTAAAACACGTCTTAGGCTGGATTCTCTGTTTCTGTGATGGTTGTATTCACTTTCAAACTGTGAGGTAAGTTGAACAGAGCAAAATGGAAAATGAATCCAGTGTGTTTCCAAACATTGTCATGGTCATAGTCTTAGTTGTCTGCTAAGGTTACTGACCCATACAAGAAGGTGGAGCGACATGAAACAAATGATTTTCTGCACAGGACAGGGAGACTAATGTGCAACAGGAATTGTACCTGCAGTGAGGAAACTTAAGTTTATGATTGCATTGTAGTTTCCCACGTGATGAATATCTAATTAAACTTTTTTCAGTATACATTTGGAAATCCAATTAGTTCACACAGAACCAGTGCGTTAGTCTCCCAAGGTGACAACAGATTAAAATAGATTCAACTTCAAATCATCCTTTAAAAGGATCATTAGGCTACTCTATTGCTGTCAGATCAAGCTCTCGGATTCCAGGCATTAAACGAAACACTATTACCACAAGCAGTACTAGTACCAATTATCTACTTTGTGCTTTGATGGGGGGTTTTTTTGTTGTTGTTCCGATATTCATACCTCAAATCCGTGTCAAATAACTAAGCATCCATTTTTTTGCAAAACGAATACACAGCAGTATTTTTTTAAATGGATGGATTTAAAAATTGATGCAATTGCTCAGCCGCTATTGCAGTTAAATTAAAGCTGCAATTAAAGCTGACAGTTTGCACTTGATTGTTTCATTTTAATTTGTGGCGTCACCAAAATTTCTGTCCCTAACCGTAACTGTATGTCAAACCATGGTAATAAAATCTCTTGCATACTGTAGCTCTCCTTTAAAGGCAGGTTTTTATCAGTGCCTCACTTTATTCATATCCTCACAGTCTGCTCTTCAGCACAAGAGGAAGGCACACATTTTTCTATCCAGAGCTAAAGGAGATTCTAGCTGTTCTCTGAATTTACAGGGTGAGCTGCAACATGAACGCATGAGTATTTATACATAATTAGCTATAAATATATATTTGTGTTGCCTAGCTTGTACGGCTCACCCCTACCCATTAGCTAAAATCATCATCTAATAGGTAGAGGTGAGCAAGACATTTCCTTTTGAAATAGAGTAGAGGATTTTGCCTCACTTCACCTACACGTATCTGTTTTTCTGTTTTTATCTAAGAATTCAAAATATTAAAGTGAAGTGAGAGTGCAATGCATGCTTTTGCACTCCTGTAGAGATGGGTCTGTTTAAACAACAGACAGGGACGTTTAACAGCACTTAGTGCTGCTTTAAAGATTTTTCCACAGATCTCAAACAGTCCAGACCATCCGTCCGTCCATCCAGGATCACAGCAGTCTGAACAACAAGTACTTGCTGCACTGTAAAAAATGCTGCGAATGCGATTTAAATCCACGCTTGGACAGATATAAATATTTAGACTAATGTAACTGGTAATATTTATGTTGGTGTCATTTCTGGCCACCAGATTTGAATAAGCTAAATGAACTGCAACAAAGAAATTGTTTTAATGGGCAGCAGAGACTTTGTCTTTTCTTAAATGACCGTCTGATTTTTTTCTTTTTAAATTGTGCATTTTTAAAATTTTGCCTGAAAACAGGATACTTTGCAAATTTCCAATTTATCTTAAATCATTTCTAACTTTTACTTTCATTCACTTGTTACCTTCATTTTCAATTGTGTTAATAAGTTTAGGCATCAGAACCAACTGGTTGTGGTGTTGCAGTGATTTTAGTTCTGCACGTTCTGCATACACACACCCAGCTGATAGTCATTGTTTAGCTTTAAAACGTAACTACAGGAGCGTATGCACAACTTGTACAAATGGCCTTTTTTGTGAGCAGTTTTGAATTTTTTTAATGTTGATGTAAAGCATTCAGATTGTATGTTTTAGATGAAAATATATTCAGATATTTATGTGTACTGGCGTAGCATTTCCAGAGTTACGCTAGAAAACAAAACAATCTTGCTCAGATCTCCATTCCTCTCCTTTACACATATAAACTTTGGTACCAGTAAATACTGTCATCATCAGAGGTTTCATGCCACAGATCACCTCTGTTAGTTGCTCCCTGCGTGTAACTGTGACCTGCTTACGAGGAGTTTGGAGAGTTGCTCTGAGCTTGCATCACTCAGACCTGCAACTGTATTTGCATGGCTTCCTCACTTTGAGCTAATGCAGCTATCAAAGAGACCCCCTGAAAAACATGCTGCTTCTTGCTTGTTAGCTTGCATGTGGATTCAATCGAACAATTGAGCCAAACCTGCGGGCTTATCGTTTCTGGCTGCGCAGACGCCAACTCACGATAAAGTTTTTCACAAGAAAACGTTGCCTTGCCTCAAGGAAGTCGTGCTTTGGCAGCTGTAAATGCCAGTATCACTATAATATAAAAGAGTGATTGTTTCTTTATTCTCTGGGGCCTTTGAGTCCTGCTGAGATAGTATGCTAGGTGTGTTCTCAGAAAAAAAAAAAACTGTGCGTCCATCCATGTGTGTGTGTGCGTGTGTGTTTTCTCAGCAATGCTTTTGTTGACTATGTGAAACAGACACTTTTTAAAGCTGCCTTTTGAAGTTGTAGATCCTCAGAGAGAGAAGAGCAGCGAGACAGAGTGCTTGCAGATAGTGACAAAGCAAAAGGTAGCAGGCGTGTAACAGGACAGGACACACAACCTTGCAAGACATGTGATCACCGATACACACATTTACTCCCAGCTTCTCAGCAGACTGCCAGATTCCCCGCTGAACAAGCCAACGATGAAACCCAAAGCTAACGTGTGTGTTCTCTTTCTGACCACAGCTGCTCCGCTCTCACGCTCCCTGAGGTGTGTCCCTCGCACACACATACACAAACACACACATACGCTCAGACACACATGCAGAAACACACACAGGAGCACGCAGCGTGCAGGGACGAGATAGTGACTGAAGATACAGAAACACACAGAATTTTATAAGCAGAGGGAGAGGGCTTTTCTTTTTTCTTCTTGTCACCGCTCTCATCATCGTATCATTCAGAGCCAGGTCACGACCAGAGAGGCATCAAAGATGAACTCCCAGTGAAGCCACAGAAGAAGAGAGAGAAAGGGAGGAAGAGGTCATGACCACAGTGGCACAGAAATGAACCCTAGACTGGGATCGGGAGACCAAGCAAGAAAAAGAAGAGTTAGATGGAGGTGTGTTGCTAACAAATTAGCTTTGGCTAGTCTTTAGAGATTGGCCTTTTTGATTGGTTCTTTTGGTCTCTTTGGCACACAGCAATTAGGAACCACACAACCCCTGCTCTCCACAGAGAAAAAAGCTGGAGACACCACTTCTGCTCTGCCATGCTGACTGAATCCTGGACAGTTTTTGGTAGGGGGGCAAGAAATAAACACACATTTTCATGGTTTATGGATAGAAACAGAAGGAGGTATGGAAGAAGATCCTCTACAGGACAGAATGGGATTGAATGCATCATGGTTTTTGCACAAGTTAGATGGCGGGAGATGGTTTGAATGCATATAATATGTGCCTAATGTCAGATATTTTTATTCACTGTAGACTCCAGTCATGCAGGCTTGGCTTTATCTGTGAATAAATGTTTACACTCAGGACAGGACACTGTCCTGGTGTTATTGACCAATAACACCAGGAAACCAGTGTTTTTGGATGAAGATGGATGTAGTCAAGCTTGATCAAATAAGAATAAATATGAAAGAAAAGAGATAGTGGATAGTTGTGTAGAGTAGCTGGTGAGCAGATGGAGGGCACCAAACGTTGATTTCAGAGCTCTGCATTTGATTGGCGGCTGGTGTGAGCATTTCAGACTGATATTTTTGGTGTGAAACGTATGCTGCTCTTTGTTGAAGGTGACCATGGCCTTTGCATGTGTGTGTGTGTGTGTGTGTGTGTGTGCATGTGTGTGTTGAATTTCTTGCTCATTTCCAGTCATAGCAACTGCAGGGCATCACTGTGTGGTTTCCGTAGGGTGTCCTCCTGTCCTCCCCTCTCTTCACCCACACCACCCCTAAGCCAGTCTGACATATTCACTGTCCTGTTTTCATGAGCATGCTATACGTGGGTCTTCGGACTGGACAATTCTTTTTAATTGAGCTTAAAACGCAGCTTGAATGAATTAAAATTACAATCCATGATGACATGATTTAAAACAGTTTGCTTTATCAGGAGTTTCACAGCTGGTTTATCTATGAAATGAATCTGCTGACTGGTTTGGCTTGGGGAAAAAAAAAACCTGCATCTTCTATCCTGTTCTGCACCCAGACATGGAGACATTGAACCTCCAGTAAAGTTCCCAGAGGCGAATAAAAGACAGGAAGGGCAAAGCTGCCACACCACACTCTGGTAAGGTTCTCCAGGACTGGTAAATCTCAGATGGGATCCCACAACTACTTCTGTAAGTACCTGATGTCCATCCATCAGTATTTGGAAAAAATTGCTGGACTAACAAAAACTGCAGTTCTTCTAACGGTCGCACCCAAATATGTCAGTCAGCCGAAAGACTCTGGATGCCCAAAACCAGCAGAAATAAGCATCCTTGCAGCCAAGTACAGAAAAGAGCTTCTGTAATAATTCTCCAGGGAGTGCATATTTTTACAACTTATTCATTTAAACATTTTCAAGGCTTAAAGTCAAGGGCTCTGCTTAGTGTGACATTTAGATGCCGACACATGTGGCTGGAGCTGGCTTCTCAGTAGGTGACCTTTTTATCTATCTAAGGCCAGCACTTTGCATACATGGGAATGGATAATTGGACAGATAACTAAAACCTTGTGATAGTTAGCTTCAGACATGCTACTGCTCCTATGACAAAATCATTAGTAGGTATCAGTAGCTATTGTACAGTGTAGCACAGCTACTGTACAGTATCTAATGGTTATTTACTTAGTTACAGCTGAACAGATTTGCAGCGTTAATCTTGGTAAAGGAAAATGAAGCACATTAAATAATTTTAAATTTGTTATCTTATATTTAAATGATAATAATAGACACACATCCAGACAGAAAATAAAATCTGCAAAAATACAATGTACAGTTTTAAAATGAAAATGAAAATAATTAAATAACATTTAATTATTTTTAAATGTTTTTTTTTTTTTAATCATACATTGAATTTTACCATTTACCATTTGTAAAAACAAACACACACTTAAACAAAAAACATGTAATGACAGAAAATTACCAGGACATTCTGTGTTTTTTCTGAGCAGTTTTTGTTTTCAGTTGTAGCATGGCCTGGGTGCGTGTGCTCCTGTGTAACAGCTGTACTTTTATTTGCTTGCTATAACAACACAAGACACAGGACAACAGTTTACCTCCTGAATGTGATTTGATTTGTGTTAATTTGATCATTTTCTTTGTAAAAATGAACACATTTTCCTCTTGTAGTTCACATTCAAACATCTCCAATGTGCTGCTGTCTTGATATGTACTTTCACTGTAAGTTCTTAACTTGACTATGTAGCTCAGTAACTGGTTTGAAGGTGATACAAAACAAGCTGAGCAATCCGCTTGGGCCAATTAAATTTTCTCATTATCACATCATTTTACTCGCTTCCTCCCAATTCTCCCCTTCGCTTCCTCTCTCCGCTCTCTACTTCTCCACACGCGCAGAAAGTTACAGAGAAAGTTTGCACAACTCCTGTGGATTGGGTGGCTTTTTATTGTGTTCTTTATTCATGTGTTATTTGTTTATGTGGATTAATAATTAAAAATTTGGTGCATTTTACAAAGGTTCAAGTCTGCAGATAATGATTCCTCTCCATTCTCTCCCAATGGGTTGTGTTTGTAATTTTCTTGAATATAAAAGTTGCATAATTCATGTGTATCGGCGGGCCACATCTATTAATTATGTCAGTCTTTTAGGTGCTCGCATCTTTACCGCATCTTTTTTTCCCTTTCATTCTTTCTCTCTTGTCCTCTACATCCCTCTTTTGTGATTCACTGCAGTAATAACAACTTTTGGAGTATATCCCCCCCCTCTTTCTGTCTCTCTTATTACTCAGTTCATGAAGGTCAAATGGACTGTGTTCAAGTTTCATCTAGAAAAAGATAAAAAGAAAGAGCGGAGAAAAGTAAAAAGTTTGCAGTGCTGCTGTGATGTAAATGCCCTTATTTAGTAATTTATAGAAGAGGGAATTGAGCACAACTCTGTGGAGATTCATAAACTATTGATGTGTCTAATCTTTTAGATCCTGCCAACACGATGATCATGATCTGTGTTAGCGTAAGATGCTTCAGCCCCCCCACCCACCACCCTCTGCCTCTCATTCTTCTCTCTCCCTCCCCCATAACTCTTAATTCTGTCACTTTCGCTCCGACTCGCTTTGTCTCCACTTTTACTCAAAATAATTAACTTTCTCCGTTGTCATGTGGTAATGACAATGGCCAGGTCTTGAATACCTTATTGCACTACGTGTCTCTGGCCAATGATAATATCATTGAAAACGTTTGGCATTGAAAATGTGAAAAGGTTTTTCTTTTTGAATCTTATGTATGTACACTCAAAGACCAATTCACCAGCTCATTAACACAACTCAATCAGCTAATTACAAAGCAGC
Organism: Neolamprologus multifasciatus; assembly: GCF_963576455.1. Lineage (NCBI taxonomy): Eukaryota > Metazoa > Chordata > Actinopteri > Cichliformes > Cichlidae > Neolamprologus > Neolamprologus multifasciatus. The sequence continues at coordinate 24,969,403 of NC_140450.1, forward strand.
AACTCAGTGCATTTAGGCTTGCTGACGTGATCAAGATGACCTGCTAAAGTTCAAACTGAGCATCAGAATGGGGAAGAACGGTGAAACTAGAGACTTTGAATGTGGCATGGTTGCTTGTGCCGGACAGGCTGATCTGAGTGTTTCAGAAACTGCTGATTTGCTGGGAGTTTCTCACACAACCATCTCTAGAAAGGATGGTCTGAAAAAGACACAAATTCATATTAGCGGTAGTTCTCTGGGAGAAAATGCCGTGTTGATGCCAGAAGTCAGAGGAGAATAGAAAGGATGGTTGAAGCTGATAGGATGACAAAATTAAGTCACATAACTATTTGGTATATCAAAGGTATGCAGAGGAGCATCTCTGAATGCCATGTCAAACACGGAAGGGGGCTACAGCAGCAGAAGCGCATGCCAGGCGTCACTTCTGGAGCAAAGAACAGGAAACTGAGGCTATAATGCACACAGGCTTAGTGAAATAGAAGACCTTTGGATTGCAGCGAAAGACATCATGGATGTACTGCCAACAAATCTGCAGCGACTGTGTGATGCTGTCATGTCATTATGGACTCTGAGCACCTTGTGCTTGTTCAGCACCTTTTTAAATTTGTGCCTTTAAGCATTATAAGGAAGTTCTCAAGGCAAAAGCGGGTCCAACCTTTTGCTAGCACAGTGTACTAGCACAGTGTAACTAACAAAGCAGGCGATGAGTATATGTTTGTATTGTTTTAAACCTATTAAAAGTCTTTTAAGCCACTTGTCTTGGAGTCATTTCTTTGAACATGTAACCTTTCAACAGTAGATTTCTCCTTTTGCAGATGTGTAAATGATAGTCATAATGTATGTCAGCTCTCAGCTTGAATGATCTCTGACATTCAACACATCACCTCTGGCCTTATCTCACCCTGTATACAGTCTAACCCAGACATGACTACTTGTAAACATGTACTACTCACTGTGAATGCAGGCAGAGCACTAACCATATTTGTTTTATTATTTGTTTGTTTTGTTTTGTAATACAATATGAAACCAGCAGTTTGTGTAGACAAAAAAAACCCCATCTTTTCCATCATGTGCACATCTCAATAAGCTTCACTCCTCGCATATTAAATTCTTTTCCATCCATCACTTGAAATAATGGGTGGTATAATCAGACGCAGTTAACAAAAGCAACAGCAGGAATAGGAATAGAAATCTATGCACATCTAAATAATACAACCATCAGTATATGCCAAATCTCTCAGGCTACAATCTCCCCCCTAAGGGTGCATGCCTGGAGCTGATTTGTATACAAAACAAATCTAATGTATGCTTTCAACACATATTTAACATATGCCACTCACTGATAAATTATTCAAGAAAAGAGGCTTACATTTTTAATCGTCAGCATTTCGTCTTCCCAGTAAGTGATGAGGAAATGGGAGGACAATGGGTCTGTAGAGAGAAATGAAAATATTTTGTTGACATTAATTGAATGTAAAAGTGACACTAACATAAAATAATAATGTGCTGTTTGTTTACTTCTCATCTATCTATCTATCTATCTATCTATCTATCTATCTATCTATCTATCTATCTATCTATCTATCTATTAGGGCTGCCACAAACGATTATTTTGATAGTCGACTAGTCACCGATTATTTTTGCGATTAGTCGACTAATCAGATCATGCATCCATTGGACGTAAAACCTACATCTTATTGCACCAGCATGCATCTGTTCTTATATAACTATCATTAGCTTACAGCTTTAAGTGTTTAAGGTATGTGCTAAAAATAAAGACAAGAGGATAGTTTATTAAATTTTAATGACATTTGCAGATTGTTTCGGTGGAGTTTAACAAACTCAGCCGTCTGCTCCTTGCTATCTAAAATATAACAGGACACCAGAGTATATTCTCGCGCATCTCACACTTCTGATAATCAGTTGTCTGCTTGACGTTTATTCAGCTGTGTAAAAACTATAACTTTAATCTCAGCCAAATCGATTTACTCAGGAATAAATAAAATACTAAAAAAAAGCCAAACAATAACATTTTTAAGTTATCTAAGTGACTTATATTACATGTTTAACCTGAGTAGCGAAAGACGGCGGTGGGTTTGAAAACGATTTGCCGGGAGTCCGGTGTTCTCACAAGCTCTAGTGAGCCTTGAACCCTGGCTCGCTATCGAGTTGGTGAGACGTCTGTTACCCACGTCGGAGCGCAAAATGTCGGAGCGCAAAACGTCAGAGCGCTTTTGAAAATATGTGGTGTCTTGATAAACTGAGCAGATATTTGAGGTTTACACAACTACATTCTCGCCTGAAAATATGTTAAACGTTTATTTTGTGACCCAGAAAGAATAATATGAGTAATATAAAAACTAACTTGCTGCCGCCATTGTTGACAACTGAGCAGGGCCGCGCTATGAATTCTGGGACACAGCTTCTTCTTCTTCGGGGTTTAAGGGCAGCTGGCATCCTTGTACATGCAGTGCTGCCATCTTCTGTTTCAGTCCGTTATTACACTCTTAAATACTACTACTTATTCCTCTCTTTTGGGATCTTACAAAGCTTCAAACGACGCGTCGACTATTAAATTGGTCATCGACGATTTTAATAGTCGACGTAATCGTGACTAGTCGACTAATCGTGGCAGCCCTACTATCTATCTATCTATCTATTAGTGGTGCAACAATACTCGTATCGATATTGAACCGTTCGATACAGTGCTTTCGGTTTGGTACGCATATGTATCGAACAATACAAAATTATTTATTTATTTTATTAACTTTTCTTCTGACGATGCTGTCTGTGTTGAGCGCGCAGTGGATCTGTGTTCGACTACTCCGCCTAGGTTGAACTGTCAAGTGCAGATCCACTGAGCGCAGCGCAAGCTAGCAAGACAGAAGCTTAGCTCGTTGCAACATGGCAACTGCCTCAACGCTACCCGAAATTGAACCTCCCCCACCCTCATTCTGGCGTTTGCAACTATCTTGGTTTTCATGTGAAGTATGACCCTGATGGTAAGCGCGTCATGGACAAAAGTAAGACAGTATGTCGGATGTGCCACGCAATGCTCAATTGGTGGGAACTAGTCTGTTAGCACAGTTAGCTTGTTAACATGTTGACACCGTCTAGCCCCACGCACGGGGCGATCTGCGGTAACTTGTTAATGGAGATTTGCCGCGTTATGCCATTAATGTTATTTTAATGAGATTAACGCTGACAGCACTAGTGGGATCACAACGAATATGACTGTACATTTACGCTGACATCATCCTAGTGCAAAGACAAGTGGAAGCAGACAAAAACAACAAGCACGCATGCTACAAACTTTACCCGAGTCATTTAAACAGCCGTTAGCACATGATTCTCCTTATGGGGACCTGATATGTTTTTTATTATGCTGCTGAGAATATAGCCCAGAAGAAGCATATAGTATAGCTTTTATTTTGGAAAGAGACATTTCTCTGTAATAAACTCTCTTTTCCAAAGATGTGTGATTTCTCGATCAGATAGATTTTTTTATTATTATTATTTTGTTGTTTTAGCAACATTAAATTTAAAAACTGTACTAAAATATATTCTATTATAATATATATTTATAATTTTAATTAAAGACAAATTAAAAAGGTATGAACATTTTTTTGTATTGAAAAAGTATCGAACCGTATCTATCTATCTATCTATCTATCTATCTATCTATCTATCTATCTATCTATCTATCTCACCTCTACATGCAGAAATTCACCCCAGTATTGTAAACATACAAACAGAGCAGAGAGCAAACCAGCAGTTAATTTTTCTCTAAAAGTCTATATACAGAGACCACTGCAAAAGATCTCCCCCCCAGCATAAACATACATGCACGGGGGGTCCGTACAAGTTGGCAACCCACATCTGCGCACTGACTAACACGTGAACTCACCCAGAAGTTGAACCATGAAGGTTAGTTGTGTTCAGGGGGTGATTTGTGACACACAGATGATTCATAATGCAGCCATGCAAACTGTTGTTCAACATAATAAGTATTCAGATGCATGGCCAAAAATAAACACAGGCAGACAGACTTGGAACCAAAAGGACACACAGAAGCAAGTAAATTTCTATGCGTAAGTACATAAACAAAGGCAAACACATGCACACACACACAAAAACACACCTGCTCTCTTGCAGGAAAGTCCATCTTGAAAATGCTGTCAGTCCATCTTGCTTTGAGATGTAACTGAGTGTTTCAGTGGCTTTTGTCTTTGCCACATGCCTGTTGGCACAAATGTGAGCACACGTGTAGTCGCTGTCTGTCTTTACCCTCAAGAGTCTTTGGCATGTTTCATGCTTCTGTCACGATTAAGGACAAAGACACCTGATATGTCTTGACCTGATAGTATTCTTGTAACATGAACGAGCAGGATAACCGAGAACACAACTTTATGATGAGCAAAGAAAGACATTTATGCAAGTCAAATATTATACAACATAGACAGGATATGGGGAGTCATATAAAAGCATAAACATTAGGCACTGAATTGTTTGTCACGGAGCAAATTTCTTCACTTATGTCAGCCAATTAAACATTTGGCTTTGGCAACTGTCACCATAAGTTTAACATGAGCACAGCCTTTCTCTAAACTTAACCTATAGCCCAAATGTGTTCCACGGAAGTTCCAGACAGAGGTTACATAATTATTCATCATTTTTGGTCTTTTTCAAAGCCTCTGACAAACAATGTGTTTTTTGTCTTTCATGCTGTGGAACAGTAAGCAACTCATTGGCCTACTGCCCCGAAGCCATCAAGGTCAAAAAAGTCAGAGCGAGATCTGCTCGGCACACTGCAACAGCAAATCAACATGGCACGGAAATTTAGAGAAGAGCAACAAAAGAACTAATAATGACCCCTTCCCCACAATAACCTTTCCTCCCGCTTTTGTTCTTTTTACCCACACTCTTCTCGTCCCTTCATAATTTTCTCTTTCACTAAATGCTTGTCAGGTCTCTCACGCCTTCCCTTGCTTTTCTGTCCCTCTCTGTCTGTCTCTCTCTTTCCCCTCTCTCTGGGTAAGAATAAGGAGCAGCACTGCTATTCAGACCAGTAATTACATTTCTGTCCTTTGTTGGAGCCGAGTGTTATTTTCCATTAATGGTTGGACATATTATATAAGCAAGTCTTTATGGAAGTGATAATGGTCAGGGACAGAGGAGATGGTGAGCAGGCGAGTGTATCAGTGTTGCTGTTTTTCACAGAAGGGGCACAGCGGAGCTTTCATTAATCCTTCAAGAGTGCACACCTAACCCTGCTGTAAATGAACACACACGTACGTACAGCTCGACTGGGATGCAGTGACACAAGCGTAAGTACACAACACAGCTACACTCGCATATTCACATATGTGGTTGGCCGCCACAAACATCAGCCATCACCAACCCCACTCCCCATTCAGAAAAGCAGAGAAATAGGCCATGGTGATACGCTGATGCAGAGGTTATGCCCACTTTCACCATATAATTAATTCATCTGTTGTTTGCAAAATGCTGTATAAAATATAGATGGTCTGAGTTTGGCTTTAATGTTTCATACAACCCCGAATGAGAGAGCAGAAAGGCTGGGAAAAATGGCCCTTACTGCACACTCTGTTAAATCATACTGGATGGATGGATGGGATGAATGGATGGGATGGATGGATGGATGGATGGATGGGATGGATGTTAGCCACAGCAATTATCTGACCAATAATATGTAGTTTTACAAGTAGCTTGTTGAGTTTTGTGAGTTAAAGTGCTGGAAATGTTGCTCAGAGATTCTGGTCCATAACAGCTTCAATCCACGATTTTAACACAGATTTGTCCATGATGTGACTTTCCCTTTCCACCACATCCCAAAGGTCCTCTATTGGGTTCAGGTTTGGTGACCATATTAATACACTGAACTCGTTGTCACGTTCAAGAAACCAGTTTGAACTTTTGATACAAGGCAGAATGGATGTTTTCATGTTGTTGACTTCAAGTTTTGACCCTTAATGCAGCAGAAATCGTGACTCATCAATGAGATGTCAGTCTGGAAGAGGAGATGTCCATGAAGTTTTCCAGTTTGTCTCAGTACATTATAAAGGAGCTCTGGCTCAGACGAGATGGCAATGTTTCTGGATCAAGTTGTAACCTAAATTTGTGGATGCTACAGTCAACTGTGTTTACAGACAGTAATTTCTGGAAATATTCTTCAGCCCATGCAGTGATTCTCATGATAGAATCATGTCTGATTTTTGTCCTTACGCAGAGATTTCCTCTTCTGATTCTCTGAATCGTTTCATCATATGTACTATAGATGATGAGATATTCAAAGTCATATTTTTACATGGGGGAACATTATTCCAAAACTGATTTTTGCAGACTGGTGAGACTCCCAATTCTTTCCTGCCTCTACATAGTTCTTTTTGTGCCAAATCATGATACTGATTAGTTGCCAATTAATCTATATTTAGTTGCAAAATCCAGCTGTTTTAGTTCCACTCATTTTTCTAGCCTTTAGTTGCCCCATCACAGCTTTTCTAAGACATGCTGCTACCATCATATACAAAATGAGGAAACATTTTTTTCTGAAATAATAAAATGTTTCATTTTAAGCTTTTAATCTGTTTTTTAATGTGTTATTGTGATTAAAATATGTTTTTATAAGATTTACAAATAACTGCATTCTATGTTGGCTAAAGTTTTTACTACTATGTACAGCAGTAAAAACTGTACCCAACTGTAGAGGTTACTACAGATGAATAACACGTGATGATGTTAATAGCTAGATTTTGTGTTCTCACCTCTTCAGCATACTTCTTTAAGATTTTGGAAAATGTTCTTCTACTTGTATTTTTGTAGTTTGGAATTGAAACTGTACTTAATAATGTTTCGCACAGCATCAGTATGTGTTATTATTGAGTTTGGCTGCATAAATAAATAGCTGACATGTAGCATTTTGTTTCACTACAAAGCACAACTGGTGTTTTCTTTCTTATTAGAAACCAAAAGTCTGTCTTCTACATGATAAAGGTGGATAGGTGGGATTTATGGCTCGTTCATGAATCAATCTTTATGGATTGTCTACAGCTGTTGTTTTCTCGTGAGGGCTGAGCGTGAAGAAATCAATGTGCTTTTATAGAAAGTAAAACATAGTCCAGATCATGTATTATCACTTTGTCTTCTATAGCTGACAACGCAATCTCTTTAAAAGAAAAAAAACAGCATATGTTGGACACCTTTCATTTTCACTTCACTATAAGAGGCAGTGTTGAATTCAAAACAACAAATTAAAAATGATAATAATATAGTTGTGCCCAGCTGGGGAAAAAATAAACATACATGGCAACACACCACACACCCATGTAGCATCACTTTTACCTACTAGAACACAACATGATGGAAAGTGACAGCATTGCTTCAGGCAACATCAGCGAAAGAGAGAAGACAGAAATGGAAAACTGGAAAGGGAAGCAGAGGATACGCAGAGCTATACTGTTATATCAGTGTACATAAAAATGCACATACCTATAAACCATACCGCAGCTAGACACGAATCTGCTAGTCTGACATGTTTTTATTTAGAGATGATCACAGTGCTGGGGAAAACAACTGGGAATACCACACAGGTGGGTTGTTGTAGGTTGAGGTCCAACACTGGCTGATAACGTGAATGTATGACCTTGGGCAGAGCATTAGACCCCATGTTTCCGGTGTTAAGTTAATCTAACAGACTATCGCCCCATGAATATATAAATGGTATCTATCCTCTTATTCAGCTCTTAGCAAACAAATGTAATAAATTAATTTTCCACAATGTCGCATCATTATTATTATTATTGAATAGTTACCGAGCAGTTTAATTGCTCCTGAGTGGGTGTAAATAAAAATGTAGTGATCCTTACTGTCCATCCATCCATCCATCCATTTTCATCCGCTTTATCCGGGGCCGGGTCGCGGGGGCAGCAGCCTAAGCAAAGAGGCCCAGACCTCCCTCTCCCCAGCCACCTCCTCCAGCTCATCCGGGGGAACACCAAGGCGTTCCCAGGCCAGCCGAGAGATATAATCTCTCCAGCGTGTCCTGGGTCTGCCCCGGGGCCTCCTCCCGGTGGGACATGCCTGGAACACACCCAGGAGGCGCCCAGGGGGCATCCTTATCAGATGCCCAAACCACCTCAGCTGGCTCCTTTCGATGTGGAGCAGCAGCGGCTCTACTCTGAGCCCCTCCCGGATGGCCGAACTTCTCACCCTATCTCTAAGGGAGATGCCAGCCACCCTTCGGAGGAAGCTCATTTCCGCCGCTTGTATCCGCGATCTCGTCCTTTCGGTCACTACCCACAGCTCGTGGCCATAGTTGAGGGTAGGGACGTAGATCGACCGGTAAATTGAGAGCTTCGCTTTTACACTCAGCTCCCTCTTCACCACGACGGACCGGTGCAGCGTCTGCATTACTGCAGCTGCAGCCCCAATCCGTCTGTCGATCTCCGGCTCCCTTCTCCCATCACTCGCGAACAAGACCCCGAGATACTTGAACTCCTCCACTTGGGGCAGGACCTCATCCCCAACCGGGAGTGGGCACTCCACCCTTTTCCGGCTGAGAACCATGGCCTCAGATTTGGAGGTGCTGATCCTCATTCCCGCTGCTTCACACTCGGCTGCGAACCGCTCCAGTGATCCTTACTGTCTATCACTATAATGCATGAGGTAAGCAAGAAATGACTAAAGTTCAGTTTAATATGTAGCGTTGCTTTAAGGCTTCACTTTAAGGCTTGCTGAGGGTCTCAGCAAGGAAAACAAACGAATCAGGAAGACATCGGTGACCTTTTGGTAAACCTTGTAGTAGACACACACATTAACACTCAAGTTTCCAAAAAAGGGGAAAAAAGCATCCCATATTATACTCTGAAAGTCAAGTTGTTTGATCTCGTATCAAGACGATGCAGGTGATTGAGTACATTGCGCTGAGAAGGATCTAACCCTGGTGTCCTTCAGCCCGCTATTCTTACATGTGCCTGCAAAGGTAATATTGCAGAGTAATCACAACAACATGTCTCCCACATAATGCCCTATAATGAGATTTCCAGTCGCACATCCATTGATTTCAGCCTATCTCGACCCTCTCAGACAGAAAGAGGGTGAAATTGGTTTTGGCACCAAGAGGTACTAAAAAAGACTCAGAGAAAGAGGAACGAGAGAAAAGGCAAAGTCGCCGGACAGTCGGTCCTTCATTTTTGATATTTTTTTTAGCGGTGAGGTGGTGGAAGATCATTGCAGAGTGATAGGATGAGGTCTGTGTTAGGTGTGTAGAGAAAATGTTTATGAGTTTGTATTTACAAAACAATATATGAATATATATATATATATATATATATATATATATATATATATATATATATATATATATATATATATATATATATATCATCTGCCCATGTGTCGATGGCAAATGCACAAGCAGCCATGCATATAGATGTGTGCATTCATGCATGCACGTGTTTACATTGTGTGACAAAATGTGTGTAAATCCAAAGCTAAATGATGTCAGAATCTTGAAGCGAGGATGTCTACACGTTATAAAGACCTGTAATTAGAGGATACAGTGAATCATTATCAAGATGACACTTATGAAAGAAACCAATTTGTGTGTCATCTTGTCGTACATGACCCTTTTTTAGTGTGTTTGTGTGCGTGCGTGTGCAACTGTATATATGTCTGTCTCCCAGTATTTGTCATGTTAGGCAAGAGTTGACGTTGCCAGCAGGTTTTCTCATTAGTGAAAAACGAAAGCTCTTTCGTGCTTTTAACCCACGAGACTTGAGAGATAAAGGAAGAAAGACAGAATGACAGACAGGGGCTGGGAGGGGGATTATGGAGAAAGAGGCTGTGATTGACTCGCCGAGCAACTTAATAAGTTTTTAAATGAGAGACAAAAGGAAAACAGGATTGAGAGAAAACAAAAAGCTACGCTCGTGAGGTCGAGCCGAAGGGAGGCAGACAGCGCAGACAAGAGGCATAACATTATTTATGGGCTGGGAGTAAGGTGAACATGAAGCTACTTCACAGACTGGAGATGTCTTCTAAAAAGCCATGTGAAGGTTCGCTTTTTCTCCCACTCTAAGTTTCTCCAAACACTCATGAATGCTGACAATGCACAAGCACAGCCCACACACACACCTTTAATCCCATTCACCTATCAATATTTCAGCGTGCCAGAGGACGGACACGATTGTTACCAAGCAGACTGAAAAACAATCACAAGTAAAATGATGAGAATCAGCAAGAAATTACAAGTTACAAGAAAAGCTGAGAAGAGGAAGGATAACATGTTTCAGTGGAGTTGTGTCGCTTGTACCACCACTGCACCCATCGCCCCCATTGGTCTGGCATCGGGAGACAGAGGGCTTGCAGGGCTGGGTGGAGGGACTGAATCGGTATCCAGGGAGAAAGGGTGGGAGGTGGTGGGGGGGGGGTCACATCTGGACCACAGACTGAGCGAGAGGAAGAGCAGGATGAGGAGGAGGAGGGGTGGAACATAGACTCAGCTTAATGAATCACTGCCCTAACAAACACACATGCAGTCGTGTTTCCACCACTTCAGAGGACACGGACTTAAATGCACTCCCCGGAGACTTTTCCTAAGCGCGAGCATAACTACTGCTTTCCAAACCCTTGCCCATTAATCTAGATGTAACCTTTAAATCAGACGTTCACTGTTACATTTAACAGTTTAAATTATGAGGGCTCGCTTTTTATCCCAAAAGAGAGGCAGGTCCCAACGCTGTGGCTGTGTAAACAGCTTTACTCACCTACAACATGAGTAATACACATGCCCTTCCCCGGATGCTGCATGTTTCACCCTGCAGCATCCACTGCTGTACAGCTGCCTCCCCCACAACCCCCTTCTGCTTTTTAAAACAATCTAACACCGACATAGTTGCAGTGTTTTCCCCTCACATAGACACTCAGATAGCCATACGCACACCGTAACCAATTTTATTTCCATTCATTATTTTGGAGATTTAACACCAACCCAACTCAACAAAGGAGAATGTCACAGAACACCACATTAACACGCTCTTTCATCAGCGCTACATTTGCATCTATGCACAGCTGAAAATTTTAGATCAATTTAAAGGAGCGCCCCGTGGTCATGTTTGCCCTGTTGTAAATATCAACTCCCAGCTAATGGCATTTACAATGACATTTCTACCACTCTGCTTTTTTTCTTCTCCTTCTACTTCACAGATGGCATTAATGTCTTTAGTAATGCCCGGCGTGCTACGAAGCTTCTCTGTAAGAACTTTGCCCCTCAGCTTTTTCCCTGCGTTTGTGTTTCCGTGTGCTTTTCCACGGATATGGAAACACACATTCCACAGTGAGGCAGTCAATGGAGCTCCAGCGTGGTGCGGTGATTATGCTGGTCAATGTGCTCCGCTGTGTGACTGCATGCCCCCAAGACTGAGGCTGAGTCTAGACACGAGTCAGCCAAGCCGCCCTGCTGACCTATATCCTACAGTTACACAAAGTGAGAGACATAGGGAAACGGGGAGAGAGAGAGAGAGAGGGAGAGAGGCGAAGTGCAGGGGAGTAGAGAGAGAGAGGGAGAGGGATGATGGGAGACAAGGAGAGAGGATGTAGAAAGTGAAAGGGTGCAATAAAGTGAGAGAGCAAATTCAGAAGAGAGGGGGGGTGGAATGAGGAGCACGCGAGACAGCGAGCAAGCAAAGATGCAGACAGGAAAAAGGGGGATGGAGAGGGGGGGAAAGAGGAAGAGCGAGGGAGCGATGCGTCTATGGATAATTCAGAATGAGTTAAAAGGGAGAAGAGATAGGAGGAGAGGAGAGATTGGAAGTGGCAGCCACTAAAGCAAAGAGAGAGCGACGGCTAAGTACAGCATGTAAAGCAAAAGAAACAGAGGAGAGAGCACTGAAAAAATCCCAAGAGATGGACACCAACCACATTAAACCATCACCATGATATCAGCACCGAAAAGATACAAAACCTGCACTGGGATATTGTCCCAGCCCATCTTCAATATGACTCCTAGTCTTTAGAATCCAAATAACATTTTTCAAAATTTGCCATTGCACCTTAAACTCAATTAACGTGTTATTAAATTGCAGCGCGGTGTACATGTATGACTTACAGTTCTATTGTTAAAGCTCTCAAAGTTTCCAGTAGCATCAGTGATTTGATATACACAATCCTGTCATTTGAGCTGCAGCAGTCATCCTTTTGTTACAGTACACATGTACACATCGAGATTCAGTAAAGCCACTCTGAAGTAACTCAGTGTTTACCATCTCAACCATGAAGCTCAATGGACAACTCATCATCTATGTCCTCCCAATTTTTTTCTTTCTCTTTTTCCCATTACTCTTCCTCCCAGAATGAGAGACTGAATAGGCCCAGACAGAAGAGGACAAAGACTTAACATGTTTTTCTCTCTTTTCTTCTGCGCATTGAGAGGATGAGCTGGACTGTACTAATAGTCTTTGTGTGTGTGAATGGGACAGAGGGCTTTTTGTGTGTGTGTTCCAGACAGCGGCGCATAAGGCAGGACTTAAGTAGATGTTCGCCAAAGCGTGCGTAATGCCAGGGAAATATCAACTAATCCCTACACTCTTCTACCCTTTACCCCTCCCTCAACATCCATTCTTCTCCTCCTCCTACTCATCATCAGCATCGTCACCGTCATCACCATACTGTGCCGCTACGTTAAACCATTTAAAATAATATTTACAAATATGATTTGTTTTTTATCTTAAATGAAGGATTCAAAATTCAGAGATGAACATTCAGGCATGGAAGCCCACTGTACTGTACTCTCCCTGTCACACACACATAAACGCACACACACAGGATGCACTCCATGGGGGATTGTTGTTGTTTCTTAATCCTGGTGGATTAAAAGACTAACAGACTCATTTTACCTCAGCCCAAACAAAGAGAGATGTCAAATCATCCACCCAACGCTAAAGGTGACGACTGTATTAACATGATGAAGCTGCGTGTGTGTACTCGTGTATGTTGGTAGGGGGTAGGGTGTGGTGGCAGGGAGTTATCTGGCCTTTATTACTACTAGGGGGAAAAAAAGGGAAAGGGTGAAAATCACAACTACTGTTGTGAACGTTCATGATCTTATTCAGACACATTGTCGGTTTCTGTTTTTCCACACAACACAACACGCCAAAATGCGTCCACACGCATCAGGCCACAGTCCCGAAGCATGTGCCAGCACTCAGATTGCATAGGATGTCATTAGCCAATGTGCTAACTCCAATATTCTCACAGAGCCGTGAATGTAAACTGCTTAAAGACGTAATCGTATATACCCTGTGGGACACGGTGCGTTCTGTCAAACAGTGGTGCTGCAGAGTATCCACTAATCCACATGCTAGACTCCAGATTAACAGGAGGGGATGGGGATGTGGGCAAGGGAGGGGTTAAAAACATGCCGGCCAGACCCACTCCCACCCCAACAACATCATCGCGCACATACACACACACACACACACATAATCATTCCCCCTCCCCTTCAGATTATATTATGCTTAGTGCTGCCCCTGTGCGACAGACAGTAAGAGGATCTCTGGATGGCGTCCCCCTGGGCTCCGTTATTGGTCTTCTGGAAGAGCCCCCCGTGGATTGGACACCTATAGACAGGAAAGGGTTCAGAGGTCAAGGAGTAGGAGTTGGAAAGGTTTAAAATGAGGTGGTTTTAAAGATACATCTGTTTGTTTTGATGAGTGGGATTACTGTAAATCAATCCAGTGATGTCTCATGAGAGCAAGGTAGAAAAAAAAAGCTTCAAATTCACTAAAGCATGACATGTTAGGAGAAAGGGTATGAAATCTGATTATAATGCAGCGTCACACACACACACACACATGAAACAGCACACGACGTGATCTTTGATTGTTCTGGAAGGTGTAATTTGCACACGCTCGCTAAAATCTGACACGCACATTTGACTTGGTCCTCTTCAATAAAGACTAATGTCGGGGAGTGTTCCTCTTTAGGCCGACCCGTCTTTCACAAACAATCTGTGAATATTAACCGGAGAGGCTGATTTGAAAAGCTGTTTCTGTATCCTCGGCTGGTTTGTATCATTACATACTGCTTCAGAAAATCAACATAAGTATCAAGTAGCCTTGAACATGAAAGCCTCACACAGTCCCCGTTTGCAATTTCCTCCCCATTTCAACGTCAACATTTATTAAGCTCTCCCAGAGAAATCAACGACGACTAAATTATTTTGAGAGAGAGCCTCGGGCTACAGAGGCATATTCGATATGCCTAACGAAAAAAAAAATATATATTTAAATATATATGTATATTAAGAGGAACAAGGATAGAGGAGAGAAGGGGGAAATGAGTGACTCAAAGTAAAACTAGATTTAATATCTTAATGGCTTTGTGTGGAAAAAAAAAACAGATAATAGAGAAATCCAATTAAAATCAGATGATTGGCACTGTGAGGTAGAGACATGAAACTGTTTGTCTGAACCACTGGCTCTATATAAAGCTTTGATTAGATGATGCTCGTAATAGTAGCAGCCAGACTAATAGGTTGTATATTTTTAACGCTGATATACCACAGGCTCTGAACACTTAACACAGATATATAACACTAGTATTAAAAAAGGAGAAAAAAAAGAGGGAAGCAGGCAAAGTGGCTGAACAGTGGAGTAACTCATTACAGAACGACGTGAGCGTAAAGTTTCAGATTTGCATGAAGACTCAAAATTGTACTGTACCGTATCCAGAGTGTGTGTCTGCAGGAGTGTGTGTGTCTGTGTGCGCAGTGGGTAAGCGTTTCCCCTAATGCCTCTCAAGGTGACTTGGCCTTCCTCCTTCAGGGCTTTCCTTTCAATTCTTTTTGGGATTGAAATTATGATGAAGTAATTTTTCTGCAGAAATTGCCTATGTCACTTGTGGTATCTCTCGGCAAATTTCTCAAGTGTATTTTCAATCTCTCCCTCTCTCTGTGTCCTCTTCTTCCATCTCTCATCTCTCCCTTTTTTCTTTGGCTTTCCTTCTCTTTTCTCCGAGCTCTCGCTTGACATGTCAATGTGTCAATGTCACATTACACTGAGGAAATATGTGTGAAACAATTTCTTGCATGGGCTAATGGAAAAAAAAAACGAACAAGCTCTTTATTTTGCACCAGCAAAACAGCCTCGCATGACAGTATACATTTATGATCACATAGTGCAGATGTGTGTATCTGTGTGAGTCCCTGCAAACAAGGATGTGTTATAATAAAACAAGACACTTAGGAGCGCACTGCTAGTGTAGCTGCGCACACTCACTCAAGCTGCAGACCCACATGCTCATACATGCACATGCATATATAGTTTTACTGGGAAAAAAAATCACCTGCTTGTTTCAGGGGAAAATAAGAGGCAGTGTGGAACATGTCGTCAGATTGAGAGGGAGATTCCTCAGAGACCTGTGGCCTAATTTCTTATTTTCAAGAGGAAACTTATCTAATTATATATAAGTTAACTTCCTAGTGGTCGATTCAAGGGCAGCACTGAATGAACAGCCTTAACAGAAAGAAGGATATCACCTCTAGCTCTTTCCTGGCTGGTCGTTTTCTCTCGTATTTCTCCACCGGTGTCTTGTTCACACATGATGTGCTCTGTTTTGGTGTCGTTGCGCGTGTGCATAGACACCGACAACATCACCTCAGCACAGGAGGCAGCGTGTTAAAATCCTCTGATGACGGTTAACCACTGCGATGCATTTAGTGACATTTTGTGAAGGAGGTATAAAAAGCTTAAGTAGGATTTGCGTGTTACTTTAATGATGCAGATTGAAAAAGTCAAACAGGAATGAAATCTGCTGCTAAGTGCTCCATGAGGCTGAACTTAAGCGACGTTCTGTGTTAGTTTACCATGTTAGCCCACCAACAGCCTGAACCATGAAATAATTACCATAAAATTCACATTTTTTTTAAACTGGAGTATTAATTGAACCTTCTGACAAATACATTTAAAAAATAAATTAAATATCAATTGGCATATATGAAACATAATAAAATATATAAGTGGGTTAGGGTAACAAATCACACTGATGTCTCTCAAACTAATGTATAAAATATGATACTCTTGGCATTACAGGGCTAATATTTGCTAATTAGCACTAAACACAGCTGAGGCTGATGGCAGTGCTATTTGTTTCGAGGGTATCTCTGCTGTAACGACTGATTGAGGCATAATGCCAGCTTTACTCTGAGGTTATTTCATTGTAGTCCATCTAATAACTATTGAAATATATATCTAAAAACCACAAATACTAGCAGAGAAGGATGGCAGTGACAAGCTGAGACATAAAAAGTATAAAAAACAACTGGGTGCAAGCATGAAAGGATAATGACAGACACGATCATCTCAAAACAGATCCACAATCAATCAACCAAGCAGTTCGACCTGACATCCTTCAAGGCAGGAGGACCATAGATGGGTGAACAGACAGACAAAGATGTAGCAACGGGATCTTGCAGCCAAGAGAACCAGACAGCGAAACATAAATGGCAGAAGGACCCGAGATCCCATCTCAGAGGAGAGTGCTTCTTTCTCCAAGTTCGGCCCTTAGGCATGGCCCGGTCTGCTCCCTTCCTCCCTCTTTACCACCATATGGGCAGAGCAGCCATTATATCTCATCAAATGCAACCTTTATGTTCTTGTTCACAATTTCTCGCCCGGCAGACGACGTAGTTCATGTTCATGTTTAAAGTCATTTTTCTGCTATCTCTGTGGCTTTGGGAGGACAGTGAATGGTTGGCAATGAGGGGTAATCCTTCTTAATGGAGTCCCCAGCCCTCAGATGGATTCAAGTCCACACAGATCACATAAAGACACATTTTATTGCATTGACAAAATGGGGAGAAACCTTTATTGTATTCTTAACACACACCCCACCCCCCTCAATCGTTTTTTGAACCCTCCTCTCCCCCACCCCGTCTATCTTTCTCTATCTCATCTTGCCCTCATCTCGTCCTCCTGTCTGCCTGTCTTCTAGAGTGTTTCACCCTGACCAGTCTGCGATTTTATCATGCTTGCTTTGGTCATTACATCACAATTATGGAGCTGTTGGTACGGGAGAAATAAGAGATGGGAAAAAAAGAAGAGTGGAAAAAAGCGACAGATGAAATGTAGGTCAGTGGAGATGTGCTTGGGGCAGTTTCTCTCTCTGTGTGTCTCTCCCAGGGCCAGAGCTAAAGAGGCTAAAAGAGACCAGGGGTGAAAGTGCCTCTCTCTCTCTCACACACACACACACACACACACCTGCCTCCGTTCCATCTTGCACACACTGACAGTAACAGCGTTACCTTTTAGAAAACCACTCTGATGGCAGATGCCTATGACTGAGTGTGATGCTAACTGTGACTGACAAGGGTGGCTCTTTTCAGCATTGAGTGGAAAGACACTCACTTCTTTATTATCTTGTCGTTTTGGGTTATTGGGTTTTTTTGTTTTTTTTTAAGTTTTATTTCATTTATTCACATTTTGTTAATATTTTACGAAGCACAGCACCAGAGGTCACCATGAGTCAGTCCAGGGTCAAAGATTAGCTTTGGGAGGGTGGGGGGCAGGTTTTTCCTCTATGAGTTTGAGAGTGTGCTGAGGTTGTAAATCAGCTGGCAAACACTGAAACATAAAAAAGGAGACAGATGGCTTAATTATCCCTTTATAGTTGAAAACTCACCAGGAAAGATCATATGTTACCTTAAATGACTTTATAACAAGTTTTTAGAAGCATTATCTCATGTCCTACTAACACTATTTCACCCTTTTTACTGTGTTAAAGCTTTGCTATCTGACGACAAAGCAACTGACACCGGTGTTTTGTAAGTGCATAAAGCACTGGCTACAATGGCTTTACAAACCAGTCAATCACCTGCTTGATATATTTATTTAATCCATCATTGTGATACTCAAGTTTTGATTGTCATGACTGGGTCGTGAACTTTTGAATTTTCCCTCAAAGTAAAATCCTGCTGGTTAAAAAAACATCTTAAATTGTAAGTTTTCATATTTAAAATAATCCTGCAAAATTAGTTAACGCAGTTATCAACATGATTAGAAATCCAGAGCACCTGGCTGAAATTTTGATCACACACGCAGACATTTTAATACCTTGCAGCATACACCTGCTTAGTCAACACACAGTGCAGCCATGGTCACAGAACACAGACCTTCTCTTTCATTGTCCAGTTCAGCATTTCAGTGATTCTCTGAGGAAGGACAGCACCCCACCCTGAAAATCATCCCCGAGACACCTGAGATGCCTACTGTGATTTGAGCTGCACTTCTTTTGTTGCATAAGCTATTTTCACCTTTGTATGAGTACCCTGGAGAGAAACAAAATGTTTTATCGTCTTTTTAAACATAATTACCTTCAATATAACTGATATAAGAATCGTAGCTGTGTTATTTAGTGCAATCACTATGATTCAGTGTGAACATCTGCAGAGGTTGAAGTGACAAAGTATCCTGCTGGGTGCAGTGATCCATGCACATATGCAAAAACTGTTAAAGTTTCAACAATTCAATAAATTAAAAAAAGGAAAAAGAAAAGCTTCCATTCAATAGAGACAGTGTGTGTGTGTGTGTGTGTGTTCATATTTAGAAATTATTTTAAACATTTTTTAAAGGAATTTTTTGAGAATTTGGTTTAAACTTAAGTGCAATCATGTGTTTCTTTATTGTTTGTCATTATCAGGCTAATGCATATCTCTCATTTAGTAGCAAATTGTACTTCTTTTTTTAAACCAAATTTTATGGGTTTTTTTAACTTTTGCTTTGCACGCCAAAAGTAACCTTTATTCATAAAATCTACTCTGCAGCCATATGAAAGATTCTGCAGAATTATAAAGCCTTGACTTGTAAATTACTTTAGTCAACCGATAATGAGAAAGTGTTTTTGTTAGTGTGTGTTTCTATGGATTTTATTAAAGCAGTAAAAACGAAATAGCACCAGGGGATCTATTCTTGCTGGGCAGAATGTTAGATCTCTATAAATACGAGACCAGATCAAAGACTAACTGTTTATGTGTATAGATGAAAAGTGCCTAAATCGTATAAGATTGTTGTAATTGGAAGGTGAGGTTAAAAACTTCGCGGAGACTGCCAGTGTCTCGCACTAAGAGTGGGTTCGGGCTGTGCATGTGTGTGCGCGTGTTTGTGTGTGCAGGTTCCAGGCTGCAGGCTGAGAAGGAGAGAGTGGGAGGAGCGGAAAGTGCTCCAGTCCAATCCGGGCCGCCGGGTAAAGCTCTCCTATACGCTCTTCCCTCCCTCAGCCCGCAGAAAATAGTGAAACCCTCCCATAGAGGTGAGAGCGCAGATATCATGAGAAAAGCGGCCACACAACCAGAGCGCACAGACCGACGCACCAACCGACCTCAGCCCGCCTCCCTGCGCCCCGCTCTGGGATGCTTTTAGCGCAGAGACGCTTCCACTCAGGGCAGCCAGTGGACGTCGACGCACATCATCTACACTCCTTTCGTTGTTGTTTTTAACCGAGGATCTTTCACCACCACCACCACCCGCAGCCCCTTCTTTTATTTTAAGTGTTTGTTTCTTCATGACTGCTGCTTTGGGAAGCGAGCCTCAGCACCAGCTCCAGCAACACCGACACGATGCGAGGTAAGACCATCCCACTGTGCTCGCACTTTCTCCCACTTAACACACAGTCACACGCGGCACGACGAGCTTTTATCACTCATTTAGCTTTGAAAGTTTATTCTGGGAGGTTTAGGCGAAAATCTGAATTTGTCTCTTTTTTTTTTCAATGTTAAACTCAAGGCAGTATGTTTGGGGTTCTCTGCAATCTCATCAGCCACCTTAAGTAGTCTGTAAAGTTTATTTGGATCCCTCTCCGTGTGTGTTTTGACTCAGGAGCGTGTGTGTGGAACAGGCGCGCGTTCCTGCAAATTTTACTGGAGTCTGGGATTGGAAATTAAAAGTGCCGCATTATATTTAGCTTAATCATTTGAGCTCCACTCCACTCCGGCGGAAATTGCGGATAGGGTGGTAGATCGGATTAGATTAGCCCATGTGCAGAAGAAAAAAGGGAGAAAAAAAACTTTATTCCGTTATGTTCTGGTGGTAAACTTTATTGAATGTTTCAGGGATGTGCACTTTCCACTAACCCATTTTCCCGACTCTCTGCGCCGCGCTGAGAATGTTGAAATTCATTATCAATGCCGTCCTCTGGACGCTCACGCGCACGCACGCAATAAGCAAGACCTGTCTCGTTGACGTTTAAATTCCGTAAACAGCAGAAAATGCGCGTTTTTCGTTTCTCCTTCATGACTATTTGCAGTTCATTAAAAGTCCAGCGCGAAGGCTTTAATATTTAACCTTATTATTATCAGCTTAGTGTTTTGGAATTCGCTTTATTTACTCTCGACGTTGTGCAATTACCGCTGGCGCTAAAGTTGCAACACTCGTTCAGCTGGATGATTTGAACTCTAATTTATAAGACAATCTGTTTTAACTGGCCGGACCGCTTCTTACTGGCCTCAGAAATAAGTTAATTAGTTTATGAGGTGGCCTTTATAATGCCTGAATGTTCCTATATTGGAGGTGAGAAATTATTGGAAAATTTTGATCCAAGGGTACAAAGTCGCCTTCAAAGTAAAGGCATGGCACAGAAATCCACAGCCTGTGATTTGTCAAATTATAGCTTTTAGCTTAAAAATAAAATACTCGTTACTTTTCTTTACATGGAACAATATTGTTATCATATTTTGCATTGTATGTATGTTCGGTCAGAATAATTATTAAGCAAACTTGCGTTACCGTTATTTTAACATGCTTATTAGGTATGATGGTAAACAACAATACTCTGTAATCGGATTATTTTATTGCAGTTATAAAAAAGATCAAACATCAATCTATTCATGTGTCCATGTCATGTAAAGATGTAAAGCTATCTGCTGCCTCAGCTCCAGGCCATCAAACCTTAGGCAAGAAAAAGAAAAAGAAAAAACAGTAGGCCAAACATCTTTTCCTCTTACTCTCTTTCTGCAATCCCATGGCAAACTCCTCTGTCACACACCTTGTATTTTATCCACATTTTAATGGGCCTTGCGACTACTCTTGTGCATGGGAGGCTTTGGAGGGGTATACCAAAAGCTCCTGCTTTCACTTAATAGCCATGGTTGGCAGAAGAGGCCCCTGAAGCGTCTCTCTCACCCCTTTTTTACCATGTCTATCTCTCTCTTTCTCCCTCGCTCTCCATCTTCCTCTCTCCCTCTGCACGCCCCAAAGGGTTTTGTCAGATAGAATTAAATCAGTGTGGGCCGTGCGGCCCCCACTCCCAACCTGTGTGTGCGCGCGTCTGTGTGTGTGGAGTCTCGGCTGCCCTTGCACAGAAACGTGCTCACAACCACAAGGTTTTAAAAAAATAGAGGCCCCTCATGAGCCGTGGTAATTATCATTTAACAATAGCCACAGCTCCTGAAGCCCTGACCGAAGATGATGTCACGCCATCGCCCGGCCTGGAAAAGCCAGAGAAATAACATATAATATAATCATAAGAGGCCTTTTCGGCTTCTCTGAAAACAAAGCTTGCTCAGTGCTGTGTAGGATGTTGTAAACAGGCTCATTATCTCTGTATTTTCAACAGCGATGTGGTGAAGCTCTGCTGTAAGAGGTGTTCCGTTAAAACCCATCAAATGACATTAGAAACAGTGGCAAGTGGCCATATATATGTGTTTAAGTGGCAACAGAGTTTTAGTTTTTACGTCTTTATAATAAGACAATAAATGAATTATAATTAAGTAATTATGCCCTATTTATTTGGATGAATCGTTTTAGTTATTGTAAATGAATGTTTGATTTTTTAAAGTAATTTTTTGCAGAAATTAGTTTAACCTAAAGAATGTCTGAGCTAATCAACAGCAACCTCCTACCAAATCCTTTATTAATGCTATAATCAATAAGAGATCAGAGCCCTTCTGTGAGATTAGCATATGCGTGCTTGGAAACATACACAGCATCACACAAGCATGAACTGACATGTATTCTGCAAGTGAGTAGCTTCCTGTGTTACTCAGTGATCCCCACAGTCTACATTATCCCGTGGATGTGTATCCTTTTTATTACTGTTATAAGCCTAAGTGCTTCCAAATGCACCCGGGTCAGGCAGGTCCACAAGTTCAGCGATGGAGGGAGCAACAGTGGAGGAGGGGCCACTTCTCCTCTGTTAGCAGTATGCGCCAATCACCATCTCTCATTCTCCTAACACTGGGATAAGATGGGATGACAGTAAGTGGAAGAGTATGAGAGCACAATAAAGTAGTAAGATAATGGCAGGAGATCCAGAATAATGTGTGGGTGGGAGTGGGGGGGTCATTAAAAATATTTGTCTCAAATCTACAAGAATTAGTGGTCATTTCCATTTCTGGCATTATTTATGTTACCTTGAAAGGCAGCATGTGCACACATTAAAAATCCGAAAGCTCTGAAAACGCACACTGACACAAACAGCTGCAGTACTACGCATGACGGCCTCATGCCAATAGAATTAGTCCCATCCTGCTTTGCTTTAGAGACTCGTTTGCGAATTGATTTGTCCAGTTCGAAAGCATCCCGGGATCAATTTTTAGTCAAAGACAATGGAAGCAGTCTGTTTAGATAAATCTGTGGCACACAACTGAAATGGCTTTAGTTTACACTGGAGTCTAAACATCTCTATCTTTTCTTTTTTCTTTTTGTATTTTTTCATGTTTGTTCCTATGATTTCTTTTTTTTATAACAGTTTGAAACTATCAAAGAAGCACCTTCACCATTTAGTGCTTTAAGTGTTGTGGCTGTCAGTGTTCAGTGTTTACTGTTGTTTTTCTCCTGAGCACAAACAAGCGGAAGGCCGATGTACAAGCACATGGATGACAACACAGGAAGACTCATGTGAATACATAGAAATGATGCAGAATAATAAACACAGATGTTCACAGCTACACTATGGTTACATTTAACTGCCAGTATTTGTATCATGTGCCATTAAGGGGGATAAAGTAAAAGGTTAAAGATCAGTGGCGCTAAGTTGTGCCTGTGTTTCACTTTCAGTACCAACTATGAGTAACAACATGGAAAATATAAGTTGCCATTATTCGTACTGATTTAGAAACTGAGCCCAAAACTTAATTTATACCAAATCACTGCTTTCCATTGTCGCCATGAAACCTCTTTTTGTGCACCCAGCCTGGGTGAATCTTTGCTTTGCACTGTTATCACTGCATGTGTGGTCTGTTGTCCAGCTCGGTGTTGTTGATTGTGTTGTTTATTGTGTGTTTGTGCTGAGTAATGGTCTAGTGTTATGTAAGAAGAGAGGAGAGATTACCCCAAGCTCATGCAGGCCACACTGTTAATCCCTCAACACAGCCCCACTGACTGAATCGGGTACCGGCACCAGAGTGTTGTTGCGACACACACACACTTAAACACACTCATTTTGCATTCAAGACTCACCGTCTACTCCTCACCTAGTGTGTCTTACCTGACCTTTAGATTTTTTTTCAAGCCATCTACTTAAAACATCCCACCATGCTTTGTGCGTGCGTGTGCTGCCTGGATAGCACTTCTGCGGTCCCACTGAGCCACTATCATAGCCTGTGTTTGTTTTGCATGCGCTCAGCATGCACCCAGTGTTGGTTTTATCCCTCCGCGGCCGTCTAGGGGAGCCTAGGCGAACTGTTTTTCCTCCTCAGTCAATTCTCCCTCTTTCTTAAATCTTTCCACACACAAAGCGTGGGCTACACGGCACGCTTCAGTTTGTGTCTCCACTTTATCTTAGCCAGGAGGGATTTCTGCCTGAACCACTCCTAAACTCTAAATCTGCCTTGAAGTCATAGAGTCCTCTGACAGCTCCTTCTGTTTTGTCAGTTTTACTCATCCATGAAGGCAGCGTGTCTCAGTGGACGCACAATGATATTCAATATTCACATTTTCCTCTGATTTACACTGAAGTAAAAACCGGGGGAAGAGGGTGACTGCGCTTATTAAAACACAGAAAGCGAGTAAAATATGACAAAGATATCATTGGAGGGGTTCCTTTTATAGGAAAAATATGCTCACATCAAAAGCGGGAATTATCATATCATCATAACAAATCAGGTTCTGGGGAGAGGGACATCGAGTGCACCGACTGATAGTCCAAAGTCAGGGAGCATTGCACACACACTTTTACAGTAAATTCTGATTTCCGCTACTCTAGAACAATGTAGAGGTTTGGTCATTTATTCAAGTTTAGTCACTTTATGAATCAATTCATTTCGTTTTTAGGAGGTTTCCTTTTTTCTATCTGCTTAAAGACCATGAATCGAGCTAAGAATCTATAGGGCGAATACACAGAAAATGAAAGGCGAGACAAACAGAATGAGAGAAGGGAGACTATGAGCAAGTGAATGAGTGAGATAAGAAAAAAAGAGGGCAAGTATAAGAGAGAGAGAGACTTAAGAGTTATATAATAGTGCAAGTGTGGACGTTTGTGTGCGTTTGCCTAAGCAAGTTAGTGTGTGCTTGTATGAAATGGTGAGTTAGGGTGCAAAACTAAATTTTCTTGCATGCATACTGGTGCAAATGCACACAGATACAAGCTATCTTGTTCTCATTGCACTTGCACATTCTAGCTGCCTGAAGCAATGAATAACATGCAGTACCTGTTATAGAGGTATCCAAAGTCCACACTTGCTAACCACCTATCAGACTTCAGCTAACATTCAAAGCAGATTAGTCCATAAACTGAAGGTGTGTGTCAGCTTACCCTCTACGCTACGCATAATCATGTACGTATATGATTTGATTATGCACAGCACTGATTACTTGGAACTGCTGCAAGGCCCTTACTTTTAAGAGGTTTTGCACAAAAAGTGGACTCTGGCTCTCCAAAGTTATAGACAAGATGTGAAGACGACAGAGGAAGTGGCACATTATATCCCTATACTGTGAAGGTGTTCTCTGCAGAAAGCTGCAATAAGCCTATAATATGACTTAGCCTACTGCGGCATCTTTTCTTAATGACAAAGATTAGCCTGTTTTAGTGCTTGTAATCTCATTGAAGGGACTCTTATTAGGTCTGCCTTTCTTCCCTCTCTCTATCTCTATCTCTCAGTTACTGTGTCCAAGTCATGAGATACTTCTCTTAACTCTGTGCGTGAGAGTGCTCACATATGTGTGTGTGTGTGTGTCCACAGCACTTGCTGTTGATGTGAGGGATCTTGCCATTCACATGAGGATGCAATTCTGAAACCAAGACGGCTGCCGCTGTTGCTGCTTTCGCTCACTTAACTCAGATTTAATGTTCATAACGCATTCTGTTAAATCATCCCGCTAGAGACAAAGAGAGAGAGAGAGAGAGAGAAAGAGAGCAGGTAAAGAGCAGAGCAGGCTGGGTCGAGCCGAGCTGAGTTGTGTGATAGTCTTTGTGATCAATTTGCCTCTATGAGAGATGCCCCTGGGGCCACTTTGGGGAGAACCTTGTTAGGCTGAGTTAAATTGTTGCCCGAGGCGAGCTATTAGCGGCCATCCCTGGGAGAGGACACACACACATATAGGCACACATGTGCATGCTCACACACTCGCTTAAACAGAAGCACTGAAACACAAGTACATTGAAACCTTTTTAGTACACGCGTAAACTCAAAGGGAACTCGTTCATATGCTCGTGTTCACACTCGAGCTGACAGCCTGTTTCACTACCAGGGGTTTCATGAACTCACAAGCAGCAGGGCAAGAATCTCTAACTCAACACTTTGGCTCTCTGGTCTTGAAAGGTGTTATGCAAAAAGAGAGAAAGAAAAAAAGCAGCAAGTAATAGCTGGAGGTATCACTGCAACATTTAAATTGAAAAAAAAAAGGACATTTTGGTTGAATGCTTTGGGAAATGTTGAGCAGAAACCAGAGTGGTCCTTTAAGAAAGCATTTATTTTTTGTTTGATCATTATTATTAATATGATAATGGGTAAACATAGTTTTAAATCACATCACCTCTCTTTACATAATGTCAGGTATTTTATTTTAGCTTATGGAAGAACATCTTACCATGTACACCCTTCTTTTAAGGGTCAGATTATTTAATGAAGTTAAAAATGACATCTTCTAGAATAGCAGAGACTTTATATTAAAGGCATATGCTTAAATAAATGCTATTAGCTTCTGTTCACCCCTACTCAACAGTAGGACGAATATGTGTATGCAGTTATTAAAGCTGTATTAAAGCTGTACAAGTGTATCAGATGCAGAAGTAAGCCTTGTTAACTGAATTTAAAACAGTCCCACAGACGGGTTTTCCATCCTCTTCTTCGTACTCTAATTGTTAGCTAGTCACATTAAGTGCTCCCCTTCTCGTCAATGCTTTAAAGTCCATTCAGCCTCTCTCATCTTGACACTGCCGTTTCCCTGATTTTATCTGCTCGTCAACTGATTCTCACTAGAAAGGATGCGATTCTGACAAAACTGAGGGCAAATTTTTCTCTGCCTTACGTAAGAAGTGAGAGCAATTTCTGCCCATCTCTCCATGGATGTCCCTCTCTTTCCATTTCTCTCTTACACTGTGATAGCCACCTTTTCTCTCCCTTCCCCCTCAGACACACACACACACACACACACACACACACTGTCATCTACAATTAGACTCAAGAGAATCACCATAGTAGGAGGAGCGTGAGGTTAAGCAAGAATGGCCAATGCTAACATAGTGTTATTTTCTTACCTCAGGAATAAAGCGATGGTTTCTTAGTCAGTGTTTGTGCAAACATATTCTTCCCCGCACCGACTCACTTCACCCAAACAAAGCCTGAACGCTGCTCAGTGTTTCACAGCTCAGTGTGCATCATAGGTGTATGCTAGCATGAGGGCAAAGGTGCGAGATGAAATGGAAAAAAGAGAGAGAGACTGAACTCTAAAGAGTCTTTTTGCTTGTGTTTTCCTGTGTGTATGCATATATTATCACTGTCTGATTTTAGAATGGTAATGACCAGATGCAGGCCTCTCACACTTGGACTTGTTCCTTCCACTCTGATTTCTGAGTCTTTAAGGAAAGGTCAGAGGCTATCAGGGCCTCATAGGTCACCCAGGTGGTTGGAGTGTGCACACCTGTGTACAGTGACCATGAGAGGGGTTCAGTTTACCCTGTGGATTCTTTTCCCACACCTCCGTCTCCTTCTTATCTATTTGAGGACACATGCTGCACTGGATGGGAGACTATGTGTGTGTGTGTGTGTGTGTGTGCGTGCCGTGCATGTCTGTGCGTGTATTGGATTTAGGATGGGAGCAGTGTGACCATAAAAATCATACTGTAAAGTCTGCTTTTTTTGAAAGTGGTATGCAGTAATGTGTTCTTTCAAGCATGTCTCAATGTGCGTCTCTGTCTGTCTGAATGTGTCTCTGGGAGCATGTTGGGGTGCGTGTGTGTGTGTTCATGCCTGTGCATGTGAATCGATGCTCTGGATTACAGCCAGTGGCCCCCTTCTGTTCCCTCTCCGCGGCGTCCAATCACACCACGGCACAATATTCTATGAGCAAACTGCAGCTGATCCCAGACCTGCTATCTGAGCAATTACCCAGAGTGCTTTGGGGCCGCACGGCAAGCTGGACAAGCTCATGCCCTCTGACATACAGCATGGGGGGAGGGCGAGAGCGGCACTGTTTTTTTCTGACACTTTTATGCGTGTGTCTATGTATTAGGTCAGGAAGGGGGTTGATGACAATATACCAATGGGAAAAGCAGAGGCGGGGGGTATTTAATGTATGCTTTTGCAGCAACAGTATGACTGTAAGTACTAAAAAATGGACAAAGACATGTTTGGCGACAACATCTATCACCAAAACTCAATGCACAGCAGACTGTGGAAAAGAAGGGACCGGTGCACGGCTGTGCCAACTTACAGTATTTTAATGAGACTGTTTCATGTCAGCATTATCTTTATTAGTTCAGGCCAGGTCTGAGGTCAGTTTGCATCTAGAAGGCTGAAGCTGGATAATTGTTTCAGTTCTGATTTTTGCAAGTTGTTCCTAAATTAGTGTTACAAGCACCAAAGCTGACTCGAAATCAGTGAAACTTCACCTAAGATATAAACATTATTTTAAAATGAATAGAAAAAGCAGACCCAGCTGGGTATTGAACCTTAAATATGTTTTGTCCCAAAGAAACAAACAGAAGCCAGCGAAAACAGCACTAAGCATTGTTAAACTTTGAAGGTCAGGATTAAGGAGAGAATAGACAATACAGACAGCGATGACTGAGGAGGAATGTGTGCATCTAGCCGGGCCACAGGGCACCTAAAAAATTAATTTGTGGTAAGTACTCAAGGCTGAAAAACGGAGCGGAAAGTCCATCAGTCCTATATATATATATATATATATATATATATATATATATATATATATATATATATATATATATATATATATGTGTGTGTATGTGTATATATATATATATATATATATATACATATATATATATATATATATATATATATATATGTGTGTGTGTGTGTGTGTGTGTGTGTGTGTGTGTGTGTGTGTGTGTGTGTGTGCATTTTAATGTTTCAGACAGTAAAACAGGAAAGAGGGAAAGTGTGACAGCACACACAAGCGCAGAGGTCCGTTTGAAACCATATGCCGTGGCAGTGTTTCATTGATTTTAATGGGACAGTATGATGTGGAAACATGACAGGAAACACAGGGGAGATAACCCAAGAAGCACTGCTATAAACTATTCCCAGCTGTGTGCATTAATCCGCTCAGTGATCACGCCACCAAAAAGTTTCCTCAGTGTTTTTCATCATTGGCAGAGAAGGAGAGAGAGGAGAAAAACCTCCGCTTGTTCCTCTAAGTTCTGTGAGACAGGGAGACAGAGTTTCACTGAGAGATGGAAATAGATCATGAAATACAGAAACTGAAATGATTTCCCAGTCACACAGCCACTTACAGCGAGGAGGAACACACGAATGAAAAAGTCAAACAGACTGAAGCGGAGTGGATGGCGAAAAGTGATAGCGTAATTCACAGTATATAGACATCTAAGACCAGCGCCAGAGCTGTTCAGATTTAACAAGGAGGGGTGTTGGTGGGGGGTAAAGTGCTGATCTCCTTCATTTTCCCAGAAGATATCACGTTAACTGGGAAGAAGCTATGCATATTTTTTAATGAAGTGGAGATACCACCCACATTCATCCCCAACAAATCAACCCCTGGGACTACAGTAGGAGTCATGTTTGCATTTCTGAAGTGGCTTACACTGGCAAAAGTTACGGCAGGAAAGTGAACACCAGTCTCTGGTGTGCACTGTGTCGCTGTAAACTGCGTGATATTGTGTGCTGCTTCAATTCGTTTCTCTTGTAGACCCATCCTACAGGCTAAATGAATGAAACATGCATGTCCATTCTGCCCTTTTGGAAACACACACCCATACTTGCACACACATACACACAACTCAGACTTGTCTAGCAACACCTAGTGGCCTCACTTTGCTGTTACATTGTCAATATAAACAAGCTCCTTTCAGATAGCCGCTTCATTCTCTGTGCATCTACATGTGCATTAACTCTCAGCAAGCCCTGTGTGTGAGCTACTTATGTGCTTTAGAAATAAGTATTGCTAAGATATTGGTGCAAGGCTGCTGCTTTTTTTTTTTCCTGTAGTGCAATATGGATAATTAGGACTCTATTTAGGGAAAGGGCCAGCCCAGGAAATTCACAGGAGATCCTCACTTCATTAAAAATCAATTATCACAACACACGTGCTGGTGCAGTACAACCCTCAGCAACACACACTCACACACGTGCGTGACTCACATTACAGCAACTATCTTTGCCTTCCCAGATTCTTAAGCGAAATTCATCTCTAGCTGGTTCGCTCCATCTTTTTCTCCCTCAAGAGATTGTGCAGGCCTGATCCTCCTCTTAGCTGAGGAATCGCCAGCGCTGCAGTCCCGTTCTTACATAATAACCTCAGGATAATGCTCGTGCTCCGGCTGGCTGAGGACCTTGTCACTCACTGGGTCAGCTCCGGTTGGAAAAAAGTCCCACCCACCCTCAAGAAAGGCATGTGGCTAGGAGCGAAACAATCTCGAAAAACAGAAATGAGTGGCTTGTTCCTCTAAGAGTGGCTAGTGAAAGAACTGCAATAGACTTGTTCATGTTAAGTTTTCATCTGTTTTATTTCCACCGCTTCTTTTAAGGTTTAAGTTTGCTTCTGTAATGGAAAATCATGAAATCCAACGCCCAAGAAGTATTATCATACATTCCAACTTTGAAAACAATAAGAACGCAGCTTTTTCTAAACAGCCAACAGATAAACACGCCTTTAATTCTGCTACATGTATAATCCACTGCTGCAGCTACAGTATAGTCTGTATTGTTGACTGGATGTGGAAGTGGGAGTCCTTAAGTGAACAATTCAAAAAACCTCCGCTTAGGGAGGGCGACAGGACGAACGGTGATGATACACCAAGTTGGCTCCAAACACCAATGACATCATTTCCTTTAAGATTGTGACAGCTTAGCACATCATCGCGGTGACAGCCAGACGAGTGCAGCGAGTGGGTGGTCACCCTGGCAACAGCTATGCTGTCATGACCGTCTCCCTATATCCTACCTGACAGTCCCCATTGGCAATGAGCACAACACACACACATAGACACAGTAAACAATGCACACACCCACACATACACTCACACACACACACAATTTACCAAACACACACAGACATGTGCACATACTTTATCTTTCTGAGTCTTTTTTTTTATAAGTGAAATGCTCACTCAAACCATCCCTGAAACACACACAGAAACAATGCACATGCCCACACGCCCGTGCTCTTTTGGGCATAATGATTTGATACAAAGACAAATACAATCTCCCATGGGGTAAAAAGGAATTCAGTCAAGATATAATGTAATCAGTGTAGAGGATGAGGAAAAAATGTAAAGCGCTTGTTCTGAGAAATCAACAGAAATAATAACGCCGTATATCCACATCAGACAGCAGCAGGTGTGGGCTGAACGCATTCAGATTGTCTAAACCCACGGAGATTAACTTGCTTCACGATTAACATTTTGATCAAAGAGTTTGACTAAAAGTATGGGACTAACAGTGCCAACCGGAAAGAATAAGAGGATTGCGAGCGCTAAGAATGATTAGAAGCATGGCTGATGCACTGTTGTACTGTCTTCTGGTTATACACAAAATGTGGTCTGTTGATACCGGCCATGTCCTGGGTGCAACTGACCTGTTTTACAGACTAAAAATAGGGGCGCACAGGCCGCGTTCATTGACAACTCTGTGTATGTAGTCTGTGTGTCATCCCAGTCCAGTGCCTTTCTGTGACCCAGTTTGGAGAGCTGGCCGAGAATTGGTGGAAATGGGTCACATCTTGGGCTGCACCAGAACTCAGAGTATACCTGTGATACCTTAAGCACACATTCAAACAGTGTGTCATTTTGTTGCTAAGGCTGTCATGGGTGGTCTCCTGAGACGGATCAGGAGCTACTAGGGATAGATAAGAGGATTAAAGGCCCTTTTACATCATCAGTTATAACTATGGCGATATGTGTAACAATACATCTTGAATCAGAGTACATAGTCCAGGATCACAGCAGCATGTAAAAAACGTTTCATGTCTCTCAGTGGCCACCAGGGGGCAGATAGGCAAACATGAATATATAAATATATATATTTATTTATACATATATAAAGATGCTGTTTCATTCTAATTAAAGAGAAAAAAAATCAATTACCTGGGTAGATCTACTCCTATGCCCTGTTAAAAAAAATGACTATGAATATGCAAATATGTTTGGGGGGTTTTTTTGCTTTTTTTTATAGCAATTTCAGATGTCAGTGTTTAACCCTGGCTCTGTTTTCCACAGCTTTCCACACCTAAAACTGAGAGAAAGCATAGAGTAACTTTTCACTTTCTGGAAATTTTTAAAACATTTGAAAGCTTTCTTTCTTTTAGTGCTCCTGAAACATAATAATAATGGATTGGATTTATATAGCGCTTTTCAAGGCACCCAAAGCACTTTATAATACCACTGTTCATTCACACACTGCCCTGGGGCAGACTGACAGAAGCGAGGCTGTCATATCGCGCCATCCAACACCAGTAGGTGGTAGGGTGTCTTGCCCAAGGACACAACGACCAGGACAGAGAGCCTGGGATCGAACCCCCTGAGCCACGGTACAAGAAGTATCACTGAAGGGCAGGGGGATTACATTGAAGTGATTGTACCTGCGCAGTTGCTAGACAGAAAACTGCTTCCATTGATCCTGACAAGAGATTATCCAATTATGTATACTGCAAACTCATTCTGCCAGACACTTAGCATGCATATATATATATATATATATATATATATATATATATATATATATATATATATATATATATATATATATATATACCCACAATCAACTCTGCCAAACCAAAGCACCTACACAAGATCAATGAAATACAAAATTAATACTACACAAATCCAAAACTTGTAAGGTTGCTCTTCAGTGTGCACCCACATACTTTAGACATACATCCATCGATGTTGTACGAAAGGTTTGGTGGCACGCACAAGAGGAATCAAATTTACAAACACGAACATACGTTATATCTGAACTTCTCAGGAGATTCCTAAAATGTACAGAATTTCCCACAGGTGGGAGTATGCAAGGAGATTACATGTGAATGGCTATTTCAGCTGTGGCTAAGCCAGCGCTCAGCAGAGGAGGGGAAGGAGCTCGTCGGGAAATAATTTAGGATTAGATAGGCTGTCTAATCTCTTTATAGAGACTGTGCCATCTCAGCAGCATACCTGCCTACCTCTACACCTATGTCATATCTCTTAACAGGAACTGCAGCTTTCACTTTCCATATAGTATGGACGCTAAGTTCAAAGGCACCCATGACAGGTGCTCGTGTGTGTTGAAATAGTTTCTGTTGTTTATATTCAGTGCCTTTGGTTGTGACTGTACATGGAGCTGCCTATACACAGTGAGTAAAACCTAAAATGAACAAAACGTAGTTAAGTTAGTGCACATGTAGCTTAAGGGCTGCTAAACACTAACAGCATTTGAGTTGGTGGACCAAATGTGTTTGTATATGCGTGTGAGTGTGTGTTTGAAAGAGAGAAAAGATAAAGGTTGAAGAGTAAGTGTGATCCTTTGGTGTTTTCTCATTATGGGCAACCTTTCTAACCCACAGGGGTCTGTCCTTTAAGCGTAACACAAAGAATGCACATGCACAATCTTGTTACTTTGTGCGTGTAACCGTGTGTATGCAGTCCTTGGTGTCCCATTCATTAGAAAACTCCTAGAAGCACATAATAATTGCCCAAATGTCACTGTGCCCTTGTGAATTTGAAGTTAACGTGACACAAATGCAGTATGCAGGCACACTGTTATCTCAATGAGGTCGTACACCCAACTGGGTTATGTACATTTACCATCAAATTAGACCACCAGCCGAGGTCTGACATCTGTGAGATGACTCAACAAGGTGTTCACGAAACTCCAAACTAGGCCACATCCATCTGATTAGTAATGCAAGTCTTTCTTGTTCTCGCTTTTTTTCTTACAGCCCAAATCGAAGTTATACCATGCAAAATCTGCGGAGACAAATCATCAGGAATCCACTATGGCGTCATTACATGTGAGGGATGTAAGGTGAGATTCTATATGGCTGAATCAAAGTCTGATTCATTTGCTCAGAAACATCATATAGTCTATGCTCGACGGGTACCTGAAGCCTGTATTCTCTGCTGACATGTAACCAGGGTTTCTTCAGACGTAGTCAGCAGAACAACGCCTCCTACTCCTGCCCCCGACAGAGGAACTGCCTCATCGACAGAACAAACCGCAACCGTTGCCAACACTGCCGCCTGCAGAAATGTCTTGCCCTAGGAATGTCCAGAGATGGTGAGGTCCAGTAAATACATATTTATATCTATGGTGCATGAGTGTGCAGGCAAATATTTGCAAACAAATACATGTGCAACCCTCTCTGTGCAGAACAGCCAAAAATAGGATCATATGCAATCTTCTCTGATGCAGTCTGAGCTAGTGGAGCAATTTCTTTTCATCCTTCATTTTATTTTTTGTCCCCATAAAGCGGTCAAGTTTGGCCGCATGTCCAAGAAGCAGCGTGACAGCCTATATGCAGAGGTGCAGAAGCACCAGGCACGGCTGCAGGAGCAGCGGCAACAGCAGACAGGCGAAGCAGAAGCTCTGGCACGCGTTTACTCATCCAGCCTAACCAACGGACTTTCCACCCTTAACCATGAAATTGGGGGCACCTATGCCAATGGTCACGTCATTGAGCTACCCAAAGGTGGCCATGGTAATGGAGCAGGAGTCCCCGGGGGTTACTATGGGATGGATTCCACCCAGCCGTCTCCAGACCAGTCAGGTTTGGACATGTCGGGCATGAAGCACATTAAGCAGGAGCCAGTGTACGACCTGACACCAGTACCCAACCTGTTCAGCTATGGAGGCTACCAGGAGAGTCAGCTTGGGCCCAATAATGTCAGCATGGGAGAGCTGGGTAAGAAAGCAGAATCATTCAAAGCTACCTGACTTAGCCACGTGGAAATCTGCATGTCTGCTCACAAAGTAGTTCTTTCAGCAGCGTGAGTCAGGGTCCTAATCTGAGAGCCGCACAGGAGATCAGACAGGCTTAAATTTACAGCTGACAAGGTGTCATACTACCGTATGCACAGCTAAGGCTGCTAGCACAAGTTAAGATTTATTTAAGATTAAGCACTTCAGGCTGATTCTAGAGAATATAAAATCAAGCAGAAAATGTACAGCAATATAAAAGGACGATAGATTGCCCATAGTACTTGCCGCCCAATGTGCACAATGCTTCAGATTAATGTGCAAGTCTGCTTGTACCTAAACTAACACACTCCATATACTCCTATATGCTATATATATAGTAACATTGTGCAGGGAAATAATACGTGAATAATCAGCATGAATGAATAATCTTCTTTTCCAGACCGTATTGCTCAAAATATCATCAAGTCCCACTTGGAGACATGTCAGTACACAACAGATGAGCTGCAGCAGCTAGCCTGGCAGACACATTCCTATGAAGAGGTCAAGATGTACCAGAGCAAGGTGAGGTTTGATTTTATGGCACCATCGAAACATGACATTTACAATTACAAAGTACCTTATATCTTATACACTCCCTATATTTGGGTCTTTTTTCCTTTCTAGTTACATCAATTTAATCAACAGCTACTTCTAAAGTACTGAAAAGGATTAAGAACACACACACACACACACATATATATGTATATATATATATATATATATATATATATATAGTTTTCAATGTCGTAATGCTTTGAACTTTCATTCAAACTCAGTTTACTGAGTTAGTGGGGTTTATTTTACTAGTAATAGAAATGAAACACATTTGAAATCACAGAGCATGTCAGTCATAGAAATGCCGTTTATTTTATTTCCTCACATGAAATAACTAGGCACAAAAGTACACAAACATAACCTGGGTCTTTGGTTCTAGCCCCGTGATGTGCTGTGGCAGCAGTGTGCCATCCAGATCACCCATGCGATCCAGTACGTGGTGGAGTTCGCCAAGCGCATCTCAGGGTTTATGGAACTGTGCCAGAATGACCAGATCCTTCTTCTAAAGTCAGGTGAGCCACGTGAGCAGGCCAGGCCTATCTCTTTATGTAAGCAGAGGTCAAACTGTCAGTCAGCAGACAGTAAATATACTGTGGCTTCTTACTCTGGTTGGCTGTTAGTGAGTATATCAACTTCAAATTTATTGCTCTCTCTCTCCAGGTTGTTTGGAGGTAGTCTTGGTGCGGATGTGCAGGGCATTCAACCCTCTCAACAACACAGTACTCTTTGAAGGGAAGTATGGAGGCATGCAGATGTTCAAAGCCCTAGGTAAGATATTACTAGCTAAACATTTTGTCTTGGTATGAACGAGGAGTGCAGCCAAATATTATTAAAAAAGAAGTGAGAGATAATTTACATTTTTTTTCTTACTGTCTGCTGTTCCCTGTGCCTCCCTCCAAGGTTGTGATGACTTAGTGAGTGCAGTGTTTGACTTTGCGAAGAGTATGTGCTCACTGCAGCTAACAGAGGAGGAGATTGCACTGTTCTCAGCAGCTGTACTAATTTCCACAGGTCAGTGTGAATCTGCTTATAATAATATATTATAATATTATAATAATGCAGGACGCAATGTGCATGGACTTGAATTAAAAACACTTTAAAATAAGGTAGTGACTCTCCTTACATTATTCTGTATCAAGCAGCATAATCAGTCCTGACCACATAACATTTTATACAGTGGCCTCACAGCCGTATTAATTTTACATTTTGCCCTTCAATCAACTCTGTCAGCATTAAAAAAGTCTATTCTTCTTTCAGATCGACCGTGGCTGATGGAGCCTCGGAAAGTTCAAAAGCTCCAGGAGAAGATCTACTTTTCTCTGCAGCACATTATGCAGAAGAACCACATGGATGAAGATGCACTGGCCAAGGTAGGGCTGGAACTTATGGTGAGAGAACTTAGAACGGCATAGAGGCCTAAAATGCATGAATCTATAGGGTAAGACCAAAAGGAAAATCAAACATGAAGACAGGATCTCCTTTGGTAGGAAGGACAGGTGATTCAATAGAAAAAAAACACACAACAGAAGTAGCAGAACAAAGACTGACTTATAGCTTTGTCCTCATCTGCACTTTGGCATTCCTTAAATTTCCTCATCCTTGATCATCTCTCCCTCTTGTCTGGCAGCTGATCAGCCGAATCCCAACGTTGTCAGCCCTGTGCACACTCCACACTGAAGAGCTTCAGGCCTTCCAGCAACTCCACCCAGAAACAGTCAATGTCCTGTTTCCTCCACTCTACAAAGAACTCTTCAACCCAGACCCAAACTCTGCCATGGCCATGCCCAAGTGACTGCCTGTGGTCCACATGCAACAAATGACGCCAGCAGAGGACCAAGAAAGTAAGACAGCCGCATCCAACGAGACGAAAGCAGCTATGTCGACTACGTCATCATCATGGCAACCACATATTTCCGAGCCCCCCCAGGCACATTTCAAGCTGGTGGGTGAGGAGTCATCTGCTAGCAGCTTAGAGTTGCCGCCAACAATACTAGGAATGTCCAGCACTTATCCCATTCTGTTCACCGATACAGTCTGAAGAATGTATATACAAATGAAACGTGCCCCAGGCCACAACCTGAGCGGGGCTTCCACCTTTCTCCTGAACTGAACTGACTGACCAGTAATGTACAGACTTTAAAATATCTAGGAACAATTTTAAGCTGTCAATCTTTAAACAAAACAAAAAAAAGAAATTGGTAAGTTAAAATGATTTAACTTTGAAAAAATCATTTGAATTATTTTCCATGTGAAGATGGTGAAGCTGGATGGGGGAGGGAACTGTGGATTTAGAGAAGCTATTGTAGATATTCTTCTAGTGGAGAGCGGATTCCAGTATTACTTCTTGTTCTGTTAAAATAAGTTAGTCTTAATTTAAATATACAGCAGTCCACTGTGGCTGACTATACCGTGTCTATGTGTTTTTATTTTATTTGATAGTTTCTTGTGTACAGAATTTGTAAAGTTGAGACTTGTAAAACAACACTGGCTAAAAACCGGGATTCAATTTGGGTTTGTTGATATATAGAAGCCTTGTCTGGATTTTGTTCATATGTAAAGAAGGTACTACATCCTTCTGAACCTATAGTAATGTAAAGAGAGCATATGAAGGATTTAAAAAAAAATAATGGCTACTGCTACTTTTCAAGCTGGAGATATATACAGAAATATTCTATTTTGCAAGAAAAAGAATCTGGCAGATTTGCCATCTTATCAATCATTTATTTCTCGCTGCAATAATTACGTCCAATAAAAGCTGGACTGCTTTCGAACAATCAGCCACACACAGCTAATCGGAGACCAGGACCTTGCAATGAACCCCAAATCTCTTCCCAAATTCTCCATGTACCCAGACCTTTATCTCTCATGTATTAGGACCTGTCCATAAAATTCTGGCAGATATAAGTGGATAGAAATCACGGTGAAGGCGTGTATAGCTATCCACCAAAATAAAGGCAACAAAAAATGAAACAAACCTGAATTGGATTCACAAATTTCCAGTCACTCAAACCTGTATGAGTGCTGTATGCCTCATCCCTACAATCACTATTTGCACAATCATTACAGCCCATGGGTGACAAAGACCCTGTGGGCTGTGAATATGTAGGACCCTTTGTCTAAAGAGCAATAATTTTCACACTGCCTTTCTGATCTTATTCCTTTCCTCCTCTTCATGCTTTCAGTTGTTCAGACCAAGGTAGCTGTTTTAACTAAAATGCACTATATTTCACTTAATGGTTATGCCTAACAGTCATTTCCATCGGCGGTACTCATTCCACCACCACAGACTCTGCAGTGTTTTCAGTAAAGAGAGCATTTACTTAGAGTTATAAATTAATCCAGAATAGCCTCCAATCATCTGCAATATGGCATTAACAATTTGAAAAAAAGGAAAGTGTGATAGACAATCAATTTTTGCTTTTTATGTAGTCATTCCATAATTTTTAGCACTTACATTTTGTCTTAGTTTCTATGTTTTGTTGTTTGTTGGCCACTTTTTAAAAATCACATTGGCTCCACTGGGTATTTATCCAGGCATGTTGTAATTGGTCTTTTCTGGTGAAGGAATAATTTGAAATCTCATTGCGTAGACATGTTTCAGTGGTTTCTGCACACTAGAACTAGAAGATGCTCTGTGAATCTCTCTTGGAAAGTTATAAGTGCTGTGAAATCTCAGCAACGCGGCTAAAGAGCTCTCTTTCAAAATGAGCCCAAAAAAGAGACACTTGACAGAACATTAGCGCATGATGATGATACTTTCATTACCTGAAGACATGTTGGACTGACTAGTGACTAAAAATCGCACTTTTACCTCAGTTTTGAATGCTATGAATAATGGACTCTGATCTAGTGTTATTTAGGCAATTTTAAAACATTAAGCTTTTCTGATTTTTGCAAATGCACAGCGGCCAAATCTTTGACTTTCCATCAAAGTTATGTACCCCTGAAGCCCGCTGGTATGCCTAACATTTATTATCCTTCCATCATTTTTTTCCCATGTGGAGAACAACCATGAGGGAGCAAGTACCAATGTTAACGTTAGAAAATCAGCTTATACTGATCTGTTCCACGCTGCATCTATTTAAAGGTTCCCCGAAAGTCCAGCATTTTTCCTCCGACCCCTGACCCGACCACAGATCATAGGCCA
This sequence comes from Neolamprologus multifasciatus, assembly GCF_963576455.1. Classification (NCBI taxonomy): domain Eukaryota; kingdom Metazoa; phylum Chordata; class Actinopteri; order Cichliformes; family Cichlidae; genus Neolamprologus; species Neolamprologus multifasciatus. The sequence continues at coordinate 25,008,693 of NC_140450.1, forward strand.
GTGACTCTTTAAAAGACAATCACTTGCTCATTAAGGCTTGATGCACTACAAAGCATCTCTCAGGGAGCAGCTCTTTTTCAGATTTTGCATTAAGAGGGTTTAATATTTTTGCAAATTTACAAAAAAAAAAAAAGATTAATTATAAAAGAATAACTTTTTAGGATTAAAAAAAGGCATACGCCACCAGTGTATGCCAGCAATGAAATCTGCCCAGACAAGGCTTTGACAGATGTATGTCTGTGTGTATGTGTGTGTACAGAGCATGAATTCACTGTCCAAATATCTTTAGACTCCAGATTATATAGCAAAAATCATAATAACATAGCACTAAAAAAAACAACAACTTGTATATCAGTGTGCTCTTTTCACCACTGTACGCTCATGTTTACTGATTCTTTTTGCTGCTTTTGGGACAGTGAGGGAAGTCCAGTAGTAAGCTGTGACACAAGCGCCATCACAACACCGCAGGGACAGTGAATTCCAACTCTGACTATGAAGTTTTTGTGTGTGACGTTTTTATTATCCCTTGTTAAGACTGTGAATCAGAGGGCGGGGATGGGGCTGTAAGGGGAGGTGGGGTGGGGATGTGCCGGCAAGAACGAGTGGCAACGCAACACTGTAAGTAAGATACTGTAGCAATAAGAACTGGAGGCATTTACTACTGTCATGTTTGCATTGTAAGATTATTTTTTATTTTATTACTATTTACTATTATTATTGTTCTTATTATGACTACTATTCTTCTATTACTATTAGCCTATTGTTGTTCTGTTCTATTTGCATGATGTTTCAGAGCAATGAAACATTTGGGGCTTATTGTGTTTTCTCTTCTCATGATAATGTGGGTTTCGTGGGAGAGGATTTTTTCTTTTGTTTTGGTTTTTTTTGGCAGGGTGGGGAATGGGTTGTGGGCAAATTCCACATCAATTTAGTCGGTTCAAAGCAATTTTTTCACATACTGAAAGGATTTTTAAATAAATGCTCTAATTTATACGTGACCAATTTTAATTTGTTGCAGGATTTGAAATGTTTTGGGGAGTTTTTTGTTCTCAACCTCTGAATGTGTGCGTTGAACGGCCCTTTCTGAACTGGCCTTACTGAATCGGATAACCCTTGAACCTGCTGTGGGAGAATAATCGATTCTGAATGTTATGGAGTAGTTTGTTCAGTGTGAGGGGCTGAACGCATCATGCGCCTTTACCACTCCATCAACACAGAATGACATCACGGAGCGCACAAACGAGCAGTCGTCGGCTCTTCGACGTGACTCGGACAAATTGCGCAGACAATTTTTTAAAACATGCTGAGTTTGAAATGTTTCCTACACTTAGTCGAACACAATCCAAACCTTCTTCTCCCTTTCCTGAGAAAAACCTGTGTGCGCGTGAATGTGTGCGTGTGAGGAAGAAAACGAGATGTGAGATGATGTTCTGCTCTACCAATGCTTTGTAAACTTTCTTGATGCATTACACATTTGTGCAATTGGAGTAGTGTTGAAAATTTGTTAATTTATTGTTTAGAATGTCTTTGCATCCCAGCAAGAGCAAATAAAACAAAATGTAGCAATCTGTAACCAAAACCTAAAAGGTACTTAGGCTACAGAACCTCTTTTACACAGGACTAACAAAACAACAACAACAAGGACAAAAACAGAAAAAAATACAAAAAAAGAGACATTTGTTTGTTTTCAAAGTGCCATAGCTAGTGAGGAGTGGAAGGATTGGCAGAGTGGGGCGTAGATGCTTTACGGTGTGAGTTTACTTGAGAAACCAATCAAAAAAGGGGAACTCTGAGGAAAAACCTGTATGTGATTACGCTGATGAACCGTTTTTACATTTTATGCTTTTTCATTTGGTGAGGACTCTGCTTGACTCTGAACTCTGACTCTGCCATAAATCCACGAACTCTACTGTCCAACGCTTCATTTTCAGACGAGAACGAAAGAGTGACCGTGTGTGTAAAAGCATGCATCTGCAATACAGTGAGTCACGCCCATAAACGATGGATCAGACTGGGTTGAAGTTCAGAGCCATGCAGGGGCCTTAGTGAGTTCTCCTTTGAGATGTATATACAATGTGAAGGTCTGAAGTGATTTTTTTTTTGTTAAATTCTATATTTTATCGCTTTTGTAGACATTTTGTTGTGGGAAGAAAAAAAATAAAAAGAAATTTTATGGGTGAGATTCTGCTTCATTTTTCTAACTCACATACAAATCATAATATTATATATCAGATTAATCCATAATGTCTCCTGAGAAAATACACCTATTAGTTATATACTGAACTAAAAATAGTACAAAAACTGCTTTTTTTTACAGTTTTTTCTATCACGAATTATCACATACAGTTAAATAACAAGTTATATTTTTATCTTTTTATATAAAGTTTTATGATTACCGCTTTTCCTTCATTAACCCTGAAAATCTATAAACATCCTTAGTGCAAAATCTTTGGTATTATCAAGGATCTTTTGTGAAGAGGCAGAACTTGTGTTTACGGAAGACACCTATAAAAGTTCCCATGCTTTCTTTTCCCTACTTCCTGAGTCAAAGGTCACTTCCTGGTTTCATCGTCTTCTTGCTCTTCTGTCCCCGACGTTGGCTCTGCATCAGTGCTGTTCTCGCAGCTGTCCGGATGGTTTCTTAAATCTGAACAACAGAAACATCAGTTAGCGACATGTCGCTCCAATAACACAGTCATTACCACAAGAAAGAGAATACTGACAGGCCTGGGAGGAAATCCACGCATCCAGCATAAATAATTTGGTTTGATTTGTTGGTGAAATCTTGGAGAGGACACAAGAAGAGGAAGAGGAAACACAACATACCTTTGAAATATCAAAACAACTGTGTCTGAGTGTTTGCGTGTTTGTTTGCTGGGCTTGTTTGTTTGTGAGCACAGTTTCTTTCCGCGCAGTTATCCTCTAGATGCCGGTATCATGTCTACCCAGAGACGTTAATTAATAGCTAATCAAAGCTAATGTCTCAGCAGCACATCGGCAGCACAAAGACATGATTAATACATAATCAAAGGCCGCTCAGCACAAAGACGGGCCCTCCCTCATGCCTCAAACACTACTGTTGTTATAGAAATAAACGAACACTCGCAGCTTAATTAGCTGGCTGTTCGTGTGTGCCGTCTTTATTTGAAGTTGCTGGGGATTTCTCTCTGAGCCAAGCTGGCCTCCTGAGTGACGACACCGAGGTGACATACAAAGGCATGTATGCACACATGTGCAAAAACAGGTACATACAATGAAATGCTAATCCACATGTCACACACTGGATCAGAAAAAAACAGTAGACAAGGTTTTGTATGTTTCTGACCTTTTAGACCTAGTCTGTGGCACCAAGCGCTGCAAGAGTGTTTCTGCAGGAAACCATTGATGCCAGCATCTCCAAGATTATCAGGTCCAAAAAGCATCTCACCCCTGCTAACACTGCAACAGAGTCAGTCAGAGTGCAGACTTTCATCAGTACATATGGGATAAAATGTGAATTTCTAAAATCAGAGAATATAAATATCACTTATACGCATAGCAGAAATGGTTACTGCACCTCTGGTCCTCTGCCATAATGACTGTCGGATCAGTCAGCTCCTCTCCCACTCCTGTCAAAAGGAATAAAGGAACAGATTTTTTTTAAAAAGACTCAACATCTCACGTGTGCGACTACAAACATGCAAAGTAAAGTAAAAGTATCTGCCTTGTATGTCGAGCACCAGCAGCTCTCTGCGTGAGTACTCGTAGGTCCAGTGGGAAAAGGCTAGAAGCATTTCTTCCAGTGAACAGCAGGGGGTGATCTCTTCTCCCGTGTTGTTGTTGTATTTCATGAAGTCACCAGACATGTTCCTTTCAATCGTCAGCCACTGACCATTAGAATGCCAGAGGACCAGTGACACGTCAAGAAATCTGGTGGATAGAAGGGACAGTTATTAAATGCACGGACACACCTAACACACACACATAGGAAAGATAAAATAGTGACCTTGGTGAGTGGTGCAAATCATCAGGTTTGACTTGGTTAAACACTTGCATCATCTTCTGGGCTGCTCTCTGCTGCTGTATCTCCTTCACAAACAAAAATTGATCATAGTGTTAGAAGTACTTGATACTCAATTCAAAACTGTGAAAAGTAAAAGATTTGCTAACCAGCAAATGTAGACGAATCCTTGATTACTTTAAAGATTTACCCTTAAACAAAGCTGCAGTGCTGTGCTACCATGGAAGTACTTCTTACAGACACGAACCACCTCTGGTCTGAAACCTTTCACCACGTATACCAGACCGGGTCTGAGCACATCCTGTTCTGCCCATGTACAGAGAACTCGGCGGCCCTGCCGGAGGCCCCCATCCAAAGAGCCTTCTTCGCTCAAGAGGGGCTGCAGGATAGCAGACAGGCCTCGTGATGACCAGGAAGAGACTGAGCTGGATTCAGGGTCAGCATCAGAGGCTACTTCCTCCAGAGAGTAAATGCTCACCTCTTCACCTCCTACAGAGAATGTTCAAAAACTTGATTAAGTGCACAGAAATGGATTTTGGGGTAAAACAACAGTAATGAAAAAAGAAATAAATCCTAAATCAAACAAGCAAGTTACCCATGATTGAGACAGGAGTGAAAGGGATGGTCTGAGCCAGTCTCATCAAATTGTTTCTCTCCACAGCTGTTAACACACAGGCACGATACAGGCAAAACTACAGATGAGCTAATGTACGAGTATAATCACTGAAGAAATCACAAAAACAATAGATGCACAATAGATGATCCTTTCAGGATCTATTATTTAATTTAGATAATTTTCTGCAGATTGTGTAAATACCTGAGTAGTGTGGATACAAACTGTCAGTGGACTGGAATGAGGAGTTCTTGGCTGCAGCAGGTAAGATTACAGGGCATTAAAAAACAAAACAAATACATCTCACTATAACAGACACTACATGACCACATGTTACAGAAAATGTTTTCAATCTGTACGTCCAGAAATACCTTCAGCGGAAATGCCACTCTGTATTCTGCAACAGGCATCAAGAAAACATTGTTACGTTTAAGTAAAAAGTTTGGATAAATTCAGGGTAAATCTGGAAGGCTAAAAAAGAAAGGAGACTTACGAAGACCTGCGGCTCATGGACCTGGCCCAGCTGTTCCAAGCTGAGTGCGTGGGGCTCCATACATCCTACCAGTAATCAAAGCAAGAACACTGACATATTTTACACTAATTATTTTAGCATTACTATCGCTAATGTTCCCACAAATTACAAAATATTGTTACCACACTTTACCACATCTTTACCTGATGTGAAAAGACCTGTTTCTGCAGCAAATCCAGTTGTTCAAAATCTGAAAAAATATTGATATTAGCAGTTTTTAAGTAAAACATGAGAAACTTCAAGTGGTTGATAATTTAAACATCGCACATATACATATCAAACTTTGTTTCTTTTAATATGAAAAAACATCCCTTGTCGTTCTTCTTGTTCTACTGTACATATATACAGAGGAAGCAGAGTGATGCATACTAGCAGATGCTCTCTGAAAGCTCTGTGTACAAATACAACATGTACTCTATCTAAATGCAGGTCTTACTGAGCTGACTGAGGCTGGTTGAAGCCGACCGACTTGTGGGTTCTCCTATAAACCTCCGGCGCCTTCCCCAGCTGACATCAGACAACTGGGAATGCATGGCTCCCTATTTTCCAAAACAAATAAAGAGATGGAAAAGCTTCTCTGTAAAGAACCACCAAACAAAAATGAAAAACCCATTCACAAAGATAGCAGGGATTTAGTTTTATGACTTTGTGCCATGTTTTGCACCTGACTGATCCTCTGCTATGAGGAGCACAACTTTTTTCATATTACCAAATCTAGATTGCTCTCTCTTATCTTCACGGTCTTTTTGTTTTTGCCTTTGCTGTCCAAGACCTGAGTAAAGTCAGATGATTTGGACCACTCTGCAGAAACACAGATGTACATTATCTGTTATTGTGTGTAAATAGATGATAAAAAAAAAAAATAGACAAGGTACACACAGATTTTCAAAATTTCCTTTTGATCATTTTCATCAGGGGCAAGATACAGAGCAAATGACTGCTTATGACCTGAATGAGCCTTAAAGTTATTTTATAACATTGTTGGTTCTGACTTGCAAAATTGTTAAGATTTGCATGTGCTACATATGACAAAGCTCTTCATGCAAACTCATTGCTTTAAACCATCAGCGTCCAAAGATTAACTTGATTTTCAAACCCATGCGTTATCATACCTTGGCTCCTGCTGCATCTTAGTGATGTATTGTTCTTTAAACCCCTCCTACCAAGCAAACTCTCATTGTTCATTGATTCATTGAGAGAAGGAAAGGATCCCCTGGTTGGGCTGAGGGGTGCTCCAGCGAAAGCCATATTCTCCATGCTGGATGACAAAGATCTGCAGTAGCCATACGGACGGTCCCTCGACAAACATGCCCACCTTGGGGATTTTATGGGTTTTCTCCACTGGTTGGAATTTCTGGACCGAGAAGTTGGCTGACTATCATCACAAGAAAAGGCAGGATTTGTCAAACCCTCTGAGATGTCTTGTGGGTCGAACAGAAAAGCACTGCTGGAGGCTCGGTGCACGTCTATGTTAGGTGGTTCTTTCTGTGTCTTTTCCTCCTCTTTCTCTTCTCCTTCTTCCTCTACTTCATCCTCCTCTTCCATGGATGTTTCTTCCTGACTGGTAAACAAATATGGCTCACAAGTCCAGAATTTAAAATGGAGTGACTCCAAGCCTCTGGGAGAAAGAGGAGACCCACACTGGGATGGTTCACAGGACTCACAGGGTGTCTGATCTCTGACCGAAAAAAAATCCTCCACTGTTAAAGTGGGAGAGGGACGCAAAAGACCCTGGCTCAGAAGCTCCATGCTGATTCTCACATGGATGATCCTATGGGAAAAAAATAAGTGATTAACAAAGTATTTTAAATTCTTTAAGTCAGTGGTTATTTAGTTTTAATGTTATAAAGCTGTGAAGAGAATACATCACATTAAAATAAGGACTTTATGGATACTTTATGGATCTCTTTTAGCTTGTCTCCCTCTAAAGGCCATGTTCAGGTTTGCAACAACTACCCCTCCTTTCAAAGAGTCTAAGGATCAAAACATTGTATTTCCAATTAAGTGTGAGGGAGTAGTGCATTCTCTTTCCTTCTTGTGAAACAACATTACTAGAAGACAACAGTAAGCACCTCTCTTGCCCTTTCTTCTGGTTCTTCTGTGTGTCCATATCTTCCTCCCCTGCTTCCCCTAACTCCTACATGGCACTCCTGTGATTCCCGTCTATTTCCTGCCAAGGTGTAGCCCTTTAGCAATGAAGGCGGGGTACTTTTATATGGCTTGGCCACCAATCGTTGTATATTAGCCGCATCACCGTCTGCTCCACTTCTGTGTGGAGGGGTCCAGCTGTGAGAGATGGCGTGCTGGGATGCTGGGATGAGTCGACACTGAGCCAGGCGTGTCTCCTCCTGATGTAGGTTGTTGGATGCAGAAAGAAGAGTGAGGGTGTCCACAGCCAGAGCAGAGAGGTCCTGGAGATGACCGAGCTGAGAGTCTAAGTCTGACAGGCTATCCTGAATGAAGTTGACCTTCTCCGAAACCTCCCCCACCATCATGCACATCTCTTCTGTTCTGATGGAACAAATATGAGCAAAAATGGTGAATGACGTTTTTACGATTTATTTACTGACATTAAATGCTTTTTGTACACTAAACACAACCACATGTTCAGCTGTAAATTCACACCACAAAAGGCAAGGGAAGCCTGTGTTAGTAGGATCACAATACAAGCACAAGCTATATATAAGCTGGTATGTGAGACAAAGTAAATAAACATTTAAGAATCGACCTACCTACTTACTTTTTTGTAAGAAGGAGCATTGGAGGCACATTAAAAAAGTACTTTGAAACATGGAGATTAAAGTTATCGTTTCAAGTCAAACTGCCACGGCTGCTAAACCCTCTACATAATGTCTTGTGTAGATGAGTTAGTGAAATCATACTTCAGAGTTGGTTTTAGTAACAAGGAAATTATTTATTTTTAAATACATAAACACGGTGTGGTGATAAGCACAGAAATGCAGTTTTAACGCAGAAAGCTGCATCTGGTCAGAAGGAAAAAGGAGTTTTATGCAAAAATGAAATAGCTGGCAATGACAGATGCAAGAAAATCAATGGTTACACCCTAGTGCAGTAAAGGGGGTTTATGTTGTATCACAAGACATGATATGAAAACTGATCAAGGTATTTCAGTAACTCTTCTACACAAGGCAATTTGCAATGTTTGCAATGGGTGCAGCAGTCATCGCAGTTGTTTGACTTAAAATGACAACTTTAATCTCCACATTGTAACTTTATTCTCAAAATAATAATAAGTTTAATCTCAAAAGTTTGGCTTTATTGTGAAAATGAACAATAATATTTTATCTTAATGCGCCTCTAATACTTCATTTAAATCTAGTTACATGAGTTAACTGCTTTCATCTTGGCACAGTATGTATACCTCATTATTTATTATACTTATCAAACTTATCAATATTAAACTTAACAATGTGATGACAGACAGAGCGATTGTTCGTGTTATAGAAGAAATAATCTATTGGCTCTTGCATCGGACACAAAAGGAACTCTACATCAAAGCAATGATCCTGTGCATGGCTCCCAAACAAGACAAATTTACAAGGCTACAAAGTTTCCAGCCATAGTGATTTGGCAGGTTGGAAAGCGAGACACAGATCCAGCAGAAACACACAAGCGCTTGTAGCTCATCTTAAATAATCGGACAAAACAAAAGAAATGAGAAGCCCCTTGTTTGCAGTCCTACCTCTCAGCTGTGACTTTGATCCTGTTCTTTTGACTGCTGAGCGGGCATTCACTCTTCTCATGAAAATAGGCCTGCACACATTTCTCCTCAAACTCATGCAGCTTCTTGCGATCCTCGTGGCCCAGATAGAGCTCTAGTAAAAACAAGTGAGACAGAAGAAGTGACAAGTGTAGAGATAGCTGCCAAACTATCACCATTTTTCTTCCTTTCCAGAAAACATGATGTGGTACTTACTAAGTCCAGAGGCTCTCTCTTCCCGCTCAGCGTCGCCACTAAATTTCTTGTAAATAGCTCTCAAACCCAGGTCCATGTGACTGAGGAGGTTTAGGGGCGGTGGCAGCCACGGTCTCACTTGATAGGTCATAATGTAGCGGTACCGGTTGTACTTCCACAGCTTGTTGGATGTTGATGCCATGTCAAAGTAGACGTTGCTGTTAACAAGAGTTTGGTTTATTGAAGGGTAGCCCCTACTATAAACTAAGATTTTTCAATATGCTTACTTGAAAAATGCGATGAGGATGTTGACCATGATGATATACTGGACAAACATATACACAGCCTGGAGAAATGGTGCAAGAAAGGATGCAGGAGGACATGAATCATCTTCCTGACATGCTGCTGACACACAAAAATACGCAGATCTTACACACAGTGCAATAGTTTTTTGTTTGTTTTTTTTTTAATTCTTATTCATCATACAAAAACTACCAGAGACTTGGTATGAATCTCCTTCTGCATCATGAATGCTAAATTAGAACCACATTCATAGAAAACTCTACAGGGACAAGAAAAGGGCACAGAGTCTCGCAACATATGGTACAGCTGACATGGAGCTCAGATTTTAACATCACTCAGTCGGTCTGAGACATCAGAAGCAACCGAGATTGCCTAAATCCACGCTGGAGCAGAGTACATTAAAAAAATCTTAAAGTAAGAGAATTGGCACTGTTTATAGGGTAAAGTGTGACAGACCTTGCACTGATTTGTTTACTGCTCTTCTTATGGAAGACACAGACATAGCTCTTTGGAAGAATCCAAACTTTATTTTTTGAACAATCTAAGTTACACCTTCAACTAAAAGCAGCAAAAGGACCTACATGTACTGTAACTCCCTTAATCATTTATACCAATTACATTTTAAGTGATTTTGTTATTTGCAGCATATTTTTTATGCACGAAGAATCAGCCCCTGTAATAAGTGAAGTTGTCTAAATTCTGAAACAAAGAACTCCTTTCAGCTGGAGTCAATAACAAGCACTGCAATACAAAGGTGCGTCAAGCAAAGCTCACCTTGTGAGGTAAGACTGTTTGAATGACCTTAATTCAAGTGGAATAGGATAAGTGACAAATTAGCCTTGCAGCAATCTTCAAGTCAGTATTTCCAAGAACTCAGGGCAATGCAAAAATCATAAAGGTTAAATTCTACTGCTTAAAAAAAAACCTTTGGTTAATAAGTATCTAGTGTTATTGGGCCACTAACGGTCTATCTCTGATGCATAGACCTCTCCATAGATCATCCAGTAGGGCTGGAAGACTATGTCTCGAGCCAGGCTCCATGATGGCTCCTCATCTGGTGACAGGACAGCCTTCCTGGATACTCCGTAGGTCAGCAGCACTATTGCCATCATCACCACAATGTAAAACATGTTTCTGGTCTGGGCACAGAGAGAGTGAGAGGCTACTAAAAAATAAAAAACACACACACACTTCTCAACTTTTTATGTTTCCAGTGAGTGCTGTGCAGTCTGTACACACCATCTTAGTGATCATGGTGAGGTAAGGGCCAGCATGCTGATTAACGGCCAGTAGATCCATCACCCTGATAAACCAGAAGATGATGTCCAGGCAGTATGTGAGGCGTCCTGCTGTCCGGTAGGGATCAGAGTGCCAACGCATTGACAGTCCCGCCACGAAAAGCAGGATGGCGATGAAATCTGATATGTTCCAGTATTCTGAGAACCAAATCTTCAGCTTCTGGCTCAGTTTTGTTGCCTCAGACATTAATATCTAATTACAAAAGATAGAAACTTACATTACTACTGACTTGTGATTTTATGTTCTCCTGTAACACTTTTTAATATATCCTGCTAAGAACTGAACCTCTGACCTCTCTGGTTTTCTCTGCTGCAGTTGACAAGATGTATGCTATAACCAGCCACTCCTGAACACTGGGTTGATCCTCCATCTTCACAAGGACAACATAGGAGAATAACATCAGAAAGGCCAAGTAGGACATCTACAGTTGAATCAGAGAAAAGACATTCAGACAGAAGGATGAGAACAATGTATAATAATCATTTGCATGATGCACTTTGAGAAAGAGAAATGTTTTATCGTGTGCTAACTAACATAAAAAACCTACCGTGTGAAACCAAAACTTGACAACAGGAGCTGTGTAGAAATCATAGAGTGTTGTGATCCAGGAAACACAGCGCACAGTTATAGAGGACATGGTTTCTGACACAGGACCAACACGTTTGTCTTGGAAAGAGAGTCCTTGCTCTGCATCATGACTACCCTGCATGGGTAGAGTAAATGAAAAAAAAAAAGAAAACCATACAAGTGAGGTGAAATACTATGAAATACTGTAAGATATTAGCCCGTTGAAATTTGAAAGTACTGCACTCCTACTGTACCGTGTGATCTGAGCCCTTGGTGCCTGGTGCTGGCTTGACTGAGTCGAGTCCAAACAGCATTGCCTCGTGTGTCTGTGGTACGTGACACATTTCAGCTTTGCTTTTAAACTCCAGAAGTAGGATGGCAGGAGGCAACAGAAGGCTCAAAATGATCTAAAAAAAAAAAAAAGGAGAGTATGTCTGCCTACTTTAACAACCTCCAACAAAACATACTGCTTTGCAAAATATGAAAAAAATAAAACACTTAAGGTAAAAACACAATCATTTAGCACAACCAGGCTTTAATGGGGGTGATAAAAGCAGCTGGTGATGTGTGAACCAAAAGAAAACAGCAAATAATGGCTGAAGCGCTCCCTCACTCTACATGACAGGAAGATATAACAATGAATGAAAATTACCGATGTGGTTTTGGAGTGGAAAAACATGGCTTTAAGTTCGACCCTAGATATCAAATCCCAGGCAGAACTTCATTATGTGACAAAATGCTAATTCAAGATTGACAACAGTTAAATGTAAGTGCAGAACACCATCCTCATTGATTGCTAATATGTTTAATCCAGAACACTTTAACAATCCCTAAGGAAATTATGCAAACAGACAATGTCAGAAGTGGGATTCGAACCCACGCCTCCAGGGGAGACTGCGACCTGAACGCAGCGCTCGGTCATCCTGACTTCCTGCCTAATGGATTGTAAATTAGAATCTGGGACCTGATGAAGGTCGACAGGACTGAAACATTGCAATAAATATATTAGAAATAATGGCAAGCTTTTGCAGAGACAGTCACATTTAATTGCTTTTGTGGAATCTTACTTACTTACTGACAATACTGTGCAGGCTCCTGTCAAGTTAACAGGTTAAGTTACTTTTTTGTTAAACTTAAGTGTTAAGCAGTTGTGCTATAAGCACTACTTAATTTCGGATAGTTTTGTGCTTACATTTGACTTATGCTGTGTCATTATATACAATGCTGTGTCAGCACTATGACATTATAATACTGCTGCTGCTACCAGCTTGTAGCAAGAGATTCAAACTTTGAATTAGCTAGTCAGTCATCAATGATAGCAGGTAATAGGAAAAGAAAGATGGAACATGCCCTTCATGGACTAAAAATGCTGCATCCTGTGAGCTGCAATTGCTGATAAGACATATTCACTATTTTTTTCTATAATTCTGCTGAAATATTTTTGTATAATTTTGAAGCTATATTGCCCACCCCTACCCTGTACAGGTTTCAAGAAACATCAAGAAATCAAATCTGATTATATTAAATACAAGTTTAATTTTTTTTTTATTAAAAAAATAATAAATCGCTGTTGGTCTCTTAAAATTCACCTGGAATGCTAAACCCACCTCCTATCTTTATTTTTCTTTTTGCAGTGATGCAATTAAATGACACTGAAATGTGAATTTTATCTGGTTTATCTGCAAAGTTTACCTTCAAGAATGAGTTTTTTCTCATGTTAAGTGGACCGGTCCAGAGATCAGTGAGGAGAGTCTGGGTGCAGGAGTGTGAGACGAATGGTCTGTGACATGAGGAGACAGCCATCTGCAGACAGGTGAAGTGGCTCCATGCCTCCATCTCATAAGTCAACAGCTTCATGGCCATCTGCTCGTTCTGACGAAATGCACAATCTAACACATCCACCGCCAGCTTACCAAACTCACTGACACACAAAGACAGAAGAGATATGTGCATGTCAACTCTGTAATAATTCTAAAAATATGAAAGAACAAAAAAAAATTGTACCCATATCTTCACATATACAAAGTAACATGAAGTCCTGAGGGTAAAAAAGTGTACTGCATGGTAACGGTGCTTCACAGCTATAAAAGGTTTGGAGGTTTCTTGCATTTCAAATCTTCCAAGAGCATTTCAATGAGACTCCAGTCTGGATATTGCCTAGGCTGTTCCATTCAAGGTCAGCTTCAAATTAAACAGTTTCAGACACACCTTATCCTTAATATATCCTTCATAGCTGAATCAATGACTGCAAGCTGCCCAGTTGCTGTGAGACCGAGGCAGTCCCCAAAGCATAACCTTTCCACCACGCTTCAAAGACCGCAAGAAATTCTTCTCCTAAAAATAACTCCATATTTGATTTGTATGTCCAGAGCACATTATGTCAAACGTGTTGCTTCTGTCTCTGTGTTCACTGGGAAACTGTAGTTCTGCCTAATGTTCTTCTTAGACAGCACCTTAAATGCAGGTCAAATATGTCAATCTCTATCCGACTGTAGACGCAGGCACTTTGACACCAGAGTTACCTGCAGTCACTGTGATGACATTTTGAGTTGTTGGAGATTTATTTTTGCATCATGCTGTATACCCTTGAATTTGCTTGGGCAGTCAGTCCTGGATAAATTAGCATTCATTTAAAATTGGTGCCACTGTCTTATACTCGAGTGATTTATTTCAACTAAGTTGGAGACATTTTAAATCCCTTGCTAGACTCACAACACAGGCTTAGAGAGCTACTTAAATCTTAACACGATGACATCACATATTTCAGCGGAAGAGAGAAAACCAGAGCTTGGAAAATCAAAAGGTATTCCATTATGTGCCACTTTTTCAGAGTGTATCACTGCTATTAATAAGCAATGGATCACTGCTTGTTTAAAATAAGTCATACAGTTCAATGACACTCACAGTGAATACGTCTTGAATCGCTCTATAATGTTATCATCCAGGCTGCTTTGACGTGCTTCAAAGGCCATGGAGCGGTAAAGCTTGCAGGCCACCGTTGCACGTGCCAGCGCTTCTTCTCCATGTTGCCACAGGAACAGTGCCATTTGCTGCCTTTGCTGAAGGACTGCCCACACAAACAAGTCGTTGAAGTTGAAAGGAACCAGCAGTGGAGTATCATCAAGGCCTGGACTAGACACCTCCCCACTGGTACTGGGCGACACATCTTGCTCCTAGAAGAAAAAGTTAGATGTATGAAAAAAAAATAAGGGACAAGGAAATGAAAAAACAATAGATGGGAATGTGAGATTTTTTTGTCATAAAACAGATAGAAAAAATAGGAACTGTTAATCTAAATCTTAAAAAAATAACTCTAAACCAACCTTGCGTTTGTAAGGCTGGGCGGTCCTAAAGAAATGCAGGTCCTGGAGGCTCCTGTTCCTCGTAGAGCTTGGCATCAGTCCATGTCTGAGTTTAGAAAAGGTGGCTGAACTGTCTCGTCTACCATTCTACAGGCATCAAAACAGGCATTTGTATGAAAAATGTAAAAGTCATTAAACCAAAGGATTTTTAAATGGCTTTTATCAGGGTGCAGCGGGCAAAGAAAAAGAATACGATCATTGCTCACTTTTTCGTGCAATCGGCTGTACGCAGCTCTGAATTGTTTGCGTGTGTAGGTGCTGCGGTATGCTCCTCCTATAAGATATTCTATCACCAAGCCCATGTCAATGATCAAAAGACGATAACCTGCAGGAAGGGATGTCTCCCCACAAACACATACAAACACGATAAATAAACATATACTGTGCACATGTAAATGTGGCTGCTACAGTAATCAGTATTTATAACACAGAAAAGGTGAGGAACCACCCAGGTTGCTGTCAGTGCACAGTTCCTGCTATGGAGGAACATCAGTTCCACACATGGGAAACTTGCACATCTGTAAAGGCCTCTTTAATGCTGAACAGGTCTTGGAGCAACATATGCTGACAATGCCTTTTTCGGGAGGGAAAGGGAAGCTAGATGTGCACCTACAGCTACTCTCAATAGCAAAACTCACCTGTTTTGCATCTTCAACGAGGTGGTGCAAGAAGCGGGCTGTTGGCCCTTGTGCCTGCAGGGAGGATTTTGTATAATTATATAAAAAAAGAAAATGACAGTTAAGAGAAAATGCAAAGCGCAAAATCAAAGCAAACCAAATTTACTAGTTACTTTTAACGGCTGCATAATGCACATGCAATCACAGCTCCACAAATATCAAATTGTCTCTTTAAGGAACTACTTATTCCAGCGTTATGAATAAGTGAAAAGGCTTTTATACACAAACATAAAGACAACATAGAGAAAGCTGAAGGTGAATGTATGGCAAAGAGCTCTGTGATTTTAGAAGCATCCTAAACCAACTACTGGGAAAATATTTTGGATGCAACTGACCACAAAACACAAGAGATCCTGGTGCAAAAACACTTACAGTGACTGTGATTTGGATCAAAGAAGCTTTGGGAATTGTGAGAGAAATTCAAGAGAAACAAACATAAAGGGATTTTGTATGTTTGCACAGCAAAGTGAAAGCCAAACGCAAGAGGAAATACCCCAAGATAATCAAAAGTACTCCAGTGAGTAAAGGTTATTTTCTGAAAAATATATTTCACAGAATTAATTGTACTGTTCTCCTTGATTAATAAAATGATGAATAACAAATAAGAAAAAAGAAGTGTCTTAAATATTTAAAGCAGATATATTAACATATTATAGTAACCATGTTGTAGAGCTCTTCAAGGCGATCGACTGTGAGGAAGCGGGTCATAGTCATGCCGTTATCAATCAGCATTTTGACAAAACTGACACGGTCCATCACCAGAGCATCCAGCATGGCTTGCTCCAAGGAGCCCACCTACACAAGTAAAAAATAATTTACATATCTCCTTTTTTGCTTTAATGGAAAACAATTGCACTACAGTTTTGCATTAATGACTCCTGTCAATAGAAAATTGTACTTAGTAGTCAGTATAATCTTTTAATAATATAAGTTTACATATGGTAGTGATAGGATGTGCGATCCTTAATAGTCTGCAAAGGCTTTGTGTGCATTCCAGAGTGCTCTGGCATTCATACCCACATCCTGGGAGCATGGGAAAGGTTATACCTTTTTTTATTGTTTTACGGTAGGATAAACGTAGCTATGTCAGTTTTAGTTTAAGTGCCTTTTTTACATATAGATGAACTGTTGGATTTTCCAGACTAGCAGGTTTAGGGAAGTCATTTATGGGATCACACTCTGACACACACATGCACACACACACACACACACACACACACACACATACATATACACCTCCACATTCCAATGTAAGGAACAAACACCCACTGATGTATAAATAAAGACCAGGGCAGTCTCAGAGCTGCGAGTCCCTGAGCCCTCACTCTCGTGCAAGAGCTCAGAGCTGCCCTTGCTAAGCAACAAGTAAAACTGTGTGTTTCTCCTCTCTGATTCTCAGCTGAAGAAGTGTTTTAGAATATATCTCTTAACAACTCCCTTTGTTTTTGACTTTCTCACCTGCCAATGCTGTCCATATACAAGGACGTCTTTCTGTGCAATGTCAGCCCTGTCCCACGCCAGAGTCATACTCAGCTGCTCTGACGGACTGGCCTTTGTGCCTGTTTTTGATTCAGAGCAACAAAACATATAACATAACTCAGATTTTCTGACTTACTAAGAGAAACGCTCCAGTCCCACGTTAATGAATCAAAGTCACTTGAGAGAAAATGTTTGATAATTAAGAAGGAAACAAGTACCCTTGAGAGTAGCGGTCAAAATGGCAGCATCTGGTGCCATCTGGTCATCTGACTCTGAGTCAAAGATGGTTATCTGTTGTTCAAAGAAACGCTGATTTAGTAGTCAGTGTCCTCAATCACAACACACACATGCCCCAGAAGCTGCTTTACTCACAGACTGTCTATGATCCATACACTGCAGCAGGAGAGTATAGAGGTCAGTGGCGTCAGTCCTCTCCATTCCAAACACATCTCCAATCGTGGTGAGGAAGTTCTCTTTAATGTCAGCTTCCAAAGGTCTGAAAACAAACAAACAAACAAACATAAAAACACAATCAGTGTACATTTCGGCCGGCTCGGCCCTTTCCATGTGGAATTGCATGTTCTCCCTGTATGGTGCTCTGGCTTCCTCCTACTTCCTCCTACAGTCCAAAGCTTGTTAGGTCATCCACCTAAGTTGGCAGTAGGTGTGAATGTGATCGCAAATTGTTGTCTGTCTCTCTGTGCTAGGCCTGCAATATGCTGTTCAACGTGTACCCCCGGGCAGCACACTAGTTAGCGCTTTTGCTTCACAACAAGAAGGTCCTGAGAAGGTCGCAGAAGGTGGAGTCATGTTCTCATCGTGTTTGCGCAGGTTCTCCGGCTTCCTCCCATAGGCTAAAGACATGCAATTAGTGGAGTTGTGTCAATTAGTGATTCTAAATTGCGCACAGGTGTGAATATGAGTACAAATGGTTGCCTGTTCCTCTATGTTAGTCCTGCATCAGACTGGCGACCTGTCCAGGGTGTACCCCACCTCTCGCCCTATGATAGCTAGGCTTCCGCTCCCCATAAGACTGAATTGGCGAAAGGCTAAGTACATGTATGGAAGGATAATGTACATTTGAAACAATTTAATATTTGTAATCCTGTGTCTTTTTGGTAAATGTTAAATAAGTGAAAATAAGAGTCTAACAAACTCATTTATGAGCTTACCAGAGCGGCCTTTTGCTTTTTTGCACTAAGAGGACACTGCTATCTAGTTTCTACTTTCTATCTCATTTTACAATCAGTTAATTGCATCATCATCATCAAGTTTTTATATGCACCTATTGGGTAACCCTTCCTAAAATATAAACATCACTCAAATGTAGTTAGCAGGACAGGATCATATTAGTAACTGTGTGTTTGGGTTCATCTGAGATGAGGAAAAAACAAAGAATGTGGCTGGGGTCTAACTGCCTTTTCAAATAGTTGGCATGTGCAGCTCGGCAGTAGTGTGAGGTATCTGCTAATTGGAAGGTCAGTGGTTCAATCCCTGACTCCCCTAGCCTTCACACTGAAGTATCCTTGAGCAAGATACTGAACTCTGCGATCCATCTACTGGAGTGTGAATGAGGCTTGTTGTAAGGAAAGTACTTTGGAGTGCTCAAATTGAGTAAAAAAGTGCTAAATCTGTTTACAGTTATTCACTCTAATGATATAATGGTAAAGGGGAGATTCTCCCTTTGCCCATTTTTCTCTTTTTCACCTTAAAATATGCCCCAATACTCATGAAGAAGGTTATAACTTCCACTTTGCCATAAGTATAAATAAGTATAAATTATGCTTGCTTATTAAACCAGCTGGCTCAAAAAGACCCTGCTATGCATCCACTACAGGCCTATACCAACCTATGTACTGTACCTGTCAACAGCAGTCTGCTTGTGTAAGAAGGCGAGTAGGTCAGCAGCCCTGCCTGATCCCTCAAACACAAACACTGGCACAGGGGGCACAGTGCTGACGTAGTCCAACACTGTAGACACCACAGAAGGACCTCCCTCCACCACCACACACACCACAGGCACTCCTTGGTTCAGTCCTGCAAAAAAGAGAAGGGATGATGTAAAGACTTCAGTCAAATCTGTGTGCTTCATATTTTGTTTCTTTTGTTAGTTTTTGCGCAAAAACACCCACGGGGATGTATTTTCTGTAGTTGTATGTGCTTCTCCAGCTTCCTCCTGAGGCCTTGCTGACAGCCATGCTTGCCCAGCGTTCCATCATCCACCAACAGGAAGTGGGAGTGGAAACCATTGAGACAGGCTCTCTTGCTCAAAGGGTTTCCCAGAGGCTGGTAAGGCCTGAAAACCTGAAGCGAGGTTGAATCAGTGTCAGTCAAAGACAAAGTAAAGCAGCGCAGTGGGATATGGTACTCTGCATATATCAAAAAAATGTGGTGAGGAATGAAGTAACGTGCAAAAACACAGTTTCAGTACTGACATCTCTGCCTATAAGGTCCATGTTGTTGTCAATCACTCCCCAGGGTGTGATGCCAACTGTGTTTCTCTTCCTCAGGTCATGGCTTCCAAAGGATTTAACTGCATCACCTACATATTTAGACACACCTGGAGGGGATGCAAATAGTAGCTGAATGCACAGCAAATACACAATAAGAACAAAACCTCTAAAATCCAAGGGGTACTTTTACAACAGCACGCCATACAGAAATGTAAGCTAACAGAAACTAACCAAAACTGAACCTTCTAGAAACAGAACACAGATCAACGTAGTTTTTTTTCAGATGTAAGTAATGAGATTGCTGCCAGTCACTAACTGGAGATTGGCAGAAAATAATACTCCACAAAAAATTGTAAAACTTACCTGTATTAATGCCATCGGTGAAAATCCATGCCCCTGTGCTGAGGGCAGCAGTGATCAGCCCTTTGCTAAAGGCCTGGTTGACTTTAGGTGGCAAGGTAAAATTTTCGGCGCCTCCGTGGACACTCAGCAGTAGCTTGGGTCTTTCCATCTGCCATTCCCTCAACATCAGCTGGAGTAATGCTTCTGGCTTGGAGTCGACAGCAACACGAACATACTGGAAAAACATGAAAGTGTTTCCAACTGAGAAGCTCTTTGTACTTTTCTGAGGTGCTGCTGAGCCGATTGTTTTGTCACTACATTAGATAGCATCTCTGCTTTCATGCATCGCGACCAAGCCTGCTTACATCATAGCAAAGCAAACTTTATGCAACCATCAAAATCTAGGTCTTATTAACAGAGTGCAAGCATTTGCTTCTATATTTGAAGCAGTCTCTTGAGCGTGTATACATTTACCATTTTACTTTTGAAAAAATGTTCCTTTGGCCTAAAGACATGCACAGAGCTGGTAAACTCACAGACCTTGGCTCGACAGACACGTGTGGCGGTATCTTCAAAGTCTACGGTGCCATAGGCATTTGTGGGACTGGCCCTGGTGTGGCGCTCCATGGACCACTCCTCTCCACTCCACCATTCCACATCCTGTCCAGGACCAGGACAGAGGGACAATGGAGGAAGGGAGTCTTGCCAAGAGTGTTCCCCTATCAGGCGGCCGCAGCAACATCTAGCAAATAGAACGACATTGCATAGATGCATAGGAAGAAGCATCGTAAGGTAATTTTTTAGAATGATTAACTTCAATCATACTTTTACAACACTTTAGCATAATGTTGTTGATTTTAAATAAATTAAATTAAGTAGCTATTTCTGATAGTCTGCTTTTAGATAATAGGAAAGAGGCCAAAAACAATAACAAAATTATCAGTGACACTTGACTACATGTTAGCTCCTCAAAATAGACGCAGGGTTGTTAATAAGCAATAATAATATGCAGGCGCATGACAAGCCCTAAAAGATGAAAGAAATCCACCTGGACTTTTTAAACCAGCCTTCAGTGATTCTTCCATTTATTTTCTAAATCCCACACTTCCTCTCCACCTCCCTTTGCCCTTGAGTACACATTTCTATGTCTGGCTGTTGTTATCATTTAACAGACCATGAAAATCACACATTTCCTGCCATTTCCCCATAATGGTGCAGTGCAAATGTAGGAGAAAAAAGGCAGAAAAGGACATGATGAAATGCTGAAAGAATGAGGGTGGAGAAAACAATACAGACGTATGTAGTAAGAAAATAAGAAAGAGTTTGGTAGGACAGCATCTTCAGCACACAATTCATCAGTGATACCTTATCAAATTTTGGCAAACGTGGCATATTGGAATACATCTGAAAGAGACAGGAAGCAACGCGTTATCAAAATATCCACATGGCTGCTATTCCTGGAAGTAAGGGCTACATGCCAAATAGTTCTGCTCTCAGAAAAATGTTATTTCAAATAGCTGCTGTTAATGTTATACTACAATCTGTGTGTTTCTTCTCAGAATCATAAAAGATAATCAGTGCAATCAAATCCCAGTTTACCTGTGCTGATCCCAAGAGGAAGGGATGAACTTCACACACTCTCTCCTGAAGAAGGTTTCCTCAATCCAACACTTTCTGGACTAAAAAAAAGAAAAGCAGAAAATATTTACTTACAGCACACAGATACTGGAGCTGTTAAGCACTATATTGTCTTCTTTATTGACTCGTATTCTAGGAAGTGGAAGCACATTAGTCCTGAAATAAAAAGCGCGTTTATCAGTGACCTTCTCAGTGAAGCTCATTTTAGTGTCGATCACATGCTGAGCAAACAGTGCAGTAAGTGTAGATCCCTCCCCATCACAGAAAGCTGAACTGCAAACACCTAAACCCTGAGCTGCAGCACTCAGCCGCTCCTTCCCCTTCACAGTAAACTTTCCTTCATGTTTCCCAGGAATATTCAACAATGGCCTCACTGCAGGGAGAGAACTGCTATCAGGAAACATGAGCACATACACAGACCTACACATCCTCTTCCTCTGATTAGTCTACACGGTTAGCGAAGTAAACAGTGCTCAAATGGAGCTGAGTTTTATATGCACTAAATAAAACCGCCCATTGTGCAGCAGCAGGACCAACAGTTTAACACGTATTATGCACAATGAACACCCGTGTTATGTTACTACACTAGTTCATTAAAAGTGTATTACTATTACCCGTTTTATCTAACTTAAAATCACCGCTAAGCGCTGCTAATATCACTGTTAGCAAACCGGTAACAGAGAAATATTGTTCAAATTTCTCATGAGTTCAAGTTCACATTTCGTAAAAAGTACACTTGTTGGAAATAAGCTAACCTACTTAGTACATATATATATTTATATATAATATTAGCATATATCTTACCATGGCTGCAAACTTCATTTATAAACATGTTCGAGTCTAGCAAAGACACTCCGCTTCATCATTACTTTCCCGACAAGGACTGAGCGCCCTTTAATCAGTCGCTGGTCCAAAGTGCAGGTTTCCAGGAAGCCTTGGGGAGTTCATGGCCTCCTCTCCTCTCCAGCTCGGTTAGGAGTTTTTCACCTCCTGAAGTTGTCAAGGAGGTGAAAACTTAAGGAATGGAGACACCCTTATTGGTTGAGGCAATAAGGGTGTCTCCCCCTCTTTCTCATGAAGGAATGTGGTGTTTGGTTACAGTGGACACTGGTGAGTCAAAAATCATACTAAAGTGTTGTCATCAGCTCTGGCTCAAGCAAAGTTTCACACACACTCACGCAGTGAGGCTCAAAACACCTGCAGTGGCAGTGAAATAAACAGGGTTGTACACTTGGGCAGGACAGAAGAGCAAGTTTTCCATTGCAATAATGATATTAATATTAATAATAACAATAATAATATATGACAGATGTCTGTCAGATAGATAAATCTTGAGCTACCCCTCAAATATTTATATTTAGCTAAGAATTTTAGAAATAGGTGCAGGTCCAGTTTTATTGAAATGTCCAAACACACAAAGTCAAACTCTCTGAGGCAAACTTTCTTGTAATTTCTTCAAGTAGTCTTCAGAAAGAGTTCTTCAGGGTTCTTGAAGCACATTCAAAGTTCGTCTTTAGGTGTTTCTGCCTTTTGATCTGTTCTCTATCACCAGGATCCCACACTGCTTCAGTATTGTTGAGGTCTGGGGTCTAAGGAGGCCAATCCACGAAAGATAGTGTTTCAGTGTGGGTTTCTTTTCAGGTATATTTATACCGTACAGACATGTGTTTGAGATTGTCATTGTGCAAGAATGAACCCACTGCCAATCAGATGCTTTCCAAATGGTGATATATGGTGAATCAAAATCTGTTGTGCTTTCATAATTACATTAGTTTTGACAACCTTCACAACACCATTGGCTAAACTGCAGCTCAAAACATGACAGCCTTGGTCATGTTTTACACCTCTCTCCTGCCCTCCTCTTTGCATTCTCATGGCAATTTCTACAAAAAATTTCAAATGTTGATTTTTCACTCCATTGGACAAAGGATTTAGAAAAAGGAGCAGCAAGACATAAGAAGTAGTGATGGGTCGTTCGCGAACGAAATGGCTCTTAGAGCCGGCTCTTTGAAGTGAACGACGCGAGCCGGCTCCTTATTGGGAGCCGTGAGTTTTTTTTTTTCTTTCTCTCACCCTCTCTCTCGCCCTTTTTTCCGCTTAACTCCGCATGCGCGGCCTGTACTTTGCGCTGGGCAGAGGGGGGGAGGGGCGTTAGTTACACTCGCAGTAGCACAGGAGCAGAGCCAGAGAGAAAGAGAGTGAGGGACAACAACGTCACATTAGAAAGGTATAGTAATCATCCACTATTTTCAGTTGCAGATGATAAAGGATTCAGAAATCATGCAGGCCCGTATGACAGAGAATGTGCATCTTCTTTTTGTTTTAATATTTTAATTTATATTTAATTGTGTTGTGGTTTGCAGTGTTTTGTGTTGTTTCACGTTAAATTTGTTTAAAAGGAAAAAGCTGAAAATTTAAATAGTTAAAAGTTTAAAATGTAAATAGTTGTTTTTTGTATTATATGATGTATTTATTACATTTTATGTGGAGTGAATAAATAAAGTATATTTATGGTGGACCTTAGAGACAAAGCACGTACAAACTCCAAAACACGTACAAACTCCTAAGTATGTACAAACTCCAAAATGCGTAAAAAATCCAAAACACGTAAAAACTCAGAAGCGCGTACAAACTCCAAAACACGTAAAAACTCAGAAGCACGTACAAACTCCAAAACACGTAAAAACTCAGAAGCATGTACAAACTCCAAAACATGTAAAAACTCAGAAGCACGTACAAACTCCAAAACACGTAAAAACTCAGAAGCATGTACAAACTCCAAAACATGTAAAAACTCAGAAGCACGTACAAACTCCAAAACACGTACAAATGACAACAGAAGTGCTCCAGGTTTCTAGGGTGCAGTGTTGAGGTTTTGTTACCTAGTGGCTACACAAGCCAGGAAGTATTAACAACCGGATTTGGTGTGTGGTAGTAACAGGTAAATTAACTTTTTTTGTTAAATTATTTGAATAAATATGAGTGCTTGTCTATAACTACACAAACAATACACACATGTTTTCAATTGTGTAATTTAAGTGATCTGGGTAGCTCTGTTTTGGAAGTTCAGTAAACGCTAGAAATGTGTTTTGGAGTTTGTACGTGCATTTTGGAGTTTGTATATGCTTTAGAGTTTGTACGTGCTTTGTCTCTAGGGGCCATATATAAACATATATAAATAAAACCACTTTTTTTACATTAGTAATTCCTTTTCTGCATAATTTTATATTATTGTTAATGATTAAATAATTAAAGCAACAAAACAACCTGAAGAGCCGGTTCGGAGCCGAAAGAGCCGGCTCTTTTTAGTGAGCCGAGCCGAAAGAGCCGGATCTCTAAAAAGAGCCGGAAATCCCATCACTAATAAGAAGACCATGAAGAAGATCCATGGACGTGGTGAAGGAGCACGTGCAGGGTTGGTGCAACAGAAGAGGATGCTCTTGATGGGATCAGATAGAAGCAGATGTTTCACT
This sequence comes from Neolamprologus multifasciatus, assembly GCF_963576455.1. Lineage (NCBI taxonomy): Eukaryota > Metazoa > Chordata > Actinopteri > Cichliformes > Cichlidae > Neolamprologus > Neolamprologus multifasciatus. The sequence goes on from NC_140450.1 coordinate 25,033,347, forward strand.
GTGGTGGCCTCTTGAGGGAGCAGTCAACTGAAGATTCATCACTGCATCAGAGCCATTGCAGCTGATTTTCAGCTCAGTTCTTGTAATTGTGCATACATCAGCCTATGGCTGCACAATTATCCGATGCCCGGTCCCCTGTTTTAAATTTAAAACCAAAGTGCTTTATAATGCAGCATCTGACCACCTGCCTGGATACGCCAACCACAGCTGTTCCCTGCACAACTGATGTTAACCAAACAGAAATGGTATGCAAAGAGAGCTGAGGACCAGCTGAATTTTAACACAAAAACCTTAACAGATGTGAAAGCATTTTTTTTTGTTACAGTGCAATAAAACTTTTTTTTGTCACTCTTTGAATAATCGTGACAAATAATCATGATTATCATTTTGGCCACAATATTTCAGGCCTAATAAAATGTGAATACATGTGGTATGAATGTGTTACAGATGGTTCTCCGCTTCCTGTCCAGTATGTGGTGTAGAGGGTGGTCAGCATTATCGTTGATAAAACCAAACAATTAAAAGAAAAGGCACAAATATATATTTTTATTGTCAATGAATACAAAGGCATGTAACAACCAGCTCTAACTGGCAATCAAGATGTGTACTAAATAAATGTACAACCAACAAACATCTACAGTTCAGTCACACAATTTAAAAAGTGCAACCCGACACAACTGGACCAAATTTGTTCTGAAAGGCAACTATTATCTGCAGACCAAGCATACATCTTTAATTAGATCTCTAATTAGTTAGACACATATTTATATAATCCTACTCAGCTGTAGGTTTGCAAAGTAAGGACTCAGCATTGAACATGGAAGATCAGTCACTGCTGTTATCAGGCTGTCTAAATGCTGGTCACACAAAGCTGCTGGATCTATAAAAAGTTTGAAAAAAGTTCCACTTAGGTCTGTAAAATCTTGCATTAGACTGTTTTCCACTTAAGGGGGAAAAAATAAAATAAATAAAGCCTGTATTGTTCTACAGGGGCAGCCTTGGCAGGTTTCGGTTATCGCATCTCACCTTGATGCATTTCAAGTAACCTGTTCTCGATGCCTCTATTTGCTAAAGAACATCACATTGTCCTCATCATGTTCCCATGCTTTAAACGGGAAGAAGCAGCTTTCAATAGGCCTCGCTGTACCAATCATCTTCAAGTCTCCATGGCGTCAGAAGAAGATGCTTTTGACTTGTCTTTTGTTTTGGAGTGGTCGCTTGCATCTTCTAGCAGTGAAAGGTCAAGCTCAGGTAAAGGCACCCTCCAATACTGGAAGGAGTTGTAAGTGCAGTCTTCAGTGTTTGCGTCCTCATCAGCCTGAAAGGGAACAGACAGATAGAAATGTAACGTCCAAACACAACTACGTGGCAACATTTTGTCACCTGCTGACCAATCAGTCCCCTCTCTCACTGGTACACTAAAAACAAGTCTAGAATGTGTAAATGGTGACATCTAGTGGACACTCACTGTAATCACACCAAATTCAGTTGTATTGAATGGCCGCTAAAACTGCCGTGAACATCCCCGACTTCTGTTATATTCTCAATAACTTACTTTATCATTAGATTTGGGAACAGCGGTATCTGGCTCCTCGCTGTCCTCTCGTGGTCGTTTCTGGGAGCTCGTGACTGAAGAGCTGCGACGGTCTTGGAAACTTCCAGACGTCTGCACCGCCGAAACATTTACTGCACGCTTCCTGGCATCGCAGTGTGAAGTCTTGCGATAAGAAGCGGTCTCTTCTTCATCGAAATATTGCGGCCTCTTTCTGCAGCGGGTCCCCAGCAAAGCCAGGAGGGACGGCGGACTCACGCCCCCGGACGGAGCCATGCTCTCCGCCTGTATGTCAACAGCGCAAAGGGAGCGGTAACACCTCTTGGAGGGAGAGTTGTGCAGCAGAGTGTCCTCGGCGCGCCTCTTTGCCATGCAGTCTGCCGGTACGCCACCGATGTGCACAGAAAACCTGAAATCCCTGTGATTGCTGGATAACACCGAAAGTGCGCAGGAGCGTGTTTAGCGATGCACGATCTCGAAATGAGGAGCACCGGTAGTAGAATTATTGTAAAGAACCAATCAGAATAGAGCACTGCTTTCTAGCCCCGCCCAGAGCACCCAGTCTCCAATCACTTAACTCTCATCTACTTCCTGCAATTTACAACACTGCCTGATACTCATCGGTTTGTGTACATCAGGGCTCAGGAAAATATGTGCACTGACCCAAAAACACAGAGCACACTGGGTGAGGAAAGTCCTTAATGCATTTTAACAGTGGACCAGTCCTGAAGAGTATGAACACACCTCAAAGAGCATGACGAACGGGATAGAGCCTTTCACTGGCCTGCTATCTGACCCATGCTACTCCCTAAACATCAGACCCCTATTTCTAACCATTGATTGCAAAGAACAACCTAAACTCCCAAGTAAGCAGAGAAAAAGTATTGACCAGTCACACAAATTAGATCTAAATGTGCTCACATTCTGTCTCATTTCTCACTACAACCTCTCTTAATGCACTGCTTTCCTAGCTGGGTCTGCAAGGCTGATATAAAAAACAAAATCCATAGCTTTCTATTTGTAACTATCTTCAAGCCTATGAAATACTACCAGCACTGTGCCTGGTATAACTTATTTAGACAGCTAAAATGTATCCATCATTTCAAGTCACGTAAAGAAAAACATAGTTGATTCAGTTATTGATTATTAATTATTTGATATTAAACTGTCACCGAACATTTGTGCTTTTTGCATATATCTCTGCTCTGTTTTGACCTCGTGATCTTTGTCCTTCAACATCTTTCTGCTGAAACACTTGAGATGTGACTGAAGTGCAAGCCTTCAGATTCATGGGGTTTGGTAAAAGTTCTGCATTAATAATTTAGGAGAGCCTGTTGTTTTTATACAGTCCTCCATTTTTAGAGGCTGCAAATTGATTGGACAATTTTTTGTGGTGCAGTCTTATGGCAAGGTGAGGTTGGTTCCCTTGTTATTACATGATAAATTAAAGAGATAAATTATCTGGGGGTGATTCCAAGTTTTGGACTTGCATTTGGGAGCTGTTCACTGGAACTCTCAATATAAAGCCCAAAGAGAAAGCGGACATTAGGCTGACAAACCAAAATAAACCTCTGAGAGAGATGACAAAACACTTTATGAGCATTAAAATCAGCAACACAAAAACACGCACAGGGCAGACATGGAAGCCTGCCAAACACAACTAAGTTGATCACAGAATTTTTTCCTTCACAACATCCATCCTAGTGAAGAACATTGTCAAGGAGGTAGGAATGTCATTGTCAAATGCTACTACTAATCAAGAGATGCCTTTGTGAATGGAAAATACCAAGACTTTAATACAACACGCAAACCACTGGTTACACTCAAGAACAGGAAGGCCAGATTAGACTTTGCCAGAAAACATCTAAAAGAGCCTGTGTGGTTCTGGAAAAAAATATCTGGACACATGAAACCAAGATTTACTTATAATCTTGAGAAAAGTATGGAGAACGAGCCCTGAAGCATACCACATCATCTGTCAAACATGGTGGAGCCAGTGGTATGCCATGGGCATGTATGGATGCCAGTGGATCCAGGTCACTAGTATTTATTACGTCCGCCAAGGAGGTTATGTTGTTGGTAGCGTTTGCATGCGTGTGTCATTCTGTCTGTAAAAACAATAACTCAAAAAGTTTTGACGATAACAATCCATTAAAATCTTGCTTACAACCACCAACGTCTTCAAGGTCAGCTCAATGATTTATTGGTCGAAAACTGACAGAAAAGCCTTTTACATGACAAGTGTCGTGTGTGTTGTCGACATATAGAAAGCATGCACCATATTGTTAGTCATTGGTGCTAATTTCAGTCATTATAGAGATGTACTGTTTAAAGGTTGGGGAAACCTGCAGTCAGCTGAACTAAAGAAGTCACTTGGATTAATGACAAAAACCTTTCTCACACTGAAAACACTACGTCCAGATAAACAGAATCAACTTTTTGGGACACTTTATAAAGATTATAAATAGAATGTCACATTTGACCTCTGACCTCTCCTTTAAGGTCAATAGATTGATCTGAAGGTTACAATGGTGCTATATAGAGCTATTTAAAACTATGTTTGACCTCAAATAAGGTCAAACTTTCATTAAAAAAATGATTCTTCAAATTCTACTACCTTTGTTTTTATTGGCAACATTCATAAGATGATACTTGTATATAGAGATTCTAGATATCGTTGACCTGTTGCCGTCTTTTCTGTTATGTTGGTGTTAATGTATTTGAAAATGTGTTTAAGTAAAACTGGAGAATCACATTTTTAAAATGTGCGGCTTTATTTCAAAGTGTGATGACAGTCCAAAACAAACAATATAAAAAAATATTAGATGTAGTTATTGGCACATAAAAGAAAAAAAGGAAAAAAGGAAAAGCAGGCATTCACATCACATTCTCCTATCACATGCACACACGGGGCCTAAAAACAAAATGATGGTCTTCGTGGCCAGCAGCTGACACACAAACCACAAACACAAAGTAGCAGCCAATGGTAAGTGATTCATCTCAGACCCAGTATTTTGACTTTTGTTCAGATGGTACAGATCACATCACCTTACTTCATATTACATTCCCCATTTTGAGCCACTTCAAGGTCTTGTGGATTCGGGCAGACATTTTTAAAAATATATCTGGCCAAAAGGAAAATGTTCCTTTTCCTTTGTCATATTTCAGCCAAGGATTGTGCTCTTCACTTGGTTTTGTCAAAGGACATCTTGTCACGTCGGGCTGTCGGGACCCTCTCGGCGTGGCGACTTAGCAGCCGGTGGAGAGTTTTGTAGCTGGTCTTCGTTTTGACCGTTAAAGTACTGCAGCTCTGCAGGCTTCCGCACAACAAAGTAGGCACAGTCGTAAACGTATCTCAGCATCGACCGGTCATTCTCTGTGTAGGTGGTCTGCATTGACTCCTTCTCCACCTGCGGGAGGAAGTTTAATTTGATTTTACTTATCGAGCAAGGCTTCGGACAAGCGTATGGCTGAAGCGGTGATATGTAGGTCTTCGGGTTACCTCGATGTGGAAGCCAAATCTGACCATCGCTGTCCTAATGTCTTCGTAGCTAAGCTCAACGGAGAGCTCGTTGGCCATGTTCTCAAAGTGATACAGCAGTGGACCTTGAAAATATTAAAGAACATTTACACTGTTAAGTTCACCGACTTAAGAGGAGAAAATCTCATCCATGTGAAAGTAAGACTCGTGTTTCCTTTCTATTCAATCAAAACAATTTTGTTTTAAAACTGAAAAAGAAAAAAAACTGAAATATAAAGATCCCCTCTATTTATTGTCATGGCTCATTTTTTCTAAACAAGCCAAAAAAAAAATAGTCAACATAAATAATTACTAATGTGAACAAAATCCAGCCCTATAAAAAGATATTATAGAGTGAGTGAAGAAGATCTAATAAGGCCTTAATGGGGGGATGATAAGATGCAGCAACTATAACTAGCTTAGCTTAATGAGGACCTGCAGTAGTTATTTATAGTTTGAATACGGACACTCACCCAGGTTGATCCACACTCCACCAGGCTTAAGAATCTTCCAGATAGTTTCCACATACTCCAACACATTATGAGCCGTGTCGATGAAGAAGCAGGTAGCCACACAGTCCCAGGACTCTGCCAGAAACACACAATATAATCATCTTTATTAATACTTTTATGCATTTTTTATTACTAATATTACTAAGGTGGACATGAGTGAGATGTATTCATCGTTTCCAGCACCTGTGCCATCAAGAGCTAAAGTAGTTATAAAGGCAAAGGGAATCCAAACCAGCAGAAGCAAAATGTACCTAATGAAGTGACCAGTGAGCATATTTTATAGTACATCCACATTGAAAAGTTTGAGTCAATTATATTGTGCTTTTTGTAGACGTAAAAATGTATACTTTCGACCTACATGAGTAAAGTTTGGTCCCTTTTTTAGAGATATCTCATAGGTTAAAGATACATTTTATTTACCTGGCTCATTGTAGACCTCCACAAAGTCCCCTGCTACCATGGAGAAGTCTGCATTTAGTGACAAGCTCTGAGGGTTGACATCAGGGAATCTGATTGGTCGTGTTTGGTCAGAGGATCGCTTGTTGTTGCTAAACTGGTGGATCCAGGGGTAGAGTGTCAGAGCATTCACCTTTTCACACCTGAATAGAGCAGTGAAGATTGACAAGAAGAGTAAGAGTAGCGATTACAGACGCAAAAGAAAATATTAGTTAAGGTGTCTGTTCAGCCTGTGCATTTCTGTGTAAGTGTTACCTATTGAGAACAAAGTTTGAGGAGAAGAGCATGAAGAAGCTCCATTCGTTTCCCTGGCACATGTAACCCAGCCGAGCTATCTCCCAGGCTAGACGGCCAAGCCCAGCACCCGGAACCAGCACGCTCACCTTAGACACATCACTGATATAATAAAATGCACAAAATGCACATATCACATAGAAAAAAACTGTGTAAGTCACATAATCACACCAAGATGTTGAAACTATAGCACACAAAAAGCTGAATGCACATATTCAGCAACACTGACTTTCTTATTATTGGCATGCATGTGTGTGTCCAATTTACCATGTAAGCTCCTTACTATTGATCACTTGGGAAAAGTCTTTGGATCTCTTGGATGATGGGCTTATAGCAGGAGTCCCTCTCAGCCTGGCCTGACTCACTCCAGTCTCTCACAAACTGTTTTATGGTAGACTTAAGTTTGTCCATGTCAAATGTAGAGGATGGACGAATCTTCCTTAGATCCTCCTGCTAAAAGAATGGAGACATAATTAAGTCACAGTCTTTTTTCATCTGCTCCCTTTAGGGGTCACTACAGAAGATCACGGGCCTCCATCTCATCCCCTTCCAAGCATCCTCCTCTGTCACACCAACCATCTGCATGGTCTCCTTCACTACATCCATGAATCCTATCCATTCTGGTCACACTCAATGAAAATCTTAACATCTCCAGCTTGGCCTCCGGTCTTTTTGTCAGTGCCACCGTGCTCAAACCATACATAACAGCAGGACTCACTACCATCTTGTAAGCCTTCCTTTTCACTCAAGCTGCTGTTCTACGGTCACAAATCACCCCTGCCCCTCATCTCCACCCACTCCACCCCGCCTGCACTCTCTTCTCCATGTATCTTTTGCACTTTCCAGTGCTTTGGATGGTTGACCCCAGGTATTTAAACTCATCCACCTTCACTACCTCCACTCCTTTCAGATTCACCTTTCCAGGTAACTCCCTCTCATACACACATGTAGTTGGCCTTGCTTTTTTACTGACTTTCATTCCTCTTTTCTCCAGAGCATACCTCCACCTCTCCAGGCTCTCCTCCTCACTACAGATCACAGTGAAGTCTGCAATAAATCATAACTCATGGAAACTTCTGGTTGACCTCATCTATTCATCATCACTGCAAACAAGAAAAGGCACACCTAACTCCAACCCATCATTAACTCTTACCTCAACCTCACCACTGTCTTGCTGTCCTCGTACATGTCCTGCACCAGGCTCACATACCTGTCTGCTACTCGTCACAGCTCCCATCTTGGCACCCTATCATATGCTTTCTCCAGATCCACAAAGACACAGTGCAACTCCTTCTGACCTTCTCCATAATCACTCTCATTGTAAACATTGTACCCACAGTGCACTTTCTCACCATGAAGACATACTGCTGCTCACAGATCATCACATCTCTTCACACCTAGCTTCAAAAACTCTTTCCAATATCCTGGCTCATCGGCTTTATCTCTCTGTAGTTGCTACAGCTCTGCATAGCTTGTTCTTGAAAATCAGAAGCAGTAGACTTCTTCATTCCTCAGGCATCCTCTCACTCAAAAGATTGAGTTAAAAAGTGCACTGCCCTCTCCTGCAGACATCTCTATATCACCCAAGGTAAGTCATCCAGCTCAAACTGCCTTTCTATTCTTCATCTCTTTCATAGTTGTCCTCATTTTCGCCTTACTAATCACAGGAAAAAGACAAAACACTAGAAATAGCCAGCTCTGGATCTGTGATTACAGTTCATACAGCAGATTTAAGTCATACCCTCTCTCCGTATTCCATGTTCTCAAACATGTGGAGGCTGTGGTGGACGATGGCCTGCAGCACCTCCTGGTTGTGGTCCGCACACTGGCCGATCCGGGCCAGGTTGGACAAAACGTGTGGCAGCAGATCCTGGTGGTGCTGCGGAAGACTCTGAAACTGACGCTCCGCGCGTTTGACCTGCTCCTGAACATGGATCCTGGCAGGAAGACACAGAGCTGAGATTCAGGCTTCACCAGCTACACTGATCACCATAACCATACTGTGCACAAGGTTCACTTTTTTTGTCTTTCATTCTATTTAAGTGTGTTGTGAGCAGTGTGAAAGGCAGAAAGGACTGATCAAAAGAGGTCAAATGCAGCGAGCAGAGTTGGTTCAAAAGTAGGTGTCGCTATTTAACGTTTAAATACAGTTTAAACACATCAGTAAGCCTTTTTTTTCTTTAGACTTGGTGTTCTTCTCTATGCTATTATTTGCTAACACTACCATGTATTGACACAAAACACCCGCGGCCTATCCTTATTTCAAAACACCTTTTCATACCTGTAATATCTAAAAGCATCAATTATTCTCCAGAAATGTTTCCTTTCCAGCCTGGCCTCCTCCTCCGGGCTGTATTTTATTCTTTCTTTTATATAATGTGGTCCACCTTTAGCTCCTTCTTGTCCTGTTGTTTCAGCCATATCTTGAAAAAAAAAAAAAAAACCTTCACATCCAATCAAAGCGAGGAAAACTTCTTCTTCTTCTGATTGGTTTTCAGCGCAGCAGACTCTACGAGGCGCAGTGCTGCCACGTAGCGTCAGGTGACTAAACTACACTTTGTCTTTAAAAAAATCTATAAATTAACAATTTATTTTACATAAATACAATAAATAAATACAATATTATACAAATATAAAATAAAAAGTAAAAGTAAAAGCATTCTGAACTCAACTCAGAAAACTTACTCTGTTGCCTAATCCCTGCTGGCATGCACCTTTCAAGAGAATAAATAAAATGTATTTAATGTAATAACATGTAATAAACGCTATTTGTACTCACAGTCAAATTAAATGTGAAATATTGAAATGACTATTTAGTCTTTTCAGTCTTTTTTGACATAAAGTGCAATAGTGCATGACTTGATAGTTTAAGATGTATGCATCTTTATCTCACGCCTTTTTTGGTTTTCCATGTGCCTGGCCCAGAGGTTTCCAAGTGTGTTAGTGCAGAAATGTGTAAAATCTATATATGTCACACAATAACGCATCATTATTAATAAAGATGATTGAAAACATGCTATATTATTGTTTACCCCTGATGCTGGGAATCCTGTTGTTTGCATTTTATCTTCTACTTGTCAAAAACAGGTAGAACAATACTAAAACAGTCATAAAAGAAGAGACATGACAAGTGAGTGTTTTTTGTTTTTGTTTTTCTGAGTATTTTATGTTTACTGCAACAACCATGGAAGAACACAAAGCATTTCCTCCATCAGATGTTTGGGTTAATAATCTTTCCCATGAAAACAATGTTTTCTGTGTTACGCTCAGTGATAATGACCATAAATGGGCGGTTAAACTTCAAGACCGGGACAATCCGGAGGGACATGAGCATGATACCGATGCCTGTAGCAGCTGCTGCTGTGGCTCCAGCCTCATCAACATCCAGGGTGGCTTGGTGTACCACCTACAGCGCAGTGGAGTGAGAGACATGTGAGAGGATTGAATAAAAGGGCGAAATGTGTGTTTGATAACACTATCCTTACCTCTGAGACTGCCAGTTTATGCCCCTCTGAAATACCGGTCAGATTTGCACTATCACGAAACATGTCTGCCATTCCCATTTCAGTCAGCACTTTGTTCAGTTCGTAGGAAGTCTTGATGGAGAACTTTGGCACATATATATTGTATCTCCTAAAAATTGTGAAAGGAATCAATAGTATTGATATTCATCCGGCAAGCGTATTCAGGGTATGACAAAGTATTTTTACTCTTCCCGATTTCTTAGTTTTTGCATGTTTGTCAAACTTCTATGTTTCAGATCATCAAACAAATTTTAACATCAAACAAAGATAACCTGAGTGGATGCAAAATGCAGTTATTAAAGCATCATTTCTTTTATTAACAGAAAAAAAGCTACCCAAACCTGCCTGCCCCTGTGTCATAAACTGCCCCTCCTTGTTAAAACATGAATTTACTGTGATTAACCACACAATTAAACACAATTTCATAAGCCACACACAGACCCGATTACTGCCAGGCCTGTTGAATCAAGACATCACTAAAATAAAACCTGTCTGACAAAGTGAAGCTAAAAGATCTCAAAAAGCAATACATCATCTGAAGAAACTGCTGGAAAACTAAGTCAGTGACACCTATCAGTCTGGAAAGGGTTACAAAGCTTTTTCCAAAAAGTAAATATATCTTGATGATCCCCAAGACTTTCAGTATGTGGACTGACATGACAAAGTTGAAGTTTTTGGAAGGTTTGAGTCCTGTTACGTCTGGCGTAAAACTAAGACAGTGTCCATGAAAAGAATATCATAGCAACAATGAAACATGGTGGTGGCAGCGTGATGGTCTGAGGCTGCTCTCCTGTTTCAGCATCTGGGAGAGTTCCTGTAATTGGTCGAACCACGAGTTCTGCTCTCTACCAGAAAAGTCTGAGGGAGAATGTTTTGCACCCTGAAGCTCAAATACACCTGAGTTATGCAGCAGACGATCATCTGAAACACATCAACTCAAATCCACCTCTGACTGGCTCCAAAAAAACAAAACAACATAAAGGTTTTGGAGTGGTCAATGAAGTAAGGATTTCATGTTTTTTTTTAAAAAAAACCAAAACCCTCCAATGTGTTTGAGAGTGGGCCAGAATCCCTGCAAACACCCGACTGCACCTTGTGCTGCAAAGGGTGGCCCAAGCAGTTATTAGGTTTAGAGGGGAATTACGTTTTCACATAGGGATGGGTGGGAATCTGTAGTTTTTTCCACTTAATAAATGAAATCATCGTTTAGAAACTGCATTTTATTTTTACTCTAGCTTTCTTTGTTTAATCTTAAAAATTTTAAGTATATGTAAATATGATGAATGTGTCTAAACCAAGAAATTAAGCATGATTTGAAATTCTACCCAACCTCTGCTTCTTCCATTTCAGCCATTTGTTGACATGGCCCGGGCAAATGGCGTTCTCCAGCGTTGCCATATTATCAGGCAACATCAGCAGCATGGAGTGGGTGCCGTTGAAGGGGAGGTGGAGGACTGTTGTGTTAATGGGCTTGTCATCATAAATATCAACATCCTCTTCCATATTCATCATCTGGACTGGAACCTGGAAATGTGACAGTTTATTGGAAAACAGGCTGAATTAGGCGCAGTGGTGTATAATTATTGCAACTCATCTCTGTTCTCAATCAGCTGTTTGAACCTGAACGTTCCCCGCATGGAAATGGTCGTCTGTGGTGTCCTGAGGATCGAACGGAGTCTCCCACTTTCCTGTTTTGTTTATGAGCAGAAATAAATCACACGTTACAGATGACACATCAAACTTAAACCTTGGAATAAAAGAGAGACCAGCCAAATCTCATCTCAGTTGACCTCTTACCTTTAAAGTATATGTAGCTGATAAGATACATGACTGTGTTTACATCCAGGCTCTCAACCAGCTTGTCAATCTTCCCATTGGTCTTGGTCTCCACATACTTGTTGATGGTATTGACACTCTCCGTAGCTTGGGTGAAGTCAACATTAAACCCTTCGGCAAAATAGGACTGCTTCAACACCTCCAGGAACTCGGGTTGCGGCTTAAAGCGGTTGTCCACGAACACGGCAGTCCCCTCACTGGTGTCACCACTCTTTGCGTTTTGCAGGAGCGTACGGAAGGACTGATCTACATCTGCTTGCATGAGCTGGGAACTGTTGAAACCTAGACCACTGAAAAGCTGCTGGTGGGTCTCCCCCCGAGCTCCTACGGACAAGGCAGCCAAGGCAGTAGAAATACTGACTGGTGAGAAGAAGATGTTTTTGCCTTGAAAGTCGGGATGAGCTGCTAACTTTCTGTACAGACGGAAGGCAAACTCTTTGTTTGCTGTGGACACCTGTGAGAGGCTGCTGTCAGTTTCTTGGTCTTGATTGGCATGGCCCAGATGGTGATGGCCTCTACCCATGCAGAACACTGCTGATAAGATCCAGATAGCCAAGGCTGCATGCATCATGGTCAACTGAGACAAAAGTTCAGAATCGATTGTTTGTTCATGTGGGTTATGCAATATTTGTTCCTGAAAACAGTCAGTTTTGCTCTTTCGTACTGTGAATTGAGTTTCTGACCAACACGCTATGCTGCAACAGTTTCCCAACAAATTTCTGTGTTTCTTTATCTCCTCACTCATTTGAAGCAGAGGGGCCAGATTTAATCCCTAATGTTGCCTATCAGAATTTACTTACATTGTGTATGGGCTGGTTAAATCTGTTTATAGACTTCATGATAATTAGCTGCAAATATTCAGCGTCATTAAGAAGAGCTTAAAATCAAAGTTACAACTTACAGTCTACAGATGTTACATATTAAAGATAACTGTGCATCTGATGGCGGGACAGTTAAACACGCTATTAAAAAAACATATCGCTTACCTTCTTCTGGTTGGAGCTCACTTTATGTATTATCAGACACAGAGAGTGAAGCTGGACAGAGAGAGACCTTCTATTTATGAGGACGATCAGGCCGAACTTTGACTTTGTTTGCTCTTTGTCTCAGCCTCTTACTTGCTCAACCTCTGCATTTGTTCTGTGCAATGACTCCCCTGTAATCATGGCATCAAACTGAGTTTACACAAAATGCACAGAAAAGCCATTGTTTGTTAACGCAGGGGTACAAAAAATGCCATAGGTGATCACTAATCACCAGCTGTGCTATACAGTATAGCAGTTGAACTTTGATATCACCCGGTCAACACTGATTTCAGAGAGAAATGTTTATCTGTTGTGCAATGAAACACTAAAACACTTTTGAAAAGTTAATTTCTTTATTTACGCAACAGCTATTGGTCGAGTTAAAAACGGGCATTGATTTCAGTGCAGTGCTGAAAAACACATTTAATATTTGGCCATTAGGAGGCACCATGGAGCCACATTACTGTGCAACGGTCTTGAGGTGCCCATTATTTCTTCGTATTTTGTTGGGAAAACGGGAAAACAGTTATTGAAACAAATGCAAAAATACATGTTAATACACTATATAAGGCAAAAACAGAGCTTAACAAAGCTTGAATGCTAATATTCGGTATGACTACCTTTACTCTTCAACACAGCCTGAACTGTCTTAGGCTGCTTTCTTGCGTTTTCTGTAAGTAGTCTTCAGGAATAGCTCTTCATGCTTCTTGAAAGACCTTCTTTGTTCTGTTCTCTGTCAAGATGATCCCAGACTGCTTCAATAAAGTTGAGGTCCAGCTCTGAGGAAGAGCCATGACTGATAGTGTTGCATTGTGTGTTTTTCTGTCCAGGTATGCTCTGACTGTGGTGGAAGTGTGTTTGTGATCATTATCATGCTGAAAAATGAAGCAATAACAAACCAGATGCTTTCCAGATGATATTACATAGTGGGTCAAAATCTTTTCTGTGTTCATTGGTTTTGACAAGATCATCAACACCACTGTCCTAAATGAATGTCCAAACCATGACAGCAACTCCATCGTTTTCTTCAGCTCTCTAGTGCGCCTCTCTCCTGACCTTCCTCGTACATACTGGCAACAATTTGAACCCAAAATTTCAAGTTTGGATTCATTCCATAAGACTTGTTGCCACTGACATTCAGTACAGCTCTTGAGTAATTTGGCAAGAATTAAAAATGGCATCTTAACAGATCTCAGCCTTCCAATGAGAACATTTCTGATGAGGCTTCAGCGAATAGTAGATGGATCACCTGAAGTGCCCAAAACATAAATTGGGTCAGGATTTGTTCCTTTTTCCACAGACAATGACTTTCAGATGCTGCAGCTGCTGTAGATAGCTTTTTGTATTTTTGGCCTGGTACTTCTACTTTAGTTCTCACACTGGTCCATTCATTGAGTTAGGTGCCTTTTTTATACTGAAGTGATCCATGAGTCAGTGTTAAATGGCTTAACAACATTAGAAAGAAACAACAACAACAACACATTCCTCTGAAAATGGTCAGGTAGAAGCGGCCAATGTCCAAAGAAAGAGCTTCAGAAAGCCTACAGAACTATTGATCAAGACCACGTTTAAAAAATTACGAAAAAGTTTTGGTTCCTCGAATGCGGCATATAAAGAAATCAGTGGTGGCTCAAAACTTTTCCACAATATTTATGTAAATTAAGCTGACTGCTAAACATCTTGTAAAACATCAGTCCATTTAACATGTACAAATTTAATGTTTTTATCTTAACATTCATAACAATAAAGACCAAAGAATAGGATCACATGCTGTAAGACCCCAAAGTAAAACGCAAGAAATCTTTCATGCAACACATCATCTTGACATTAAAGATCAATCTTCTGGACCCGTGAAAGGTGACTAGTAATGCTGTTAGACGGGTTTCAGCGATGTTTGCCAAAGAGCTGCCCGTCCAGTTTGATGAGCTGTCGAAGGAAACCTCGGTTAGGAATCACACCACGGCTCTCTTTCACAGCACAAATAGCCTCGACGAGAGTGAGGTTCTGCTTCAGCATCAGGTAAGCCAGGACCAGGGTGGCAGAGCGGCTCACTCCTACATGACAGTGGACCAGCACTTTGCCTTCACAGAGAAATATTAGATTAAATTCCACACATCAAATCTATTTGCCTTTGAACTGTATTTATATCTTTTTTTAATGTTCTCCTCTTACCTCCTATGCTCAGACCTCTATGGATAAAGTCTGCTGCTGCCTGGAAGTTGACACTCATGTCATAGTTACAGGAGTCATGAGCCTCTACGCCCATGTAGGTGATCTTCATTCCTTCATAGATATCTGGTTGTCCCTTACGAGTACTGTGAGCTGCATTCAGGATGTGAGTGATGTGATTCTTGTACAAATCAGCCTGGTTCTCTGCACTGTGTCTGGAAAACACACCACTCTGTATTTAGACAGTAGGTTATACGGCATGTATGCAATATTTCATCGTGATAAACTGATCCTTAGAAAAACACTTTAAGCATGCGAGTTCGAACATTCGAGACGTGCTTTCATGCCAAGGCATCAGTGCAAACGCTTACATGGCGTTGTTGTAGTTTATGCAAGTTCCCACTGTGGAACGCAGCAGGACAAGTGTCACGTTACTCGTTCTGCATTTGAATCAGATTTATGATCAGCTCCTCTTTCACATATGTGGTGTGAATCCAGGACTTTTGATTTATTTGAGTATTTTTACTAAAAGTATCAGATGACTCTCTCAACACAAGAAAAATATTTGGAGATTTACAAGTCAGGAAGCTTCCTCAGAGTCATAATCTCAATTTGAATCTACTGTATATAAGTAAATACTAACGCTAGAGGAATAGGTGCAGTTAGATTATGTCAGAGTTCATCAAAAGAAATAAAGGAATTACTTACTGGTCACCAATGTACAGCCTAGGCCACACTTCATCTGCATGACTGATTATGGCTTTGCCAGTATACAAGAGTTTTTCCAACTCAAACACAGCTAATCCAGGTGAACTCAGGTCAATTTCCAATTTCCGTGGAGGCGGCTCTGCATTCCACCACACAGGAAGCTTTGATGTATAGGACATCGCTTTTTCTGTCGACATGGCAATTTTATCTTTTGTAATGGTTTGTTAAGGGTAGGCAAAAAGTTTAAAAGGTGAAAAAGTTACGGAAGAGTTTGCAGAGACTACCTTTTACAGCTTCGCTGATGAAGAAAACTGCAAACAGATTATTCCACAGTTGGTCGTCTGTAACCAGTGACTCAAGTGGAGCAGGCTTGTTTGGCTCAGATTCACTCACCGGAGGGTGTCCTGTGTGTTGTCAGGCCATTTGACCCTTGAATTAAATTAGACTGCACTTGGAGCCTTCATGGGAGGACATTAATGCTTTTGCGTCCAAATAGCTGTCTATTTAAAGAGCTCAATGCAGGCCTGCAGCTGAAGGCAGTGTGACGTGTGACCTCCAAGCACCAGTTTCTACTTGAGAAAAATAAGCAGCCTGCCCATTTTTAAAACGGAACGACATTTAGAAACGTTGTATGACTGATACCTAAACAGTCTGATATTCATGTGTGTTTGGTAAAGGCAAAGCAAAAACTAATTTGATCAAGAATTTAAAAAAAAAAAAATACTGATATTTAATCATTTTTCTGCCCCCCCCCCATTTCACTTGTGATCTTTTTACCGTTTATCAGGCAAATTTCCCCATCCTATGTTGGAAACATGCATTACATCTAAAACTACACAGTGAGCTGCATTTGAGCAGAAGGGGAAATAAACACACAGAAAATGATTTTCTTTTCCATGCAAACCTTGTGATATTTTTATATTTTTTTCCTCTTAATTATATAAAACCATCCTCTTAAATATGGCACTTTTTGCTAAAACACATCAAGAATGTCTGAGGAGGGAAAAACAAAACAAAACATACATACACAAGATAATGGACAGTGATGCGCACACAAAAATCAGTTCGATATAAACATAGATTTTCGTCCTCATTATCAAAAGGACAGAAAGAAAAACATTTAATCCAACCTTGTCCTTCAGCGTAAAACATGACTGAAAATGTTCAAGTAGAGATTTCAGTTTTATATATTTGAATGTTCAAAGATGGAGAAAAGGAACAGCTTGTCCAGTCATACTTAATCAAGTCTTTATCAGTGAGTGAAGTAAAACACATGGCATTTATATGTAGGTCTGATTCTAGGTCTTCATCAAAAAAGATGAAATAATTGGGAACAGCAATCTTCTGGGGGATTTTCACTAATCTGCTACACTCAAGGCCCAGTTCTGAGCTCTGAGATATCATGATTGTATCAAGTGCCTATCTGACATTACAGTGCATGCAGGGCTTAAACTGAGTGAGAAAAAAAAAGAAAAAGAAGACAAAAGAAATCACTGCACCTACAGAGGCAGAGGCATGGAGAGGTACGTGGCTATGGACAAAATGCATTTACTCTATTAGGTGAAAGCACAATTTCCTGATCATGCAAAGGGACCATGAGATGAAACGACAGCCTGCTAAAGAAGTGCAAGAGCTGATACACTTTGGATCAGACTGAAACTGACCCACATTCCTGAGGGACAGCGTGATGATAATCTGCGTCATGAGTCAGAGACAACAGAGAGCTGCAATGTGGCACTACACAAGTTCATCTTCCAGTGACTCGCTCCTGCTTTTGCAGCTGATAGAGTCACTCACTGAGGCTGACGCAGATAACCATGAGCTTTCACGTCTAATGCCACCATACCTTTTATACCAGCATTATTAGGCTTCAAAGTTTGATTCCACGTGCCAGTAACTGCTGTGTCTTTTTCTTTGGTCCATGCCACCTTTCACAGGTGTTCTATAGTAACATGGTGGTGGGGAGAAAAGAAAAAAAAAAACAAAAAACCCTACAACACTGGTCAGCAAAAGACGACAAGAACCTGAACATGTCCATGGAAGATCAGGAAGATGAAAACAAAGTGACCCACAAGCAGAACAAGTCCAGCTCAGAAAGCTTTCTTTTCCAGCTGGTCCAGAATAGCCTGGATTCTCTGTACAGCCTCCTTTCGGGCTTGCCGGACACTCTCCTGTCCCTGAGTCTCCACAGAGTCTAGCACCAGCAGCTCTTTGGTAAGCAGTTCCTCCAGACAACGATAACTCTTGTCTGTTTTTTTGCCAACAAACTCATCAACGTCTTCCTGAAGCAGCAGTACTCTGGCCATGACCTGCTGGACCTTAGCCAGACTGGGGTTATCGCTCAGGGGCTGAGGTGCAGCCTGACTTTGAGTTGATGCTGGAACCGAAGGCGGGGCTTCAGCTTGCGAAGCAGGATCACCTCTCCCAGTTTTATACATTTGTGGAGGAGAACTTATTTCAGTAGGATTACCACTGGGGGGATTCGGGGATGGTGCTGGCTTCGGTTTAGGTCCCACCGGTGGGGCGCGTTGGTGCTGTTGGTCCTACAGTAACACAAGAGTTTTTAAAAATATTGTGTTTAAAATGTTTGATAATATAAGGATACAGGCTGTAAACTGACTCAAATAAATATACGTTAGCAAAAATTTGGTATTTAATTTTTAGAAAATCTAATCCCCCCAAAAACAGATGCTATCCACCCAGAATAGATGCGTGATTACAGAAAACAAAGTGCAATGGCTGTTCTAGTTTTACAGTTCATCATGACAGTTGTAACACATTGTGTGCACATCTGTGTTAAAAAAAAAAAAAAAAAAAAAAAAAAAAACCCACACACACCTCTTAAGATGCTTACCTTGGGCTGGTACGGTGGAGGAGCACCTGTTCCAGTTCCTGGCCACGCTGGAGGATGTGGTGGACGGACTGGATTCCCATAATGGTTTTGTGGAGGCTGTTGCCCCGGCGGCCATGGCTGCTGTGAGGGTACATATGGACCAGAGTGTCCCCATGCGTCAGCCTGCTGGCTGGGATGAAGTGACTGGCCAGTTGGGTATGGGGGATTTGGAGGCAATGCATGGCCACTCTCATTGTAGTGAGGGTACGGTCCGGGAGGATATCCAGGACCCTGAGAGCAGAAATAAGACAAATGTCTCACATTCAGAAAAAGTTTCTTTTGTGTTTAAAAAAAAAAAAAAAAAAGCCATCAGTTTTTAGATTAAAAACAAATATAAAATTACACTGTATAATATACCTCATTTGTAAGACTTTATTTAAACTATTGTTATATTTGAACACTGTGTGCGCTTAAATGCACCAACCCCTTGGCAGTGTGGCCCAGGATAGTGATGATGTTGGTGTTGAGAATGAGGCTGTCCAGAAGACCCACTGCTTTGCTCTGCATGGCAGCCTTGGTTAGGATAAGAACCCGGAGCCGGTCTTTGAGGGTCAGCACAGTAGAAAGGGTTGGATGGGTGGAAACCACTTGTTGAATACTGACTCTGTGCAGGACTGTAGACTCCATGGCCGTTTGGATAACCACCAGGCATTACCTATGTGAAAGACACAAGAAGGGGACCTAGTTATTTAAAATAAAAAGTATAAATCCATCAGAGATACAACAACTTTGACAAGATAGATGTTAATATGAAAATGTAAGCATAAATCCACTAACCCAACCTTAGAGTTAGAGGTACTGGTTATGCTGCATCGGTATAGCCATACCTGTGGATTGTACTGTGGTTGAACATCTGATCCAGAGGGATAGGTATTTGCATAGTGCCCTGTGGAATGAGACTGAGGATACCAGTAGTGTGGAGGGTAGCCTGGATACTGAGGAGCATCCTGCAAATACAGTCACAAAGCATGGTTGGCACCAGAGTACTTACAAGTAGACATTGGTATGACACAAAACTTTAAAACTACGCCTTCAACGTCACAACCAATCCCAGGACAAACAATAACTGTGCAAACAGGGACATTGATTCATCTGCCTGAGGAACCAGTTATGCAAAATCCTTAAGAAAAACTGACCGGAAATAAAAAGGCCCAACATGTCACAAGAAAGACACGAAATACTGACTCATTCTTTCAAACACGTGGAGTCTTATTAACAGTGGCGTCACGTCAAGATTAACGTAAAAGTCCCGGAAAACAGCTGAACTCCGTCCTTAGCCGTTACTATTACATAATGCTAGTTAGCTCAGTTAGCCACGCCGCTAGCATAGACAGAGCTTTGTGCGAGCTGGCTGAAAATGATCTCGGCCATAAATTCACGCTTTTCTCTAAGGTTTAAAGACACTAAAAGAGAGTGTGAATACCACGAGAATATGTCTGAGCTATGTCCACTTACTTACCATACTGTTATTCCAGTTCCCGTGATTATTTCCCGAGTTGCAAGTCGAGGGCCAGCCGGGTTTCAGATTGGACTGCATTTGATAATGATGATGCTTGGACTAAGCGCTCTTATCGGCAGCCGCCCTGTCATCTATCATTGTGGGGGGGGAAACAAATCTGCAGCGAGCCTCGCGTTACTTATCGGATGTCTCAGGTCGTCTGAAACGCCAGCAGCAATGTTGTCAGTGCGGACCCCTTGGTTGAAGTCGGGAAACGACTGAATGACGTGAGCGCCCCTGTGCTGCGCCTTTAATAGCGACCGCTGCTAAACCTACAGAGGTCTCACTCCACCAGATTTTTTCTGACCAACGTTTGGACGGAGAAAGTAACGCCAGGGTCTACCCTCATTACACTAGCTATAAATTTATGATATGATTTTAAGACGTTAAACGTCTATTTTTCTGGGCGTATTTCAACAAAAATATACATTTATTTACATAATGCACGGCGTTTTGAATTGTTCCGGCTCTGTGACCATTGTTGTGTAAATACGATCTTTGCCGACGCATGCGCGCCAGTAGACGTTATTAGCCAATGGGGGGAAAGGTCATAAAAGTAACATTTTAAAAACATTAACTGCTATTTTAATCTTCAAACCCCCCCATGCCTGAAGTTATATTTATTTAAAGATGTATTTTTTAAAGGGCCGTTCCTGCGTGTTAGAAATGTAGTGAATCGCCAGTACACGAAGGGTTAAATGCTTACAGGAAGTTCATCCCTGGCGTGTATAAAGACGCTTCCTGTGCTAATTTTGTGAGAAACATGTATTGAAACATTAATGGCTTGACGGTATATACAGATACAAGACTAAAATAAGCAGCAGCACAAGATGAACTACGTACCAGGGACGGCAAGCCTCATTGACGACATCGATAGTAAGTTGGAGGAGTGATTTGATGGAGCTGATTTGGTTTAAAAAGAAACAATCGTTTCAAGATGTGCAGCATCGTGTCCGACGCAATCTGGATCATCTGCAGCGGGTTTAAATTGTCATTTAACTTGCTCCTCTTGTTTGTATCCGGCAGAGAAGCACCTGGTGCTGCTCCGAGATGGAAGAACATTGATTGGTTACCTGAGAAGCATTGATCAGTTTGGTAAAACTCTTTTAATTATATCCACCTTTAGTATTGTTTTTCTGAGTCAGGTCACTGCATTGGTTACAGCAGGCTCAGTTTATCTGTCATTATGATTCCCATGATCGGGTCTCTTCTTTTCTTCTCTTTATTTACCCCGGTTCTTTTGTCCTCCAGCCAATTTAGTTTTTCACCAGACAGTTGAGCGCATCCACGTGGGAAAAAAGTTTGGTGACATCCCCAGAGGAATATTCATCGTGAGAGGAGAAAATGTGGTGCTGCTTGGAGAGATAGTAAGTAGACACAATCTCGTTTTCACTTTGGTTTTTGAAATGGTCAGAAGGATGCAAAGTAAAGACATTGTTACTTACTTTTCCTTATGTCCTTCACACACTGCATTGATACAGTTGTGAGAGTAGGGGTTGACATAAATGGTGGCTAAGGGTCCTCGGGCTGGAGCCTATCCCAGTTGACACAGAGTGAGATCTGGCCTTTCTCACAGAGATGCACAGCCATTCGTGGGCCAATTTAGAATCACCGATTAACCTAACATGCTTATCTTTGGACTGCGATAGGAAGCCGGAGAACCCTCGCCAGGCTTTCTGGCACAAACAGATGCCAGAAAGACTGGCGGGCTCAGAAACTCCTTCCTAAGAGGCAACAGTGCAAGCTGCTGATGCATCCTTAACATCTGACTCTCCTTAATCATGCTTGTCTGATGTACGTCAACAGCCAAGGTGACGCATTACAGGGACACTGCTGTGACACAGGACCTTCAAGGCCAGTACACTGAGCAAAAGTGATTCATGAACTCTTCTTACTGTTATTCCTACCTAATGCTTGACAGCAGTACTCTGCTGTTAATGGGATCCACATCATGCTGTAACAATACAGCATGTCATGATGTAAAACTGCTTCAGTCATAGCAGAGGCTCGACAGCACCTGTACTCTAATCTGCTTCTCAGCGCTTAAGATGTTGCTGCCTTTTGTGACATTTGCCTGATGATTAGGTTCATTTGATTGTTAATTTATTTCTGTTCTGAAATGCTGATTGAAATGGAACGGCAGTGATTAACTACTTGGTGCCTTTTGGTGAGCTTGCATCTGGCAAACGATGACAGTAAGCTGACATCAAATCCTGTGTCATATCAGAAATGATATTGAAGCACAAAACGGCACAGTCTCAGCATATGACATCTTCTGCACACATTCATTTATGTATAGTTTTAAGAAAATGTTTGTCAAGCATGAATAAACAGCATTTTTCTTCATGCTGCTTATTATCGGAAAGCAGTTTGATTGATGGTTGGCATGAACCATGCAGTCTTCTTGAAGACTTGCAGAGGTTTCATGCCTTTTAGTTCTAGGAAGTGGTGTGCAAGTGGTGTGCAACCTGTCCTCCTTAACTGGAAAAAGAAAATGGCTTTTGGAGAAATCTTTAGCACAGAGGTTCACTTTATTCTTCCACATTATTTGTGTTTGACACTTGTTTGCTTCATTAGTGTAATCAGATTGTTTGTCAATAATCAAATTTTTGATCAGGTATTTTATTAGTAATAATTCAAAGTTACAGAACACCCAGTAATTCCAATTAAAATGTGTTCAGTAGTATTATCTGAGTGTTTCAGGCCTGTGCAAGATGTGACACGGTCTCTTGTCTTTGCAGGACATGGATAAGCCCTGTGACACGGTGCTGCAGCAAGTCTCCATTGAAGAGATCTTGGAGGAGCAACGGCTGCAGCAGCAAGCCAAACAGGAGACAGAGAAAGTCAAAATGCAGGTCCTGAAGGACCGAGGCCTGTCCATACCCAAAGCTGACAACCTAGATGAATACTAGCAGCCTAGTTGCCGTGGGCCTCTTTCTCAGTTGGACTGACAAGTTTGAAGTTGAACCTGAGAACCTGACTTTTTGTTTTTAAGTGGGGAGAACATACCATTATGAGTCAATCTACTGTGATGTACTGTATCGATTTAATTTGAGTTTTGTAAGGGGGGGGGGGGGGGTGTCAAGTCAAAAAAGTAAAAAAAAAAAAACAACTTTTTTTTTTCTCTCTGAAATCACTATGTTGACAATTAAGAATCAATAGCACTTTGTATTCTTTCATCATGTGGCGAATGTTTAAATAATGTGGAACTGCTATTGAGGGGGGGGGGAGACTATGTGCTTTGCCCCATTAAAGAGTTTAATTTTTCATGATGGAAGCTCTACTTGGGTGGGAGGGGTGTCATGCATTAAAGGGATGTGAAGCTCGTCACTTTGGGTCAATCAGGGCCCGGTGCCCTCTTTTATGATGGCGCCACAGACACCACCAAGCAGATCACGTTAGCCGCCGCAATGTGACATCAAACCGGACACTTGTGCATTTGTTATGTGAGGAAATGCCATAATTCATTGTGGTAATTGCACTTAGGCAGGCAGCATATTGGTGCATCAGGCTGCCCCACGTGCTGTTTATATAAATGAGAGCCCGTCCGCACACTGAGAAATCGATCCTATCTGCCTTCAGCGGTCAATAAGCTTGTTAATCGTTTTGACTGATCCATCGTGGCTTCTGTGAAACGGGGCAGCCGCGAGATTGTACTCGCTCCTAAACGAGTTATCCTCGTGCCACATGATTAAGCACTTCCGGTGGCAGTTTCATGTATTTTTCTTCCTTTCGTTTTATTTTATACTATGAACCCAGAGCCTGACAGCCTGCAAGCCATAAAAGTTTCCACATATCAAGTCTTATTATATAAAGTGCAGTTTCCGGTGAAACTTCAGCGTAAAGTACTTGTCTTCCGGAGGAGGGCAGAGGACCCCACACGAAGGTTTGTCGGTAACGTTAATCTCGAAGCAAACGCTACAGTGGACACTTGGACTGACTCGACCTGATTTCTTCACTAGATATTTTTTTTCTTTATACACTCCTGCCTTCATTTCACCAGCAAACGCTCATAAAGTTGTAAAAACGCAATAATACAGCAACAGCGGGCTGATGATGTAAACATTTTTTTTTAAATATGAAGAAGCGAGTCATTTGTAAGAAATGAACAGAGCTGTATAAGTTAACGGTTTGAATCATATTTCTGATTCAATGTCCTGTCGGACAGTGCTTAAAAATCTTTGACAGATTTGTTATTATTTTAAGTAAAAATGCGATTTAAAATGGGCCTTTTTCGTTTATTTTGGAGCAGTAAATGGCAGTGTATTTTTGCTCGTCCTCAGCTATGCCAGAAGCTCATCTGTGGAGATGTTTAGAGATAATTAGTTTAATTACAAAGATAGCCCTTCTAAAATGTGGATTTGCTCCTTGCTGTCATAAAGCCTTTGAAAATCCTTACCTTACAAAATTAGTGGATTCCTCGCGAAATGGCCAATCACCTGGCATTCAGTTGTTATTTATTTAGATATTTTCAAAGGTGAAATGCTTGTTTAGCTTTGTTGATTCGCAAAAGTGATCCATAACGTTATGCACACCAGTTCTCGTATGTAGTTTAAAATTGAACTACAGAGGGCGACTTTACCTCTTACCCTTTTCATCTTTACTGCCACTAGGAGCACCTGTGCTTGCGTTACTGGAACAGAAATGGAATCACTTTGGCGGAAAGAATCTCACTAGTTGTAGAAACTCTTGGGTATGAGATTCATGGCTACTCGAGGTGAAACGTGCGGGACCAAAGAAAATGTGAATGTAGAATCCAGAAAAAGCATTTTATAAAATGTGTCGCTTCCTCCAGCGAGCCAGGCAGTTGTAGTGTGCTTTTATTTTGCAGACACCGTGGCCTAACTTCTGGTAGAGGCTGACTGTGTGACGCCGCTTAACTGAGAGGCCCAGCCTATTTTGATTACGCACCAACAGGGGAGGAGGGGGCCCGCTGATGTCCTCTCTCGTGCACTCAGCCAACCCCTGCTGCTGCTGCTGCTGTTGTAAGGTAAAGCTGGCGGTATCCTAGTGTACCCTTGTTAAGGATCCGCCGCCGAAAGAACCCGGTTTGCAGACATCGGATCTTCCAGAAATAATTATTTTATGCGTCGGGGAGATTTCCTACCCAAATTACGCATGGAATGGTTTTGGGGGGATTGGAGTAGAAATGCAGCGCCGCACTTCCAGCCCACAACAAGAACCATGCCCAGCTTACACTGCAAGCAAATTTATGACATCCTGTTTTATCCTTTACGACTTTGATATGAGTGAATTTTATTTGGATAGTGACCAGGAGTGAAGAAAAAGAAACGCATCGCACAGAGCTGAAGGACGCTGTATTCGCCGCAGACGTTTGTGTGCCGAGAAACCTCTACGTTTAGGATTTTTTTCTTTTTCTCTTTTTTTTTCTTTTTGATGGAGCTGGAGAACATAGTAGCCAACACTGTACTGCTAAAAGCCAGAGAGGGTAAGTTGACACAAATAGTAAGCGGGCCTGCTTTTGTCATATTTTGAGCTGTGCAGAAAAAAAAAATAATCGTAAGGATGACGGCAGCCTGCAGACTGTGTGGCTCATTACGGCAGGTAAATCCTAAAGATGCAACAGAAAAAAAATCGGGAGGGGGGTGCTGTGCAGACAGTGCAGACAACATCAACGGAACACCGCGAACCTGCTCGTCTTGTAATCAGTGATAGACTCGAGTCAACCAAAATCCTTGCACATTTTGACAAATTGTATGCCCCCCCCCCCCCCATTATATATATATATCAATATATATATGTTGGGGGACGGGGGTGGCAGGGGAGGGAGGATGGGAGGGTGGTCTGCCTCCCACATCCGCTTTCGCTGTCTGTGCATATGAAAGCGGCTCTTTCGCAACGTTATGCATGCTGGAGCAAACACTGACACGGGGAATAACTCCTTTCTAGAGGGGGAATAAAATGAGCTTAGGCTGGCTGACATTTGAACGGTGATCCGATGACGTGACTGGTGTTGAAATCTGTGTAAAGGGCCCCTGCGGAGAGACGGACTCTGGTTATCTGTGTAGAAAGAGTCAAATGTCTGAAAAGGCCAGTTGCAGCCCGACAGCACGGTCTGAAATATGAAGGCGCACGGTGTCATTAACAGTTCATTCTGAGGAAGACAGGGTTGCGCTGAGGGCACGAGGAAGGCCTGGAGGTAAACGCCGCGCACTGTGTGATGCATTGAGCGTTTTGGTCGTTGGGATCATGTGGGCACTTTTATTTCAGGTTTGGGGCCTGTGGGAAGTTACAAAACAAAATTCATTAGGTTTCGCCTCATTAGCCAAAATTGGGGAGTGTTTTGGTTGTGCAGCTACAAACAGCAATATAAATCCTGAGAGAAATAGGCATCCTTTTCCCTTATTCAGTCTGGGTAATGTCCAGAAACTTAAATAAAATGAAAACGGATTACATTTTGTCCTGAGTGTACCTGCGTCCCTTTGGGATACCCTTTGAACCCTCCTCAGTAATCCCAAACCTGTTTTGGGAATCAGTGGGGTTTAAAAACCACCACTCACACTCATCCCACTTTATTGTCATGATTATTCTTTTTTTTTTTTTTTTTTTTTTTTTTTTTTGGAACTGGTTGCAACATTTTTCTGTCTTTCTGTAAATGCATCAAATCTTTTGCTTCAGTTTAAAATGACTCGGTGTATGTACAAGTGCAAGTGTACACAGGTCTGGTTGCAGGGAAGCTCATAGTTTGATGTGGCAAAAGCCTCTGCAGGTTTGCAAGATGACGCAGGAAAAGACTTTGGTTCTCTTGCAGCTCCTTCCACGCGTGTTACAACGTTGGCACGTTTTTAAAATAAATGGGCTTCTTGCACATAGAGCTGGAAGTGTTTCATAGGCACTAATAGAGTAATAAAATGAACCAGGATGGCGACATGCTGTCAAAATCCACACGAAGAATGCCTTCGCCCGTGGGTTGGACTGGACGTTTGTTTTATGGCAGCAGAACACGACTGGGCCGAGTGAATCAAGCTTCATGAATTAATAAGAGCAGTTAATGACCCATGACAGATCTCGCTTGTCCCAGCTGCTCCAATGGTGTGCATCTGCCCTGACTGTGTGTGCGCGTGTGTGGAGGAGAGAATAAGGCCTTATACAATTATTGGATGAGATGGATCTTTGAGTTAATAGCTGAAGCACGACTTTCTCGGCAGTTTGATCAATGCCTCTATAAATGTAGCTGTGTGGGACTGATTCAACAGTTGAATTGGAGCCGGCTGCAGTGCACACACTGAACAATTTCACAGGTTGTCGCGAGTGCATTATTGGTTGTATCCTCTAATGGTCTAAATCATTAGAGGTTTTGTATTACGTGACGCAGTGCCAAAGGCTATGCACATCCATGTCTGCTGCTGTTAATGCTGCTGCTTTCTGTGCATGCATGCATTTAAGCAAGGCACAGTACTGTACACACAGAGACTCATTTTAGATCATGCACTAGCAACAGCGAGAGAATGCGAGTGGAGCAAAGTGAACAGTGTTTTTTCCTGTTTGTTTATGTGAGCATATCTCCAGCCATGCCTGAACCGAGAGGCAAGCATCCTCTGTCTAAACTTCTCCAGCTACGGACAACAGGAAGGCCCAGTTTACACTGCAGTCTTTGGCTTGTTTATGCCAGCATCCTCACACCTCCCAGATCAGTAAAAATGTGCAAGTGGGAGAAAAGAGGAGAAATAAGAAAGCTATTGATATCCCCGGGCCAAGAGTGGCAAAACAGGCCTCGTGCCAGCCTCTTGTTGCTCTTTGACTCTTCAGTGTCAGCGATGGCTGCTCTGACGGTGCTGGTCTGGCATTTGCCGCCAAGTTTGGTGAAGGCTCATCGTCGCTTATCAGTATTCAGAGATAATTTTGAGATTAGTAATTAGCTGGAAGATTGGAAACACTTTAGAAATGGAGGATTTCTAATCAAAAGAGTGCTCCGTTTAATCACAGTAAAAAACCTAACTTGATTTCCACAAGAGGATTTTTTTTTTTCTTTTTTTAAAAGAGAGGGGCTCTGACCACATTGGACCATTTTGTTAAGTGACCGCTGTCTTACATAAAGCTCAATGGTATAATACGCTATCAGTTTGATGCAGCCCATAAGCTATTTAATCAAATTGATTGTTACATAACAAACTGAGTGGGCTACTGCCATCCGAGCTCCATCTTCCTGTAGAGCTCCTCTCCGGTCTCTGCGGAAGATACTTTATGGATGATGAGTATGCGGTGAAATGAAACACTTCGATGGTCATCTGAGTATCATCTGACAGCGACAGCACTGCTTACTGTGTCAGAGCAGCAGGGGGAAACGCTGGTGCGCTGGCCTTAAAAGCTGTGATGTCTGTGTGAGTTTGTCAGCTGAGGAAATTGGGGCTTTACAACAGATCAAAAAGAACAAAGGCACTTAGGCCTGACAGGGCTCTTTGTTTCAGTGGGATCTGTTACACTGTGGCCTTTAATGTTATACATATAGCTGACATACAGTCAGAGCGAGCGAGCAGGTATAATATCAGAACATACTGTAGATTTATGTGTGCGATAGCCGATGAGGGGTGTGGGGCAAATTCCTTTGTTTAAATGTAACCTGAACTTAGCCGCTGTGACGCGAGCAGCATCGGTGCAGTAGACCCTTTGCTTATTGTGTGTGTGTGTTCACAAGCCTCTGTCTGCCTGCCTCCCCATTCACAACTCTTGCTGGCAGCAGTCGCAGATTCCAAGCCAGGCGAGTGAACGTCATCGGTTGTTTAAGTGAATGAGAGCAGGGGAAAAACTGCATTGCTGCATCCAGATGCCTTTCTTGAATTGTGGTAACAGAGCCCGGGCATTTAGTTTGGGCGACTAGACAGAATTCCACTCCGCTGCCTGTGGGCTTTCTCATTCGAGCTACAGCGTTTTTTGAACGTTGTAGTTACATAAGTAAAACTCCCGTTATATAAAAAATAAAAGCAGCTGAGGTGCTGTGGACGACTAAAAGTGATAGAAATACAGCAGGCGAGGATTTATTATTTAATCATCACTGAACTGAATTCTCAGTAAGCCTCCTTTCTGTAGCCTCTTAATTGAACTGGTAAATGTTTTGTATTGTTATGAAGTCACCATTGGTAATAACTAAGGAACAGCTACTACGTAAACCCAGAGAAACTACAGCTGAAATATGAAGAAAAACTCATTTCTTCACCGACCCAACTGCAGTAAAAACAAGCCCCAGTTTTTTCACGACGTTACTTGACTTTTACAATAAATTCATGTGTGATCTCATGCATGCTGTGGTGCAAGTTCATGCTGGTTGCATAGAAAAGGGGACAGTCTATCACCATCTGAGACAAGACAGCGAAGTAAAACCACGGAAAACCTTTACAGTCCAGTTTCAGCTTAGTCACTAGGTAGATTGTCATCCTTTTACTGAGTTACTTTGTTGTGGTTAAATAGGCGATGGCATGTTCTATTGCAAAGGTTATGAACATAATAATAGTGCAAGCAATTGCACAGTTTTAGGTTACTGGTAACTTTTTGAAACATTACCCAAAGGAGGTGTATGTACATATGCAAACGCACGTTAAACACGGCTAGTAAGCGCTTGTCATTCTGCTGAGACGGCTTCCTCGCATAACTAAAACAGGTTATTATAGTAGTGAGAAGGCAGCCGTTGAGGGCAGCACAGGGGTGCAGTGGTTAGCAATGTCACCTCTCTCCAAGACAGTTTCTGGTTTGAAACTGTTGGCCAGCTGGGAGCTTTCCGTGTGGAGTTTACATGTTCTCCCATGTGCCTGTGTGGGTTCTCCGGGTACTCTGGCTTCCTCCCGCTGTTGAGAGACACACTTGTTAGGTTAACATGCCATTCTCAATTGGCTGCAGGTGTGGATGTGAGAGAGTGTGTTGTCGTTTGTCGGTGTTAGGCCTGTGATGGACTGGTGTGTGACTGTGGTGTACTGTGCCTCTTGCCCAGTGTCAGCTGGGATAGGCTCCAGCCCCCTCCCACGACCCTACTTTGATAAGCAGGTTAAAATAGATCGTGCTTGTGCATAAGTGAGAAGACAAACATGATTCACCTCAAATTTTCTAGATTTCACGTGTGAAAACAGCTTTACTGAGTAGATTGTGAAACAGTCCCAGGGACCTCTCACTACAACACAAAACTTCCTGAAGAGTGTTACCAGATGTGCTGATGTTATTTTTCAACCTAAGTATAAAAAAAAAGTCCCTTGTCAAAAATGTAAATGTTTGAAAGGTTTTTGTAAGGAAGTATAACCATGAAAAACAACATAACAAAAAAGCAGTTCATTGGAAAGTACTGTTTTCATTCCTAGATAGTACACAGTTAAATTTGGGTTGCACAAAATTTGGATATTTACAGCTGTAATTTGAATGGACGTCTGTCAGAGGACCTCCTTTTTTACACAGTACCTAATTATACATGACTTATTACAAAGCAAACACAGTCACAAATACATCATAGTTAAAGTTAGTAATACCTTTTCTTTTTTCTTAGTGTTTCAGCTGTACATTTACTGTATTTACCTACTGATCATCAGTGGTAATTACCCTAGAATACACTAGAATTTACCGTATAACTGCCAGTAAATAATTTGTAATCGGTGGAGTGAAAGGAAAAGGGTTATGATATTATCGGGCGATCGTGGCTCAAGAGTTGGGCGTTCGTCTTGTAATCGGAAGGTTCGAGCCCCGAACCGGCCCCGTTGTGTCCTTGGGCAAGACACTTCACCCGTTGCCTACTGGTGGTGGTCAGAGGGCCCGGTGGCGCCAGTGTCCGGAAGCCTCGCCTCTGTCAGTGCTGTGGCTACACTGTAGCTTGGCATCACCAGTGTGTGAGTGTGTGAATGTGTGTGTGTGAATGGGTGGATGATTGTGTATAGTGTAAAGCGTCCTTAGGACCAAGTAAAGCGCTACCATTATCAGCTATTTACATAATCATTTAATCTTTTGTGACATTTTTAGGCAAACACCAAAAAAATTTTTTTTTTTTTTTTTTTTTTAGATTTACTCAATTAATCTACAAAAAGAAACATAGATAGATATAGAATAGAATAGAATAGAATAGAATAGAATAGCCACTTAAGTGTCATCCAGTTTAGTGCACATCACAACGAAATTTCTGTGCATTTACTCGCCGTCAGACTGTACAATATAAATCTAAAGGTATAAAAAAGGAATCTAGGATATGTACACGTAAGAATATAAGAGACATTTGTGTGTATTCACTGCTGTTAGGAAAAATGACTATATTGCATAGTAATAATAGCAGCAGAAAAATATAGTGTAAATTACCATTCCAGGTATGAAATTGCATTGCCCTAAATATACAGTCGCTGATTATTTTGATTATTAACTCAACATGGCTGTGTCTTAAATATCTGGAAGTCTCCAAAAGTTTGTCAGAGTCCCAGATTCAGCCTGCACTAAGCTCCGATTGGAGCATATTGCGTTTGAAACCAGTCCTACACATTTTTTAGGGTTTTTTTGCTGCAGTTGTTTTCTTAAGAAGACAACTTAAAACTACATAGATTACTAGCTGATAAGAACTGATTAGTCATTGCTGCTAGGAGAGTTACAGTTAGTCTATTGTCTTTGCAAGAGATTTACAGAGGGTTGTGTGTGTGGGAGAGGAGGTTGGAGGGATGTCGGGGGTGGGTGCTTCAGCGTTCCATAGGACAGCAAACCTAAGCAAGTCCAGCTGCTGTCGTTACAACTCGCAAAATGTAGTGAAATGAGCTGCACCCTCCACTATCAAATGCACAACACTGATCTTTGTTGTTTGCACCTGCCAGCTAATGGTAATCTGAGTATGAGCACTATATTGCAGACTCTGTAGTCTCTGTTACGCACAAACTTTCTGCCCCGTTTTCATATAAACAAAAACATTTGCCTGGAGTGCTCCTCTCTTAGGACCTGTCTGAAAGGACGGAACCGAGGAATAAAACTGTCAGCTTTTATTTAGTAGAGACTCTTATTGGAGGGAAACCAGCCTCTCATTTCCTCATCGGGTCCTCCTGACAGGAAAGAAGTAAAATATTTTTTTTAAAAAGAGGACCTGAAAAGAATATATTGCGTATACATGCAGGACTGTTTATGGCGTTTTTAACAAAAGGTGATTCATTTGAATACGAGATGGATGGGACCAGACTGGCAATGCCCGACTATCCCATTGAATCCCATCATGTGTTTTCTGGAAGTGAGATCACTGCTAATGTTGTTAAAAGTATATTACAGATAGCTTGAAAAAATTCTCGGTCCCCATAAGATGGAGTCTGCTGACTAGTTATTCTTTAGTGCCGTGCCAGGCTGGGAATTGTGATTTTTTTTGAGCTCTTTGAAATCTTTTGAAAACTTTTTGTTGCCCTCCAGGTGTGCAGATTTTAACCCTTTAAAGCCTGAACCACAAAACAATTGTTTAAATTGAGTGTTAACTAAACCATATGACAATATTTTAAAAGTAATTAAATATCCATTTGCATATATGAGTCTTAATTTATATAATATTTGCTACATCCAGCATATTAATATTATTATTTTGTAATTTATTACTTTAAAATGCATTGCTCAGGTTATCCAGGTTTTTCCAAGGCGTGAAAATCACACTGATGATGTAGTCACAACAACTCACAAAACCTCATGTGTCAAATATGATACATTAGGTATTTTAAAGGAGGAATTTTTCATTTGTTTTTTTCATTTTCATTTGTCTGTAAATTCCCATACATACCCACAGTTAGATCGCTGTTAGCCTGGCAGAGCTGCTTGCATGGCATGTCTTCATTTACATTTGGGGTATTATATATGACCCTGCATGTACAGTTCACACCATTTCAATTAATATTGTTGGAACATTTTTGCTGTTTAAGTTTGTTTTTTGTCTGTAGATTCAAGGATAGGGGTTCCTTTATTGCCCTTTCATTCTATAACAGCAGTTTTGCACTGAGATTATAAAGCAAAGACGAAGCAGAGATACCCATATCTCCACCGACAACACGCCACAAGGCTCGCTGTGTTTTGAGTAGGAGTGTGACTCATTTTTTCTTGAGTAGAAAAAAATTCAGCTCTCTGGCTCCTACTATCTCTATTGTTATTGCTGCCTCTACCCACACATACAGTATACGTAACTCAGCTGGATGCAACAAGTTCACGCCTGTTCTCCAGGGGTTGTCGAGTGGAATTCTGGGAAATACAGGAGATGATTTTCTAAAGTAAAAGTAGGCTCGGTAAGCCGAGTGAAAGTGGATGGAGGAAAAATGTGAATTTTAAGCGCTTGTCATTAAAGTACTCCAGGAATGCAGTCAGAAGCCTCTCAGACACACAGGTGATTACTTAAGTACTGTTTCATCGTGTCTGCATGTGCTTCCTGCGCTCTGCACTGCTGCCATATTGCTTTAATGGAACAGCTGATGAATTTTTGATGTGCATTAATCCAATAATCTATACAGTAACTTCTGAAACTTTCTCTCTGATATCTCCTGCTGGATGAAGAGCTAAATGCCAGACTGTATACGTCAATGCAAACACACTCAGAACCTACATGATGTTAAATGAGGCTGTTTATTTCCTTAAATGTCAGGACAATTAAACATAAAGAAGAAATGAGGGATCTTTTATGTTTGAGGAAATACACAACTGTAAAAAAGTGCTGATCCAGCCTTCGGATCCAAAAAAAAAAACTCGGAAAAAAGGCACAGGGATTCATTAAAACATGTTTTTTGATGATGTTGAGGTCTGGGCTCTGTGGAGGATCATGACTGATCCATGTTTTTACTGCATTGGCAGCATGTTTGAAATTATTGACATGCTGAAGCTGTTGTCAATCAGATGCTTTCCAGATGGGAGTGCATGATGGATCAAAATCTAACAGTACTCTTCTACATTCGTAATTTAATCAATTTTGACAAAATCTCCAAATGCAACTCCAAACCATGACAGAGCCTCCACTGTGTTTTACAGATGGCTGCAAAGACTCACTGAGCAATGTCTCTGAACAGTGAACATCAGATGGATTTGTGCTAACACTTCTTTCTTGACTTGTCCAGTTTCTTTATAATTTTTAAGGACACACGGCACACCATGCCAGGTTTTCCACTAGTAGCCTTTTAGGAATCAGTTTGTTGGTGTCAAAATAGTATTTTGGCATTTTTCCCAGATTAAATTAAAGACATGGGAGCAAATGATGTGTGTTTAGGCTGCTAGTAACAAAGTGCCTGCAATTTAAAACTTGTTCTTTGCAAAGTTTTCGGTTATGTGTGGACACAACACTGGTTCGTCCCTTGAGTTAGTTGCCTTTTTTATGCTTGAATGATTCATAGGTCAGTGGCTTAACAAACAAACAAAAATGGTCAGGTATAAGGACTGGAGTGAAAAGGCATCCAGTGTCCAATGAAAACCTGGAGAACTATTGCTCAAGACCATTTAAAAAAAAAAAAATAAAACAATCTGGCTGCTTGGCAGCAAAATATTAATATTAAGAAATGAGGTGTGGCTTTGTATTTATACATAACATATTGTTATTTATAGGAACCTATGACACGGGGATTCTTTAGAGTGCATTAGAGTAAAATCAGCTAATTTATTTGTATAATATAGTAAAAACATAAATCTTGAGTAAAGCTCCTGAGAGTTGATAAATGAGGTTGAACAAGTTCATTAAGGAGTTTGGCTCATTTAAGGCCAAAGCAGATTTTAAAGACTTTTTTTTTTTTTTTTATTCAATCGAGGCATGTTTTCGTGGCAGGACATCACAGGAGCAGGACAAGGAACAAATATCTTTATGAAGAGACTGTTTGTTTCATGCAGAAGGAAAGAAAGCACCCACCCGGTAATGTCAGTCCACAGTGCCCCATGAGTTCTATCACACTGATGAGTCGGCTCTCTGCCTTTCAAGCACTTTCCTCAGTGTTTGCTCACTTAACTGCTGATTTTCACTCTGAATAAACTAAAAATCATTCCTCGTAGAGATGTAGGACTGTATCGCGACACTGTTCACACTACCAAAACATTTATCGAGGTAAACAGATGTTATAATACCTCGTCAGAGCACAGGAGCATCCTGTTACGGCTAGCTTCATGTGGACTATGCTCTGTCCTCTTGGATCTTTATGGATGAGCAAACAGCAAGTATTACCCAGCGTGCCCTGCGCTGTGTGTGGTCCTTTGATCGGACAGCACGGTGGGTTATATAATTTCAGGGTTTTTTCGTGCTTTTTTCCCCCTCGTCACATTCCATACTTTATATATTTATAGAACAGGAAACTTGTGGCACCTGACTGTTCCCAGACAGGATATGTACCCTGCCTTCTGCTGCGCTTGTCAGATTTCTGTCCTTGCATGCAAGTTTTGACACTGAGTGTCTTCCTACACCGTGGCTGTTTTGCTCGTGAACACATGAACTTTAACAGGCGCCGCTTCTCTAGTGACAACTGCCACAGCGCCCTAGCTCTGAGGTCATGGACTGGTTTGACCACCTCAGTTTGTATTAACACATTGCTGCTGCCCTTGGGCTGGTCTCTATTAATAGCAGTAATGTTTACAAGGACATAAAGACGGGGAAATGGGCAGTGTTGTGTGTGTGTTTTTTCCCCTCAACTCTTTGTGCAAAAGTAGCTGTTGGCAAAAGGTTAAACCTGGAATTTATGTCTCAATCTTAAACGTGTGTCGAATGCAGCTACTTCCTTAGGTCAAGCTAGATTTGGTTGTTGTTTTCAGCACACAGCTCGCTAGGTTGTTGGGACACAGCTGAATAGAACGCCAATACTGTTGCTGATAAGATCTCTGTTTTATTGTCTATGACTGATTTTGAGTTTATGACCCCTCATTAAGCGGTTCAACATGTGACCCTCACAGCAGCCAAAAGAAGCCGAGTGTGTTGCCAGGTAAAAAGGTGCGCGTCATCAATGTTTGCTTCAAGCATTTCAGCAGATGTTACAGGCAGACCATCCAGTTGTTATTATTGTGATATATGTGGACACGGGAGCTCATTTAGGATGGTAATAAGAACAGAGGCACATGACATCATGGTGGAACAGACCAACAAAGACCGTCTTCCTGCTATAGTCCACCCCTGCTGCTCAGGTCTGGGCAGTGTTTCCCCTGCCTTCCTGTGGCATACACACACACACACACACACACGCACTTTTAATATGTGGATTAAATCTTCAATAATGAGTCTTTCACATCTTGTTTTGGTTTGCTTTCAGTGCTGCTGGCTGACCTGATAGGCATGTGCATGCATATATGCTTATATTTTTAATAAACTGGTATGCAGTGTAGTACCTTAAATCTTTATTTACGTCTACATTCCTGTTTATACTGCATATATAGGAGCAACATTCACACATGGCTCGATGCACCCCCCCCCCCCCCCCCCCCCCCCCCCCCAAAAAAAAAAAAGCAGTGTGCCAAGGTATGATTTTCTCTTTGCTCCTCTTCTGTCTTTGCAGCAGATGGATATGTAGTACAATTTAATCACATTTCCCGTGATAAAGCAAACCCGTACATTGCTACGAATCGAAGAAGCACAAAGAGGATGTTTTGCAAATGCAAAGCTCCCGTCTTCCTTCGATAATATGCTTGCTGGGTGTTTACCACTTGTGTTTTGTATACACAAGACCACTGGCCCTTACCTGGAGCTCTCATGCAAATAAATCCCGATCACCAAACGGTTGGATGTGCCCGGAGGGATGGACCGAGGGGAACAAAGGCATTTGCATCATAGTCTGGTACTGGTCGGCCACAATGTATTTGTAACTCGCTGACCACCACAGTATGACTCAACCGCGAGGCCGACATTTAACAGATCAGACAAAGGAGGTGATGTGGGAATAAGCGAGAGTTAGATAATCAGAAAGGGATAGTGAGTTGTTTGTGAACAAAGAGGGTCAGTGCAGCCAGGAGATGAGAGTGAAGAGTCACTGAAACCTACTCAAATCTTGCACACTTTTTTACACAGTGTAGGTGTAGAAAATAGCACATATTCAGAGCGCTCGGCTCTGCTCACGCTCGTGCTCTTAACATCACATTCTGTTGCAGATGTTATTGCATATATGCCAGATGCACAGTGTGACAGTCAGGATGTGGTTTCAGCTGGTTGTCCACAGCACATCTAACTTCATGTTTGGAGTGAGATTGTAAGTGGAGGTGTTCGAGACCTCAGAGATGATGTGTGTGCACGTGTGTGTGTGTCAGGCACTAGATGTTAATGGCTTGGGTTCTTTTGAGTGTCAGCACTTTGTGCGTATAACCTCAAATCTAAGCAGGGTTGTTTTCGAAGGTGTGGATGGATGGGGCCTGCAGGATTGCCACGAGTTGATTAAATTGAGCATGAGGATAACACTAGAGAGAGGTCACAGTAGTGACATTGTGCGTGCACGTGCACACACACACACACACACACACACACAGATGTTTGGGATTCGGGTAACCCCCTGGTGTTACGCCAGACGGTTGACGTTTCGTCTCTGACCTTCGTTTTGCTTTACTTGACATGCCTTGATGATGTCAGAGCTCCTAAGCATGAGCATAAATAAAGGGTGGCGACCACACTGCCCACATGGAACAAATTAGACTGACAAGTTCCTGTGTGCAGCAAATCCACGCCACAGCACATATTTCAGCTCGTGTGTAAGTGACAGACCACATAAGAGTGAGAACGCTTTAATAGTGAAAGAAATAAACAGACGGCCGAGAACAAGATGGTTTATGGAGGATATTTACGAGCATATTCATACTTTTAAGAGCCAAGTTTTGTTAAACAGGAACCTAGAGTTACAAATCTGGACGTAAAACGAAACATGTGAATGTTTTTGTCTTCTTCAAAACATGATTTCAAAAAGTTAGCACTTGCTTTCATCTTTGTATATCTAATACTGTTGTAAACCTTCCTCAAATCCTGCCAGAACATTTCGTAAAGCCGTGTAACAGCAACGTGTCAGACAATTTTTTAACCTCTGTTAGGCTGTGCTTTCTTGAGCCCACAGACAAAAGAGGCCAAAGGGCACTAAGGCTAAACAGAACTTTATTTGTTGTTGTTACATTCAGATGAGGAATAATTGATTCGTTATGTTTGCATGTTTGTGGGAGTGTTTCGGTGTGCTCTGTATTCTGGTCTTTGCACCACACGGGCCTCGAATGTTACAGTGGGACGAATTATAAATATGCTTTCGAGCAGCTTTATTTGCAGTGATGAATGAGAGAAATCGAGGGGTTATAAAAATAACATAAACAGCATGACAAGAGACCACACGTAGAAAAGCCCAAAAGGGAGGCAAACCACTAATCTATAGCACTGTTCTATTTTTATGGCCAAGGAGCTGTAGACGTCCTTAAAAAAAAGTCCTAAAACAAAAGGGGGTTGATAGACTTGAAACAGCAAATGAGGTCAGTGATTGGCTGGCAGCAAACTTGGTGACAGTGATGTGATGATGACAGGAAATCTTCAGCAGTGTGTCAGAAGGGAAAAAGATACTGGATCACAGGGAAGCAGCAGAAGAGCAGAAGGTGATGCCAGGAGTTCCAAAAAGCAGGAAAGGGGGGGAGGCGGGGAGGGAGAGAGAATGAAAAATAAATAGGCTTGGAGAGCAATGAGAGGCAAAGAAAACAGGACACAGAAAGAAAAAGAAGGAACTGCATTATTTGTGGTTGTCTCAGCATTGTGTAGAAGTTGAATGCCTGGGTGGAGCACCCATGTTTGGTACAATTATTTGACATGGCGTTGACCCTTCACAGGAAATTTATGCCATTTGGTTGGACACTTGTATCCACAAATGCCTCACACTAGCACAAGTGCATACATTTTTAGCATGGCGTCCCTCCCATGGGGAATGACCTTCTTCATTCGCTGTATTCTTTTGCCTTTTTGGCAGATGTCATGTTTTTGTTAAAAGAGATTCAAAAACTGGAGCACACAGCAACGCAATGGTATTTTTGTGTGGGGAGCATAAGTTTACATACGAACTGTTTACAGAAGCGATCAAATAAGGAAGTGCGCCTGTTTATAGCATAGTTTCGTCTACAGTAATGTTAATGAGGCGCAGGTGCTCGAAGTTAATGATTGTCTTTGGGGATATTTTTATTCGGGTTATTAATACATTCGTGCTTCGTGTTTGTCTTTGGTGATACGAGTATCATTCTGAATATGTGAGCTTTGCTGACGTAGGGTCCCTTATCTTTAACACCCCTCCCCCTAAAAAGAAAAATACTGCAGTTCTAATAAGAGTCAGTACAACCCTGTAAAACGTTTTATGACTCAAATATGTAAGAAGTGGATTGAAATACTTTTGTATACTTTGCTGTGAAATCATCTGTTCAAAAATGTTATGTCAGCTTGTAATGATGGAAATGATCTCTAATTAAATCCCTTTGTGCCTGTATAATGTATGGTTATGGCTGGCTGTTGCAATGTAATCCTGAAAGTATGACACACGAGGGTCATACTTGGTAAGTGAATAATAACCATAAGTGTGTCAAATGAGGCCTTTGTACTATGTGGGCAAAATAACCCGTACCATGCAAAAGTCTTGAGCCACCCCTCATTTCTTCATATTTTGTTGTAATTTTTTAAAAAGTGGAAACTGGTCTTAAGCAATAGTTCTCCAGGCTTTCTGAAGGTCTTTCAAAGGGTTTCTTTCAACATTGGCTGCATTGTTAATCATTTTTAGTCCAGTCTTTGAGCCTGATCATTTTTCTTAAGCCACTTAACACTGACCTATGAATCATTCATGCTGTAAAATTGTACCTGTTGTCCATACACACAACAGACAATTTAGCAACGAACAAAACATCTTTGTTATCAGCAGCCTGTCACAAAAACATATAATTTGTTCCCATTTCTTTAGTTCAATATGTGAAAAGTAAGTAAATTAAGTAAATACGTTTTTTTTTAAATATTCATAGAGCACATTTTAAGATAAATATCACAAAGAGCTTCACAACAAAAAATAGTTAAAAGTTATCAAAGATTACACAGTCTGACAGGCATAAATATTTCCACCAACAAAGTGGTTCCCAAAAACCTATGAGCTCAAAACGTCATATCTCAGCATGTTGTGCAGTGTGTCCTTAAAAACCTGAGGAAACCGGACAAGTGGGGGGGGGGGGGGGGGGGGGAGTAGCAGGCCTACAGCACGTGGAGAGTATCTGAAAGTCATGTGAAAAATTTGAGTAGACCTCATACAGGACCCGAGAGATGTATCTTGTCCCTCAGTTGATCCATCTAAAGGGCAAGAAGAATGGTACGGTAATTATATGCTGTGTTTCCGTATATATTTGCAAATGTTTCAGCAGATGACTGCATCTATTTCCTGTTTTCCCAGCAAAGTGGAAAAGAACTGAGGTGTGGATTAAGACTTTTGCACACTAATATAGAGCAGAACATCCATTCTGGGTGCAGGATATTTCAGTATCGGACATTGTAGCACACTTTTATGATCTTGCAGAGAGAGTGACAAAAACATGAATGAATGTATTCATGTATAAGATAATGTATTTGCTGTTAGATTAAATATTACATATAGTAAATATAGAGTAAACATTTCCTTAGTCAGTGATGTATGTATATATGTATGTTCTGTCTATACCAACATTCATGTGTAACGTAATTCAGCAGTCAGCACTAAGTCTGCTATGGTTCACTTGCTTGACCGTTGGCTTACTTTATCTTAGTCAGTTTATGGCTTTCTGGGGAAGAAAGTATCCCAGCTATGGTCTAATATCACACCAAAACATGCTAATTTGAGACTAATCTTCACCTTGTTGAGTGCAATTTAATTTTCTTCGCAAGTAAATCATATAATATTACAAAGGCAAAAGTGAGACGCAGAACAGACTGCAGAGCAGGAGGAAAGGATGAGACAGTAATGCAGCAGGATTGATGGGAAAACTGCTAAAAGCTTTCACTCAGAGCCTCCACAATGACGTAGGGCCTCTCGCATTCCTGGGTTATTACTTAAAGATGTCTGCTTGTCATTGCTCTCAATGCCTCTCACATTGGGTGAGCTGCTTGCAGCAAATTTCCACTGCACAGAGTGGTTAAAGGAAATCCCTGTCATTTCATTAGAGCAGTCGTAACATATTAAGAAAAAATAACTTTGAGACGAACATGGTGTAAGGGCAAAGCGGGCTGCGGTAGAAGTACGAGGTTAAAAGTTGCATTTAATCGCATCTGGTGGATACTGTGAGAAAACGCCAAAGGTGATTTAGACATGGCTTTGATGAATAATGGGAAAGCGGTGAAAGTTAAGAGGCAAAATAATCAGCTCCGTTGATGACTGCACAGTAAAATTTCTTCAGAAATCTAAGTAGGCGATGTAGATCTAAGTGGTTTTTGTTCGTGATGGTGTTACGTAGCTGCAGGAAGCTGATGCATCATTATTCAGTGCAGTGGAATCCAGTCTGGGTTCTGATGGGAACTGAGCCGGTCAGAATGGGCTTTCTGTCTGTGTGGACACAAAAACACACACACTCATATTAAACACACACTCACACACTGTTCCACTTCCAGCGAAGCCACTCACATAAAAAGTGAGCAAGAAAGTCAGTGGAGAGAGGAGAGCGTTACCGAGGAAGTGAGACGTAATCTATGAATTATATATACACGCTGAGACTATGATTTCATTCAGGGGAGAGCCCACACACAACCCCCCCTCTTCCCCCTCTCTTTTAGCCATTGGGCCTTCATTTTCTCCTCACTGACGAAAATAAATGTGGACAACTTTATTAATTTCTTTCAGTTGAACATTTTTAACTCTTGTTTTACTTGTCACCACAGGTGGAGGAGGGAAAAGGAAAGGAAGGAGCAAAAAATGGAAGGAGATCCTTCGTTTTCCCCATATAAGCCAGTGTACTGAACTGGGAAACAGCATCGGTACGTGTTTGTGTACTTCCTTCATCTAAAGAGAGTGTGTTTGACTGTTTGTTGGCAAGGCTGAGATTTAAAGTCTGTGTTCATTTTATGCTTTTTTTGTTTGTTTGTTTTTCTTTTGCAGACAGGGAATATTTCAGCATCTGTGAGAAACAGCCTATCGGACGACTTCTCTTCCGTCTTTTCTGCGAGACCAGACCGAAACTCCAACAATGCATCCAGCTGTTGGATGCGATGGTAAACATGCACGCATACACGACTTACATCGACCTCTTTTTTATATTTGCATTAAAAATATCATATTTTTTTAAACTAAGGAATAGAAAAGTCAACCATCAACTCCTTGTGACAGATCACACCAACCCTCAACCAGTGATTGTAACTGAACCTGATCGCAACAGGATTTCGGTGTGACATGTACTTTTGTTGTTTTTGTCATCTTACCGCTGCACAGAGTGTCTTTGAAACACAATTTAAAGCTTTGACTTACACATCCAGTGTCATTGCATTAATACAATTGAATTCCAACACTAGGATCCCACCTAGAAATTAATTTTTTTTATACCCTTTTTTAAAATGTTAAGCATTAATACTGATAAACTCCACACAGAAAGGCTCCAGCTAGTTGGCAGGTTTGAACCCACAAGCACCTTGCTCATGTAGCAGCAGTGCTTCCCCAGATCATAACACTGCTCCCCACAGGGTAGTATGGTAGGCACTAGGCATTATGGGTTCATCTCATCGTGATTTGCCCATCACATTGAATCATTCATCAGACCGTGTGACCTTTTTCTGTTACTCCGATCTTTCTGTCTATTTAGCCTCACTCATAAGTGGTTTTCTTTAGGCTACACAGTTGTTTAGTTCCAGTCCCTTGAGTTCAGTGAGCTTTTGGAAATACTTTTACTTTCACAGTCAGAAATAGCTGGGATTTTTGCTTTTGATTTGTTGTCATTTTATTTCACCAAAATTGTCATGATTTTTTTTTCCCACCACATTTGTTTCTATGAGATGATGGTTCACCAAGTTTTAATGAAACATATTAAAACAGTTTTAGTAGTTACAGTTGTTAGTTGTTTTCTTTGCTAGATGCAGGCCAATAATTTAGCTCTTCTGAGACAGTGTAACGTCTTTACCACGACCATGGAATACCATGTCTTCCAACAAGGCTGTTTAAGGAATGAGAAGCTACTCACTACAGCAGCAGTTAGAGTTAGGGTTAAACAGCCTGTAGCCAGCTGAAACACATTGGACAACTAGGGCTCTTACTTATTTGCCTAGTTAAATCCAAGTTTTGTTTGGTTGTTTTTTTCCCAGGCAGAAGCACGCATTATGACGCCTACAGAGGATGTTAATAATGATTTTGTTGTTGGAGTTTTCTAGGAGTGGAGTGCTTACTAGAGGGATTCTCAAACAGGAAGTTTTAAACTTTTCAAAAGTGTTAATTTGCACAGAACTGAATAAACAGCATAATGTAAAATGTTAGTGCGCTACGTTATTTCATGAAATTACATTTGAATAATCCACTCTGGCCCTCAAAAGTCAGTCTTGTGGAAGCTCATATTAGACTAGAATAAGAAAAGTGTCTCTGCATTTCAGATCATTTTAGATTTGACAAACTAATCAGTCACATCCTTTTCATGGGTAAAGGTAAAACAAAGTTATCAGAAACATAAACTACAAATGCACGGATTGCAATATCGTGAACAAAGTGTGAAGAAATCATTGAACTTTACAATATAACCCAATCCACGGTCAGCTGCAGGATCATCTTTAACTGAAACAACTGTGTAAAGTGCTCTGCTACTGGACAGATGTACAAATAAACAAAAATCAGATGTTGTACATCCACCTTTACCTGATATATTTTACCTTACCAAACAAAAGCAGGTGTAACAAAACCAATGTCAGTTGCTTATATAATTCTCCAGTGTGTTTTTAACTTCTCCAAATAACAGGAGAATGACCTTTTTCCCTTTTTCACTTGTCTCTATAATCTTCCCAGTAACTTCTTTAATCTTTTGCTCATGCTGAGGCTGCTAGCTTGTGGCTAGCTTTGAGCTCTGGATTGCTGGATAGCCATTTTTATTTTGTTAGCTTCTTTAAAATGTCCAAGCTCAGCTGGGTAAGTTTCTGTTAAGGTTTGTTAGAATTTTGTTGTGGTCCTCCTGCAGTTTACTTTGGCTAATTCTTTATAACCGCTCACAGGAAGTGGAGCTTTCACGCTAACGACATGCAGCTAACAATGTGTACCTGACTATTTGCCTGCAACCCTGTCCACATGCTGTGTATCACTGGACATGGTCAGGAATGCTGGAAAATGGCCGATTCCGCTCTCTTCCTAGAAGATCTTTATTAAACATGAAAGGATTTCAAAGGCATTATATTACATCTACTTTATAGGTGACGTTTTGAGAGAAGTAGTTTGCACTTCGACTTTATATCATCTTGTAATGACGATTTGCGCTTACTCGTCCTCTTGTTTAAAAAATGAAGTAAATAATCACCTATAATTTTGAATTCATCTTTTAGCCCAAAAAATCAATGGTTATTTCTGGTCGCCACCCTTTATTTAATTCTTTTGCATGGAATTAAAGGCTCATCTAAAAAAAAGACTAAAAATGTTAAGTTGTACGGTTCCCTTTTATTGTAACCTGCGTGTGATCAATTATGTAATGGACAGCATGTTCTCGGATGCGAGAATCTGGAGTAAAAAAAATTGTGTTTATTGCTGGATAAATGCAGTCCTGGAAACACACTCATCAACTTTTTTAGTGTACTCACTCTGATTAGAGCGCAGGCTGCAAAAACGCCGGTGTTGCTGGGTCACACAGCAAGAGGACACAATTAAATGGAGTAGTGATTATTCAAC
This sequence comes from Neolamprologus multifasciatus, assembly GCF_963576455.1. NCBI lineage: Eukaryota > Metazoa > Chordata > Actinopteri > Cichliformes > Cichlidae > Neolamprologus > Neolamprologus multifasciatus. The sequence continues at coordinate 25,078,059 of NC_140450.1, forward strand.
CATCCACATCCCCAATCTATCCAGCTTTTCGCCTCCTACCACCCCATGTCCACGTCTAGACAAAATACCTCCCACATGACACATTTAAGTCGTTATCTATCTATGCCCAGAATATCTTAGCGGACATGTGACGGGCAGAAAGGACGCATTGTTTCCCTCGCCAGCCCCTTCCAGTCCCAGCGCACCCCCGTCTCTCCACTTTTCTGCCCACTTTTAACCGACCAGCCCTAAAAGTGACCATTACCCTCTCCATGCCACCCCCACTCTGTGTAGGGGGAAAGCACTTACACTCAAGCCAAGCACGTGTTGGAGCTAATTCTACAGTCCATGTGACAAACTCAGCTTTATGAACCCCATTTGACAATTACTCAGGTCTGAGGGTGTTTACAACCAGGCAGGTGGTTGTATTACAAGTGATTAAACAACATTGCAGTCCATTGCTGGTATGAGGTTTACTAGACAGTGTTATTGTGTAATCTAGTGTGCAGTAATTAGTGTGATCTACAATTTACAGTAATTGTTGTTCTTTTATGTATGCAGGTTTTTTTTTAAACGTGTAAGCCATGTGAAAGTATGAGCACAGCGGTTCAAAAGGAGGAGGGAGTGTTTGTACATGTGTTTTTTCGGTGTGTGCAACTTAAGTGGTTCCAATGGTTCCTCTTACATCATGAGAAGGTGTTTGTATGTGTTGGATCTACTCTGCTTCCAAAAGGCTAAAGAGGCGTCTTCTTTCCCCTTTGGCTGAACCCCCCTCCCCCCTTTTCTTGCTCCTCCAGTCAGACAGCTCATTTACTGTGTGTGTGTCTTTCTCTGAAACCTCTGATAACAAAGCCTCAGTTAATCAACACTTGGCAGCAATCACAGCGCGCTCTCTCGTTCTCTGTGACTTTTAGTCATAATCTTACATGTTTACGTACAGTGTTGGCTTCTTCGTGTTTCATTCTGTAGTGTCTGTGATGCTGTGGTTTTTTAAAGCCAGTTTAAGCTCATGTGTGCTTCCGCGGTGCATATCATATATACGTTGATGTGTGTTGTAGTGGAAAGCTGGTGACGCTGGTGTGACACACTGTGACACTGCAGGACCTCAAGGAATCCCACCGTGTTTACTGTGTGGTTGCCAGGCAACACAGGGCCATGTTGGAAAAAGCCCACTAATAGAAACAGCCATGCCAGCGTGCCGCATGGATGCCATGTTGCCCTCCCCCTCCCGCTTTTGAGAGGTTAAAAGTGCCGGCTTCCAAATGCGTCAGCGAGCTTTTCATGTCACTGCCCCTGCGAGAAGTCCAGTGTGTCCGCCGCGTAACGACCCAACCTGTTAGTGTCATCAGCTGCATGTGTGCAAACACGGAGCCAAGAGCAGCATATGTTTATGTGAGAGTGACAGTGAAACACAGATATACAGAGAGTGAGAGGTGTGTGTTTCTGTAACCGCACAGCAGCTGTTTCGTCTTTCAAAGGAAAAAAGCAGGAAGAATTCGAGAGACATTTGGTTTTTTGGGGGGGCTTCATCCAGTTTGAATGCCTTCTAGTCCGAGTTCTAAATCATCGTCAGTGTAATTTAAAAGGATTTTAGTAACATGTCATTTATCACAGCTGACTTTCTCTGGTTGAAAGATTATAAAACACTTTAGTTGTGTTTAGTTTTTCTATTATCATCATTTCCTCCTGCACTTGTTTGAGGGGAAATTTATTTCCTTGTTTTAAACAAATCTCCTGCGCAGATTATAGATCTCGTCGATGTAAATTGGGGATTTGGGATGCTTGAGATAAAAACCGATTTGACTTGGCTTGACTGGGAGGGAGAAGTTATTATTTTCATTCCAATAAATTCTGTTATTCAACAACTGCAAAAGAATAATGGGTGTCCACTGAGACTTTGTGGTTAATAAAACATGTAGTCATGGTTTGCCGCTAGAGAAAGTCAACAATCAAGCTGTTACAAATGTCAGTGAAGTAATTAATAAAAGGTCAGATTGAAAGACAGTTTCACAACACCCCATCCAATAAATCATTGCATTACTAAATGCTGTCTGTTGTTGTAGATTTGAGATCTATAGAAGTCTAAAGAAACGTTTCACAACTTCACAACAAACTAAAGATCATATTTTACATCTGAACTTTGAAATTAGCCAATAATGGATCAAGTGATGTAAATGCCACTGTTTATAGTCTATAAAATGTTCATTACATAAGTTGCCTTGTTTGAAATTGGCACTGATAAATAACTACTTGACTGCAGACGATCAAGTGCACGTTAATACTTTTTGTCACATCTATAAAAGTATGTAACACAAATCTATAACAGGAGTTTTGTTAACAACACTGAGTTGTTCTCTTGTTTAGGAAGACTATGAGGTAACACCTGATGAAAAAAGAAAAAGCAGAGGGTGCCAGATCATCAAGGCCTTTCTATCAGAAAATGTAAGTTTTCTCATTTGATGCTTTTTAAAATTTTTCGAGCCTTCTTTTTTTCACGCCAAGATGCCTGCATGGGTTTAGTAATCAAGTGTACGCATTAAAAAGTCAATGTATTGTTACTTCATCGTCAATTAGATCAGGCGTTTATGTTATCTCTTTAATTTGTAGTGTGTGTAATAAAGAGTGACACATTCCTGTATGTGTGCTACTGTTTACATGTGTTGATGTAGTCACCTCAGCGTGTAGACATAGCGGAGGTTTTTGCAGACCAGTGCAGAGAGAACCTCGAGCTGAGTCCATGTAAGGAGATCTTCAGCAACTGCCGCAAGTGAGTTCCTCATTCATTCACGCTCACCTGTTTGCAGGACTCTCTCTAATTTGTCTCTGCCTTGTCTCTGCATTTTCATCCCACAACGTGCGTTTTGGTAACTGATTTTTTTATTTTTTTATTTTTTTATTTTTTTTGCGCTGCACCAGGGCTGTCCATGACTACCTGAGTGGAGCTCCGTTTGCAGACTACCAGAACAGCATGTACTTTGACCGCTTTCTACAGTGGAAGATGCTGGAGAGGTTGGCTGGGTTTTGTTTGCTTATATCCATTTATGACCATTTCTGAATGCAGACATTTATAAAATGTAATTTAGTAGTTGTAGTCAGGGATATGAATGTGGGGAATAATCAGTAATCAGGATAATATGGATTACACATCATTTATTTGTAAAATGACTAGTAAAGATCACTGTCCTATAAATACAGCAAGGTTAAAATTAAAGTCGAGATAAAAGTTTATGTGTATAACGGTAAATAAGCTCACATTCATTCAGTGCTTCTTTTGTCTGATTATTTTTGGCGTGGAGTTTGACAGTTTTAAAACAAAAATTAGCCGCTGTCTGTTCTCCAGATCACGTTGCGGTAAAGATTCAGTGAGTCAAAGAAACAACCTAAAAAGAGACAAACATAGACTCCAGCGACAGGTAAATAAGAAAAACCCAACATAAGTAAAGTCCGGATTATGCAAAGTCTGTATTGACTATAACTGTGATATTTGCAAACGAAATATCACTATTATGTTAGTAAAGGACATTTGATAGTCTGGGAAATAATCAAATCCCAGCAAATCCCATGAATCCATAATTTATTCACAATAGAACACAGAAATTATATCAAATAATGAAAAACTCTAACTGAATGTAACTGAAAATTATTGGCTCCTTTTGATGTTGATATAGTTGGGACAGGGCCGTGTTCACCACTGTGTAGCACCCCGTCTTCTTTTAACAACAGCCTGTAAACGTTCAGGAGTTGAGGAGAGCAGCTGCTGGACTTTTTAGAGAGGAATATTGTCTGATGAGGGAACAGCATCATCAAAAAAACGAACCTCTGCCTATCTATACTTACTGAGAAACTGATGCTCTTTTTATACCCAATCATATTACTGGCCTGTTGCCACGTCACCTGATTAGTTGCAAAATGACGTGTTGCTGCAGTAAAATTGAAAACGAGCTCCATTTTTTCTCCATTTTAACCATCAAGTAGGTTTTCTGTGTTCTGTTGTGAATAAAATATGGCTTTATCCGAATTCCAAATGGCGGCATTCTGTTTTTATTTACATTTTGCACAAAATCCCAACCTTTTGGGTTTTGGGGTTGTTATTTTTTTTCTTTAAAGTCATTTCACAATGAATAAAATGAGACATGAATTGAATACAATGATATTGCAATAATATTATATCTAGAACTTTCTGTGATAATCATGAAATGAACGTCAGATGTCATGACAGCCCCAACAACCATAATTTAAAAAGTTAAGAAGGTATAATTTTCCAGATAAGAAATGACTTGGATAGAATTACACCTCATTCTAAACAGTATAATATTTTATGCAGATGGCATGTAAATAAACAGCAGTTGGAAGTAAACAGCGGGCTTTCAGAGCAGCCTTGATTGTATCCGTGTCTGGAAAGTGAAATTATGTACAAGAGGTTCCATCATCTATACAGGAAAGAGACTCAGGATGGTATTGAGTTCTGCACATAATGCCTGTCTTAATCAATACTATGAACATCTGTTAATGGGTTTTGCTGTGCCTGTGTTTTTCCAGGCAACCAATCACTAAGGACACGTTCAGACAGTACCGAGTGCTGGGAAAGGGGGGATTTGGAGAGGTGAGAGACCCGGAGATAAATTTTGATGTTGACATTAAAAGTATTGCCATTTCACAGTGAAATGTGAGATAACACGGTGTCTTTAATCCTCAGGTATGTGCCTGCCAGGTTCGAGCAACGGGGAAGATGTACGCCTGCAAGAAGCTTGAGAAGAAGAGGATAAAGAAGAGGAAAGGAGAGTCCATGGCTCTCAACGAGAAGCAGATTTTAGAGAAAGTCAACAGTAGATTTGTCGTAAGTAGAAAATTAAGAGGAATAAAGTGCAGCATTGATGCCTTGCGGCTTCTGCATGAGCGTTCTTGTCTTCAACCAGGTGAGCTTAGCGTACGCGTACGAGACCAAAGACGCCCTGTGTCTGGTGCTGACCATCATGAATGGCGGCGACCTGAAGTTTCACATCTACAACATGGGCACGCCTGGCTTCGACAAAGACAGGGTCCAGTTTTACGCTGCTCAAATCTGCTGCGGTCTCGAACATTTGCACAGGGAATCGATCGTCTACAGGTAAATTTCACACAGTCTTAAATGCATTTTAAGGTGTAATTCAGTCAGAGGAGAAAAGCCTTTGAATGTTAATGTTTTTTAAAAAAATTTGTTTAATAATGTGTGTTGTGAACTGATACTTTATGCTTTAACACACTTGCATGCTGTGTCATCTTCAGGGATTTGAAACCTGAGAATATCCTATTAGATGACAACGGTGAGTCTTGAAGTTTCAGCAGTTCTTATTCGTAAATATTGCGATGCAGCATTTTGCATGTTAAATTGCACATTTGCCTTATGATAAATTACAGCCAGCTAGTTTTGCACAAAGATCCTGTCAGTAACATGTGGATAACACCAGCAGTTCTACCTTACCTCACCTCACCTCACTAACACTCTGTGTTGCAGGACACATTCGCATTTCTGACTTGGGGCTGGCTATCAAAGTGCCTGATGGAGAACTCATTAGAGGCAGAGTGGGGACAGTAGGCTACATGGGTAAGAAGCACTGTAGTCAACATTTTGAAAGGAGAAGGGTAAAATGTGCAAGTTTCATTAAGTTTCTCCCTTGGGTCTACAGCTCCGGAGGTGATAAATAACGAAAAGTACGCCATGAGTCCTGACTGGTGGGGACTGGGCTGCCTCATTTACGAGATGACCGCAGGGCGATCGCCCTTCCGCGCACGCAAAGAGCGAGTGAAACGGGAGGAAGTGGAGAGGAGGGTGCAGGACGAAGAGGAGGAGTACAACGACAAGTTTACAGAGGACGCCAAGGCCATCTGTAGAATGGTGAGGCTTGATGGAGAGATGTTTGTATAGCGAGAGATGAATGATGAACAATTGAGTGATTCATCTCTGCTTCTACTTCACCCAGCTGCTCACCAAAGACCCTAAGCAGAGGCTGGGGTGCAAGGCGGATGGAGCAGCAGGCGTCAAGGCCCACTCGTTCTTCAAAAACATCAACTTCAAGAGGATGGAGGCTGGAATGGTGGAGCCTCCCTTTGTGCCTGATGTGAGTTGTTGATATTATTCTGCACTGGAGGTTTAAATCAAACTCACTGCTAAAACCAAGTATCCTTACTGACACTTCCTGCGTCAGTAAGGACATTTTTTTTTAAGTTTGTTATATCAGTGGAAATATTCAAAAATAGCCAGCATAAAAAATAAAATAAAAAATCAGAAACAGCAAGCAAAATTCCATGATGATAAATTATCTATTAAGATAAACTTGTGTTCTGTTTTTCCCTTCAACCCAATCTTTTTCATGGTCATTGCCCTCTCTCAGCCTCGGGCAGTGTACTGTAAGGATGTTTTGGACATAGAGCAGTTCTCCACAGTCAAGGGAGTCAATTTGGACCAAACAGACAATGACTTCTACTCCAAATTCTCTACAGGCAGCGTTTCCATCCCGTGGCAGAATGAGGTAAGCGCGTTCATGTCATACGGCATTTTAAACGCTCAGTGCGTTTCTCGTAACTTGCTGGGAAAGCTCACAAGTTTTCCTCTTTCTGCTTCTTATGCTCATCTTATCCAGATGATAGAAACCGAGTGTTTCAGAGATTTGAATGTGTTTGGGCCACATGGGATGAGATCTCCAGATTTGGACTGGAACCAGCCGCCAGAGCCACCTCGACGCAGCCTGCTGGACAGGATCTTCAGGAGGCATGTAAGTGAACGGACAGGCGCATTTGGAAAGCAGGCAAAGCAAATTTCGATTAACCCACACAAATCTATCTCTCTTTTTCTGCCGCAGCACCCAGAGGTGTCCATTTCCAACAGCCGTGTGCAGTCTTCCAGCGTAAACTCTGTGGACTCCATGTCCAACTCTGCCCCCTAGTGGCATTGTGGCTGTGTGGGCGCCCCACACACACAAACACAGAACACATACACACACACACATATACCGTGCAAAGGGAAGGAGCTACCGAGGGCTTCCCTCCTGCTGACTGGTCCACTGCTGGGGCCTGAGCAGCAGCCGGAGACAGCCGGTCTAAAAAGCCTTGATGGTCAGTCCATTGGGTGGGAGGGAGGGGTGGGATGGGATGGGGAGGGGGGGGGGGGGTGACCAGGACATGGGTGACCTAATGTCCTGGGTATTTGAAGTAGGATGGTCAGTGTTGCAGAGTCTTTTGGAAATATTTAGACAAACTTTACCTACCCTCAGGATTGTTGGACTGTAGAACAGAGCCACTGATAGTGATGAAATTAAACAACAAAAAAAAAGGATAGAAAACAAGCTAATATTCAGGGGATCCACTGTATAATAAAGACCACCACAGGGAATCGAAGATGGGGTCTTGGTGAATTTTTATTTTTATTTTTTTTTTGGTTTATTTGTTTATTTGTTTTTTCAGACAAAAAAAAGAAGAAAAGATTATCTTTTTTTCCCAGTCACTTTCAGTCGTGTACTTTCTTCCTGGCCTGTATCTCGTACCAATATCTCTCCATCTATCGACAGCACCCTCCCCCCGCCTCCCCAGGCGTCGCCATCTGCACAACTTTAACATGTTTTTTCTTTCTGCATTTCACCTGCCATACCTCAGATCACTCCTAAACATTCAGAACACATCACCTCAACAACCTCAACACATAAATGTACATTGCCTTGCGTACACTCAGGCCAAAGATTACGGTTTAGTTTTGTGATACTGTTGTCATTGTTGAATTTTTGGGTTTTATTGAAGGTTTTTTGTTTAGTTTTTTTTTTAGCCGTTGTTTGGAACAACAGGAGGATCAGACTGCGTGATCCCTTTTCGACACTTTTTTTTTCTCTAAATATGAGCCTGCAGACATATCATACCGCTTAAAGCACACATACATGCATACAGTACATACACAATCAGATCGACGCGCACCCTCAGAATTGTGAGACTCGTGTTGTGTTTTCATTGCATGGACAAGTGTAAGTATGGACAGCTGTATCCCTTTCGCTTTTGCATACCTCATTCCACTGATGTTACCATCATATACACGCAGACGTCCCCCCCCTCCCTCGGTTTACAGTGTCACTTTATATTTGAGATTATGTGGAGTTTGACAAACTAATTAACATGCTGTACAGAAACAGAACTCTACTTCTTTTCTTTTTTCTTTTTCTTTTTTTTTCTTTTTGTTGTTTTTGTTTTGTTCGGTTTTGCTCAGATTTTCTGCACAGTCCCCACAGAGTGGAGAGGAACACATGCACTCAGCCTGACCAAGTTGCACAATTTCAAATAATGTCATGCTGTTTTGTTACCAAATGAAAATGTTTTACCTCTGATCATTAAGGCACATTATTGTCGTGATATTGTCACATGACGTTTGTTTTTCTACATCCAAAACTAAAGTGTTCTTGTTCTCCCTATGCCTTTTTGTTTCTCCATGTAAAAGATACTGCTGCATAGACATTTACTGTTCAGGTTATGTTATGTTTTAGCCCTCTTACACCTACCCTCAACTCGCTCTTCAAAAATGCCTCACAAATCTAAAGGGTCTTCCTCTTGATACCCTGTGTCTTCGATTACAGTTGGACACACAGCTATGTGAAAGGTTTGCCTTTTGATTTTTTTTTCCTTAATGAGTCCAGTTCAGTCATGCTAGAGCCAGGAGGAGGAGAGGGAGACACCAGAGGATCTCCGCGCATAGAAGTGGCCTTCTCGCAGCAGCACCGGCAGTTAAAAGGGAGGAAGAGTTCAGGCTCTTGTTAATTTAAGAATGTAGTATTTTCCCTGTTTGAGGTAGTGAAAGCTGGTCCATGCAATACTTTTTAATCGTCCTTACCAATCTCACACAAGCCTTTTTTTTTTCCCTCTGCGTACTTGATATGAAAAAAAAAAATCTGAATCAGACTGAAGTGCCTCCTTGTTAGCATGAGCTCTCAGACAATGCCCACACAAATATCAGCACTTTGTTTATTCTCTGACTGTCATGCTCTGTTTGCTTTGCTGGGGGAACGTGTCAACACCAATACACACAAACTCACATGGTTTGTTGGAAGTGAAGGGAAGGAGGAGCAAAAGGATGGAGAGGAGTGAATCAATGAGGGAATTTTCCTTCTTAAATGTGATATACAGCAAAGTGCTGAGTGCATGTGAAAGCCAAACCCACTGTGTCCTTCAAGTCCCAATAAACTCTGTATTATAGTTTGAGTACTCTACAGTTTGTCTATTTATTTCCCTGCCTGCTCTGTGTTGGTTGCAAAGACTTTATCTTTTTATGATATATACTGCATTAGTACTTTACTATGCTGTAAGAATGTTGTCATTTAGGGCACCAGTGTCAAATATAAGGCCAGGGGTCAGAATCAGCCAGGCGAAGACTCCAAACCTGGTCAACTGGACACTTCTGGAAAGTAGTGCATAGATTTTTTTAACTTTTATAGCTTTAGTGCGTCATTGATTAAGACTGCCCAGCGCAGTAATTAACTAACAGGTAAACAGTCAAATACTGGGAAAGTTCTTGTTTTTTCTTCCACTATTTGTGAGTCTACAGTAAATTAACAAAAACTGTTTATATTAAAAATAATAAAGACTGTAATTTTATGCTTTCATTATGTAGTTTCAATGGTCTGGCCTCCCTTAAGATAAAAGCAGCTGTATGAGCTTGACAACCCTGATTGAGGTTTGTTTTTAATGTTTCCTTTACAAACAGATGATCTGCAATATTGCATTCCCATAGTGTAATATTTTACAGGCAAATAAATGCAGCAAATCATTGTGCAGTAATTAAGTTCTCATAGGCCATGTAGATGTTTAAATGTGAGTACAAAATGAAGGGGCAAAATGTGTAAAAATATATTTTGTAAACCATTATGAGGCCTCATCCATAGCCAGAGTTTGTGTTTTTAAGTGCGTACATTGTGTTAATATCACTCTATCATAGCTTCATTTCCTTGTGGATGCCTCCATTTTCCACTATGGAGGCATTTTGGCTCAATCTTTAAAGCATTGCTTCAGTTCATTGAGGTTTGCAGGCAACTGTTTATGCACAGCTCTCTTGAGATCTCAGTAGGTAGAGTGGTCGGGGTTTGAATCCACTGAATGGCTACCCTGAGGTACCCCTGAGCAAGGTACCGTCCCTACACACTACGGTGTTCTTCCCTCTGAAAAAACAAGACAAAAGCATACTTGTTTAATCTTTCTCTAATTGTACTGTAATAAACTTTCATTTTTAACATGCTTACTCAGGACTGCAGAGTCTTAGATGTAGCCTTGTAACATACTTTGTGATACCCAGCTAATCAAGTTTATTGATTTGCAGCACCTGGCTGTTACTTTCCCTCTTAATTCCTATAGAAGCACTAAGTAAGTAAGGTTTATTTATATGACACTTTTGAAGAACAAAATTCAAGTTAAAATAGCATAAAGTAAACTAAATAAAAGCAAGTAATAATGATAAACAATGTTCTATGAAAACTTTATTTTTTCCAAGACTATTAGGGGAATAACTGTACATCCAGTACATGTCACATATTTACGTTATTCACCACTCCTGATTTTATTCACAAAAACAGACATTTAATGCTGGAGGTTGAGTAATGAGCACAACATCTTTTCACATAGCCTTTTATGTATCTTACATACCTTTATTTATGCAGAAGTATTCAATCCATATGATATGAAAGTTAAAGAAAAGGAAGAAAAAATTGTCCTATAGTGTCAAGTCAAACAGATGTTGAGGATATTAAGCCGAAATGTTAAAACTGCATTACATCTCATCAGTTAGTAATGACTCCCTGTTCCAGGATCAAAAGCTAGAGCACTGGGGCGATCGTGGCAGTTGGCAGTTCGTCTTGTAATCGGAAGGTTGCCTGTTTGAGCCCCGGCTCGGACAGTCTTGGTCGTTGTGTCCTTGGGCAAGACACTTCACCTGTTGCCTACTGGTGGTGGTCAGAGGGCCCGGTGGCACCAGTGTCTGGCAGCCTCGCCTCTGTCAGGGCAGCTGTGGCTACAATGTAGCTTGCCATCACCAGTGTGTGAATGACTGAATGTAGTGTAAAGTTCTTTGGGGTCCTTAGGGACTAAGTAAAGCACTATACAAATACAGGCCATTTACCATTTCACTTACAGAAATGTACCTTCTTTTAAGACATAGAGTCTGACCCCTTAACCTTTACCAGCCTACAATCTACACTGTGTCCACTGTGGCTCAGAAATGGTTAAGACACTAGGAGTGTGTGTTCCCATGGTAAATAAAAGAAGTCACCCTGCAGAAGGCCAAAGGGACTGATAGATGATTCCTGTCATCAAGCCAGAGGGACATAAGGTTGTAGGTTAAGGCAATCGCTCTTTTTTGGTAATTTATTTATTTGATAGTGGGGATTTTTTTAGGGGTTTTTTTCTGCATGCATTCCTGTTCACTAATCAGATGACCTGCAACTCACTTGACAGCTTTCTGTTCCCGTGACTCTGAGCACTTGCTTGACATGCGGGGCCCACTGAGGCAATATTTCTGTTAGATATAACCAGGGTTTTTCTAGGAAGAAGCAAGCAAGGTTCACAAAACATGTGAGCAGCTTGATAAAATATGTTTTTCACAGATGGTGGTGCAGCATCTGATGATAAACCAAGCCTTCAGGAAGAACTTTCAAGAAAAGTGTGATGTAATGGGCAGGCGGCAAAAGATTCATAGTGAAGTTTGGTTGCTTGCATTCAAAATTTTAATACTCTCTTATTATTGTTAAATCCTAAAGTATATAAAGTCAGTTTTCCTAGTATAAGGAACGCTTCTGTACGTCTGTTTTGTATGAGCTGTTGTCAGTATATCATCCGTGGTAAATACTGTAAATGTAAAAAAGATGTTTAAGGATGTTCTGTTCTCAGCAGAAAATTGTTATTCATACTTCCTGTCAGTTTGCACTTGAACAAAACAAAACATTTTGACTCTCTCCCTGTTTCTTCACAGTCAAAACACTCAGAATATGCATTTTGGCAGAATCACCCACAGTTACGTACTTCCTTCGACCTTAGGGTTACTTTCTGCTCCGGATAACTACAGCTCAGTGCATAGATGTGCTTTTAGCGCTTGCTTTTTACACATATTGTTGCAAAATCAACCATTTTTGTTTTTAAAAGTTGCTCTTTTTTTACCTTTTGCCCTAATGTAAATAAAAATTCCCAAAGGAAAATCATTTAATATGTAATGTAGAGTGTGAAGAAACACAGGGCCGTGGCCTGTGCATCTTCATTTTATTTGCTCACTGATAAGGAGCAATGCTGCCCCACATGGTGACATAGCTAAATGTGGGATAAACATTTTCTGTAGAAAAAATGTGCAACAATAAATCCTAAAATCCTTAAAAAGATTCTCAGCAATACCCACTGAGATAGTTTATAAAAATCCACCCTATTTATCCATAGCTGAAACCTTTGCAGTTAAGGTCTCTGAGACTTCAAACACGAGCAAAACCCTTTACAGCAGATGTCTTATGAACATTGTCCATTTAAAGCCATCTTCAAACACATTTTGCTGTTGTTTTTGTTAAAGGGAGCCCAAAGTCTCCAAGCACAACATTAAAGTTAATGTCTGATCATTTCACTCAGTTATATTTCCAAGTACCATTCAGGGTTCAGTCATACTGGGAGAAGAAACGAGCCAAACTGAATGGAAAATTTTTGCCCTCAAATTCCAGAGAGTGTTTAGCATGTAATGGGTCATGAAGGGATGCATGAGTCACTCAGGGTCTCTCGCACTGACCTCTCTTTTGGGTGTTTTCATTGCTGACGAAAGGCTGTTTTTTCCCAGTGTCACCCACTGATATACTAATGTTTGCGTCTGCTTAAGTGAGCGAGGAGGAGGACGCTGGACACAATCCCACAGAGTGTTTGTGAGAGTGTGGGGCATTCTTGTTGCGTGCACGATGCAACCTTGGTGGCATGGCCGTTTGTACAGTGAAATGTGTGTGTGTTTATCTACACAGTGATAGCAAGGCGGCCTTGTGGACAGTGCTCCTATATATATGGACCCAGGAGCTGGGCCATTTAGAACATTCACAGCTCAGAGAGAGTTTGAATCTCTGCAATCTTCTTGCCTTTATACAGTTTTTTCTCAGCGCTCTTCGAAACTGAAAATGCTGCCTGCTACTTTTAAACTGTGTGCTGGCATCTCCTATCGGCACATGAGGAATATGACATGTGAGTGAACTAATCCACAAATTCATCCACAAGCCTGATGAGTAAAGAAAAAATGAAGACAGATGTTGTTCGATAATCCTTCTGGAAGTTCTGGTACAGTGACGGAGTATTTTCTGTCTGCGCTTTCCAGGTTTGAGGAAGAATGCCATGGTGGCCATTCATCATGAGCTCTACAGGCTGGCAGGTCCAGGCCCCAGTAACTGGATCAGCCAAGTCCACCGCCGAAACTCTCTTCTCAGTGAGTTGTTGTGATTGTTTCAGTCACTGTAATGCAAAAAGAAAAAGTCATGCATGATCAGATTTTTTTAAATCATAGAATAAGACATAAACAAGTATAATTTGGATAATTGCAATTTGGTTTTAAGGTTCTCAGATTCAAGAAAACGGTTACAATGAGGAGGAGATGTCTTATTTGAAACAAGGTGAAGATGCACTGCAAAAGGCCATCAGAATCCTCAGCGAGCAGGACGGCTGGACCACTGAAACTGTTGCTGTGCGTGCATACATTATTGGCATCAAAGTCAAGTGTTTTTGTATTAGCTCCGCTATGAAACTTCACATTTTAACACTTCTCGTCCCCATTCCCTCTCTTCTGCAGGCGAATGGAGACAAGGTCCTGAGCAAAGTGCTACCTCATGTCGGGAAGGTGTTCAAGCTAGAAGTGATGCTGGAGCAACATCCTGATGATCTTTACAAAGAGCTAGTTGGAAATATGGAGCGAATGGGGGAGTGGAACCCAAATGTGAAAGAAGTCAAAGTAAGAAAATTGAAAAAATAATGGTTATTGCTTCTTTTATTCTGTTATTTTAAAAGCGTACACTTACAACATGTTACACAAATATATCCAGAAATGTTAATTAATGATGCTTTACTTCGGAATTCTCCAGATTCTCCAAAAGATCGGCCAGGACACGATGATCACCCATGAGGTATCCGCGGAGACCCCCGGCAATGTGGTGGGACCCAGGGACTTTGTCAGTGTCCGATGTGCCAAGCGGCGAGGCTCCACCTGCTTCCTGGCAGGAATGTCCACTCAGCACCCAAAAATGCCTGAGCAGAGGGGTGTTGTCAGGTAAGCAATGGGGAGCCATCAATCCGAGGCATTACTTTATGGATGCACAGACCGTTTGCGTGCAGATTATTTTAAAGTGACACTGTCCGTTAATCATTACATTTCTCAGAGCGGAAAACGGGCCAACCTGCATAGTTATGAAGCCCTGCGCTGAAGACCCAAATAAGACCAAATTCACCTGGTTACTAAGTATAGATCTAAAGGTATGAATGATCAAGTTTGCATCTTCCCTTTCACTGGTATTAGATTTGTGTAAAAGCGTCATTTGATTCAAACTGACACTGGTTTTGTCTCTGTTATTGGCAGGGCTGGATCCCAAAGACAATCATAAACAAAGTGCTCGCTCAGACGCAGGTGGACTTTGCCAGCCACCTCAGGCAAAGGATGGCTAACAATGTTTCCGTGGAGATGTCTCCTGCCTGGTGACACTGGATGTCTATTGAGCTTTGGCACCAGAGACGTGGCAGAAAAGTAGCCTCTGCTCATTTACAAAAGAAAAAAACCAAAACAAAACTCATATTTGTCTGCTTAAACTGCTGCAGTCGGTAAATGTGTGTTTTTCTTTCCCTAAAAAATAGAAAATCTGCCATGATTGTCTCTAACACCAGTCTTACATACTGTGTGCTTTGTCGCCTTTGGCTTTTAGTGTCTCAGGTCCCTGTTTGGGTGTTTTAAAACAACTAGGCTAAAATCAGAGAGAGATCTTCAGAGAGATTCAGTCTCAAACAAGTGCCCTGTAAATCTAATGCTACTGATTAAAGGCAGGCGACAGTTATATAATAAAATTGTGGGGTTTTTAGAGCACATAATAACACCTTTAAGAGTTCTGATCACAAAGTGAACACTAAACTGCAATGTGAAGAGAAACTGAATGCCATTTAAAATGTATATCCAGCACCACAATAAACTGCAATGTTGGGTTTGTGGATTACTGATCTTAAGAGTCTGGGTTGGACCTTTCACCTGTGGCTCCAGGTGAAAGGTCTACAACCCCAGGGAATTTGTGCCTCTTCCCAGGATCGTTTGCTTGTTAGATTAATCTTAATATTAATATACAGGCTATACAACATTGGATGTGCCATAGCTATCTTAACTGAAGAGCCATTTGACTGCTAACAACAGCAACTGAACTTAACAAGAAGCTTATGGTCCAAATCCGATTATGAAGTGAAATGTAACACATGCAAAGATTAAAATCTCCACTTCTCCAGTTAGTGGATTTTGGCTCCGGTGTTGTTCACTCGTGGTTGTTTTCTTTTCTAAATTTGATCAGGCCAAGCTTGGAGAATTTATCTGTTAAATTTGAAAAGTCATAGAGATTGGAATTCTCTTTTGGGAAAACACGATTTAGTCATTTCCCCTTGAACAGAATTTTTAAGTCTGATTCAGGTACTCATCAGAAAGCATGTAAAAAAAAAAGAATATTAAAACAATTTAAAACTGTAAAAGGAAATAGAAAAATAATAATCATGTCACAATTTCACTGGCCTCAACGACTCCCCGTCCTGGTAAGACCTTCTGCAAAAGTCAGTGTATGCTTTCTGACATATTCATACATCATCATCATCATCCCACTTTGGCAGAAAACAGTCATTTATTGCCCCTGCCTCTGCTGCGAAATTGCACTGTTATTTCATTGTTTTATTTATTAATATTTGCAGATGTATTTGGCTATGAGCTATTGTAACATAAAGCGGTGTTGAATAAATGACAGCAGCATCATTAGTGTGTGTGTTTTTGTGCTTTTTATTATGCTGTTGATGAATGATTTCTCTGCTCTTTCCTGTTGGGAAAAAACAGATAACATTAAACACTTTAAGTGCCATTTGCTTGACTTTTTTATTTGATCACAGAGATTTTTAGAAAATGACAGAAATTCAAATCCCAGTGACGGAAAAAACACACACAAGTAAAACACCAAGCTCAACAGGAAACTAAAACTCATCTTTTAAATAGCACAGCAATAATGATAAGAATTATTCCTCTTTGACGGGGAGGCGATGGATGGATTTAGAGGCTCTTTTTAAACCCGTGATGAATGTAGCTCATGAAAAATGTCTTCCTATCCCTTGATGAGTTTTCAGGCTGAGCGTTTGCCAGAACGAGCAGGTGTTTGGCCACTCCGAAATGTAAGGAGTCCAGCAGCTAGCAGTCCTATGCGAGCCAGCAGCACATTCCCCAAGATCAAGTAACAGTGGATTTCAGCCCAAACAGGAAATCTCTCCTCCATTACTGCCAGTTGTGTAACATTCTGCCTATTCTGTGTAGTTTTAGTTGATCCAAAATGTTTTGTAACTGCTCATTTTCTTGGCAGGGCAGATAGCAGGGATCTGGATTAGTTTAATTGCAGAGTATAGGTCTGACTTCCATTTCTAATAATAAATATATTAACCTGTGCTACTCGGGATGATGCGGTTATGTCATGCCACTAAAGCCTTAGTCTAGAGTGTGAGGTCAAATGGGAGCCATTTTCCAATTCCCCCATAGGGCTTTTTGAGAAATCTGGGGGTCCAGTTTGGTTGCATATAACTGCATGCACTTAAAATTGTAAAGCATAGCATCCCCAAGTGCAGCTTGTATAACGCATACCAAAGGATGTTCCGGGGGTAATGACTGACATCTGTTTGAAAACAGCAAATTGCTCAAAATGCTAGAGTAAGTAGATGTAATGTGAGTTGTAGCCATTTAGAGATAGTCTTTCATTAAAACGAAAAAATTCTTGGATTCTTGGATTGGAAAGAGGAAATTATCCATGCAGATAAGCTGTGTAACCGGGAAGACTAAAAAAAAGAAAAAAAATATCTCCTTGGCACTGACAGCCTTGATTTTTATTTTTTTTTTCAAACCCATTTCCATCTGTGTGCCCTCGTATGGTCTAAATTGAAGTCTAAATTTTAGGCGCATTCTTTCAGCTTATAGAAAGGGAGAAAGTGCCAAGTCAAAAGTAAACTAGAATTTTTCAGAACCTTATTTTATTATTTCTGTTTCCGTTTTTCATTTTTATTTCTTTTCGGAATAGATTTTTTTTTTTTATTATTACATATTGAGCAAGAAAAAGGAGCGAGAATCAAAGGTAACGGAAGGCGTCTCGATCTCCCACAGCTCCTGTATACCTGAGCACGAGAATGCGATGACGTAATGAAGATAGAGTCGGACAGGAAACCACAATTCCCAAGATGCACTCGAAATTACCGTGGCCACTGGACGGGGGAAGGGAAGCTGAGATTGGAGGGAGAAACAATCATAAACTGAGGTACTTTTAAAATGCTTCATATCACGTAATATTTTCAGACAGGCCGCGGGACGCAATGTTTCTGCTGCATTTGCCGGAACTTTGAGACAAAAGCAGATTTATTCGCGTGTTGCTGTTGGATTTGGGGACAGACCCCCCCTCCATCCCTGTTACAGTTCAGCAGAGCTACAGCTAGCCCGTTAGTTAGCCTGGCAGCTGGCTTTTCGTGTGTCAAAACCTAACTAGGACTGGAGTCCTTAAATGCAGGTGATTGTTTTATATACGAATTAAAATGTTGTGGTGTTTGCCGTAAATTTCGGCGGACTTGCATGCAGTATATGCGCCGTGGCATTCTCCGTTTGAGGTGAAGCTGTAGCTGCGTCTTTGTGCCTGCGGGGTTGCTAGCTGACATAATGCTAGCTTTTCGGTTGCTAGAGATAATGGTAGCTGTCAGAGCGGCGGAGCGTTACTGTAGGCAGCTGTCACCTCACTAAGCTGAACTTATTCGCTAGTTTTTTGTTTTGTTTTTGTCGCGGCTGTGTGCTTGATTTCTGTAGTGCTATCCTTTTATTTTAAAATTGCTGTGATTTTTTTTTTTTTTTTTTTTTTTAAACGGATGGGAAAGTGTGCAGAGCTTTTGCTTTAGTAAAAGTAGCAATATTACGCTGTAAAAAAGAAAAGAAAAAGAAAAGAAAAAACGCTGACTAGTTATGCATTGAAAATGTTCTTGAGATATAAGTATGAAAACCAGTGCTTGGGAGGAGGTATTTGTTTTACACCACGCAATATACTCTGACCCTCCCACACAGAGACAACATTGGAAGAAACAGGGTCTTCAGTTCAGGTATTAGATTTTTTTTTTTTTCACAGCAAAATAATTTGGCCCATCCTAACAGGTAAACGCATAAGGGAACTATTTTTGTTCCAGGTGTTGTGATGTATTGTGACTTAAAGGATACGTGATGAACCTTTGCTTGTTTTATCGTTTTTGATATGATGAGCCAAACGTGCTGGGAAGAACCCATAATTCTGTGTCTTTGTCGCCTGTTGGTTGGTTTTTCTGTTACTTTTGTGTAGCCATTTATTAACTTTGCATTTTTAAACCACTGCCTTTCACACAGTGTCTCCTGCCATACAACAACTCTTCATGACCCCACATCTCGTTGCACAGCTGGAGTTCGGATGTTTGATGCCATTTCACGTGAGGCCAGAGACGTAGGGCTGCTTCGGTGCTTGTGAATACTGCCTGGGATACTTTGGATTTATCTTAAGTGCCAAAGTGATGAAGTGTCTCGGACAGGGAGAGCCCAGCCCTGAACAGGAATGTCATTATTCAGGTTTCGGGCACCTCTGGAGGGGCTAAAGAGAGCAGGGCTGGTCAGTGGTGAAGAGAAAAGAGGCAGGTTTCCAGGCAACTTGTGTATTGATGGGTAGCCATTTCCTCCAGTCAGCTCTCGTGGACTGATATCTGTAGATTCCTGTCAGCATCCATACTCGTGGTTAGACTGGCATCGAAAACCACACAACTATTGCTCTTGCGTGAATATGATGTTCAAACAACACTTTTTTTTCCTGCCGGCGACAACTTTCTAAAATTGACCCGGTGACTGTGGATGTCGTGTTGTCTACATATATGAGAGGAAAATGATAAACGCATAGATACTTGCAGTAGCTACAAGTGTGTGCAGCTGAAACCATGGTGGCCCTTGCATCAACTCATCAGCCAATCTCAGTTTATGACTTCAGAAGTCTTTAGAGGCCAGGATCAGAAACAAGTTCAGCAGACAACGCGCTCACATGCAATGGAAGAAGACATTGATGTCGCCTCCCGCATTGAGGTAACCTTATTTGACCTTTGTTTTAATCTCATTCCAGTGTTTAGATTTACAGGAACTTAAAACCATTAAAACCGAAAGCAGCACCTGCCGTGTTGGTCAACAAAACAGAAGTACTGCCGTCTGACCATTGTTGCTACGGAGATTTTTATTGTTCTCAGAGGAATCATTTTTCCCTTCCTGCCCTGCACTTTTGTTTAATGTCACATGATGTGCTTTAAGTCCTTATGTCTTATGTGTTTAACCTAAGGTCTAAGGTCAAAGTCCTTTCTGTTATCAGTGGCAGCTGACAGCGCATTTCCTTTATCCCCAGCTTGGTTTCCTAGCCAAAACATTACCTCTAACTCACTGGCCTCTTTGCTGTCCTTGTGTACAGTTTCATTTGTAAACAGTTGGATCAGTAAGTGTGTTTGCAATTTCGGTGCAACATAAGTCAGGTTATGACCATTTTCCCCAGTGGATGTGCACCCTTAAATTATTTTCATAGTTTTTAAGCATAAGTGTGCCACACACAAGAAGCATCCCAGTAAAAGTGGCATGTTTCCAAGCAGGCCACTTTCAAAAGGATACCTGTTATTTAATTTGGCCTGTTATACTAAACATTTCACTGTTTAAATTTATTTATTTTTATCATATGTGTATTAGTTTTCAGGAATTGCATATGGCCTCCAGTAATAACGTGTTGCTCTGTCATGGAGGGGGTGAATGCTGCACTGTTTTTACATTGTGTTTTTCTGATACACCTGTTTTGTGCTGCTGCTGCTCTGCTGTTAGGGTCTGAATGGTTTGTCTCGTGAATGTAAACCATTAGAGGAGATAACCAATGGACACTCCAATCATAAGCCTGTGAGTACACTTCAAAATCACTTCTCATTGATTCATTCTCATTAGATTGTGCTCGTGTTGTGTCCTTTTTAAAAAAAAAAAAATCTACATATTGTCTTTTTTTTTTTTTTTTGCTTTTTTTTTTTTTGCTTTATAGATCATGAATGGACTGGTTATTGGTCATAATGTCAAAGACCACACCAATGGCAGCGCACCACTCAGATCTCTGCCGGTAATTAAAGCCTATTGTTACTGTCTGACTTCAAACAGCACACCACTTCCTTGAATTTAATGTCTCCAAATATTTTATTTTCCAGATTTCAGCATTAAAACAGAATGGTCTTCTGCAAACCCTGGCAGCTGGAGACCAGCCCAAGCCTGAAGGTAACACGAACAACCTTGATTTTTGTCTCACATCCTCTTCTCGTGTGTGTGTGTGTGTGTGTGTGTGTGTGTGTGTGTGTGTGTGTGTGTGTCCTAGATACAGAGCAATTATTGCAGGTAACACCTGACCCAGGAGTTAAGGTTGCCTGGTTTTAGGAAGCACAGGAGGCACCCTGGAGGGTGCAGGTCTGTTAGACAAGAAGGATTCATGACAAGGGAGTGACTGGGTGGATGTCACCATAGAAAAATAGCTCACCCTGTTGGAGTGCTAGGTTAAAGCTGTGAACCAAATGAAGCTGTTTGTTGAATTAGCACGTTTTCTTTCTTTACAGATGATAAGGAAAATGTGGAGTTGGAAAAGGCCAGGCAGGAGTGGGAGGCTCTAGAGCACACCCAGCCAGGTCATAAATCTTGCTGTTTGTAGGAGAATGATAATGACTTTACTGATTTTTGGTCTGTTAGTTGATGGTATAATAATATAACTGTAATATTGATCTTCCAGCTCTCACTGAGGACTTAAATCCAACCCCACTTATCTCCTTCAATGAAGCCCTGCAGTACTTTCAGACCACAGACCTTGGGGATTTGCTGGTAAGGAATGCTAAAAACAAAACTGCAAAGAAAGTAGAATGACAAACAGAGGAAATCTGAATTAGGTCTTATTCATAAAAATCACTAGTCTTTAGTGTAGTAAATAAAGAAATGTAAAGTATGAGAATGATAATGCACTTGAAAACAAATAAATACATTGTTTTGATGGGTACACTTTTAAATTTTTTCCTCAATGTCCACCTGCAGAAGAACATCCAGCCAACCATTCGCAGGACTGGTCTGGCTGCAATCACACACTTCCTCTTTGGACCTCCGCGACTTCACAGGGAGCTCCTGGAGGAGAGAGATCTCGTCTTTGCCATTGCACAGTGTGAGTGTGTGTTAGAAGGGTCTGTTTGGTCTAAACATCACACAAGTATTTAAAACTCCTTAAGTGTTTCCAAAAACAAAAATTAGGTCTTGTGCACCTGTGTTTTACTTTTCTTCACACAGGCCCTGTTGACAACAGCCAAACAGTCCACATGCGTGTCCTCCAGACCATTTATAAGAAGCTGATTGGCAGCAAGTTGGACTGTCCACGGTATGGTGTACACTGGGAAAACATTGGCTTTCAGGGTAAGACACTCTCTATTTTGTTGTACAAAGGTAGTTCTCAATTCATAATTAATAATATGACATCACTCCTGTGCTAACATCATGCTGCTTTGCCTTTATTTACTTTCTTTACTGCAGGTACAGACCCTGCCACTGACCTACGTGGCACTGGATTCCTGGGACTGATGCATACTCTATATTTTGTGATGGACCCAGAGACTCTACCCTTGGCTAGAGACATCTACAAATTATCACAACACCCGACACAGGTATTACCTGGCAGTAAAATTTACTCTCACAAGGCAGCTTGTTCAAGCCAAAGTGGGGAAATGTGTTCATTTGATTTAATGATTGTCCCTTGCTGCTTTAGCAATAATTCATTGTGTTTTTGTCTGTTTTAGAACTTTCCATTTAGTGTGATGTCAATCAACATGACCCGCATCGCTCTGCAAGTACTAAGAGAGGAGGCCTTGTCCAAGTGAGACTCATATTTGTTTTGTTTTTTTTTAATTATCCCATTTTCAGAAGTGTGTTTGATGGGTGTCAAGACACCCTCTGTCCTTTGTGTTTTGTTCATACCAGGGAGTGTAATCGTCGTCAGCAAGTGGTCGGCGTGTTGAACGAATTCTACGTTGCCACCTATCTGCACCTTTATCAACTGTGGAAGACCCAGCAGAAGACCATCGCTGACTCTGGCTTTGTTCTGAAAGGTTGTGCTTATAATCACGCTAATGCTACCTCTTACTTGTGATGCTGCAGTCAGAAGCCAATTGGCACAAAGACTGGAAACATCAGAAAATTAATCTGCTTTAAAGGGCAAAGTAAAAAAAACAAAATACAGGTCCAAGGCCAGCCTGGTACAAAGCCTTTTGTCACATGGCAACTTTGATTTTTACATTTCTGCTTTCATATCCTTAACACAGATGAGATTATTGAACTTTTTCAATAATTGGTTATTGGTTAGTGAACTGTTTCACACACTGTTGATAGTTTTCCTCTTACCTAAGCTGCAGCTTTTGGCTTCATATTTAGAGAAAAATATGCGATTGGTATCATTGTTTGAAAGCAACACTCAGCATCCAAGCAAATATGGGATTTCCCAAAATGTCAAGGGTCTTCCTTTAGTCTAAGTTAGGGGTCTATCCATTGAATTCCACACTGGAAAAAACACAGATTACCATTCCTCCGCAAATCTCACATTTTCTGTGTTTCATAACCTTCAGAGGTGGAGCTGTTTGCCAAAAAGAACCCCAAGCAGATGCTACGCCGGCTAGAGGTCTTCCTGAAAGAGAGGCGGGCAGGTGGAATCCCCCGTGGGACGTCGCCAGACCCTGTGGCTCAACAGCCCTCTCCCAGCCTGGGGGAGCGAGGGGCCAAAGCTGGCACTGCACAGGCACGCAAGGGAAAGGAGATGCACTTCACAGGAGTGTGTGATCTACCGCCAGACATGGAGGGAGAGGCCAGACTGATCTAAACTAGACTCTATGCGAGTGTTTCTGTGTGTGTGTGTGAGTCTATCTATTACTTTATGTGCGAGTGGCTTACTCGGAGCTAGAAGAAGAGCCCCACAAGACCATGATCTAGGACCTGCTATCTGAACCTTATCAAACACTTCCACTCCTTCCGTTGTTGCTGGGGTGCTGCACTTTGATCAGATTATGCTAGGGGATCTTTCAGAGTTATGTTTGAGTTTTGTTATTAACTTATTTATTAAGCATGGGTGCATAGAACAGATATAAAGAGGTCAGAAACTCAAGATGTCACAAAAACAAAATAAAGTGAATATTTGCACTTTTCTGTGGATTTTGTAGCCAAATCAATAGCTGCCCAATTATTGTGGTTGAAGTCTACCTGTCTAAAAGTACAAAATATACACAATTTTGTTCCAAGGATCTCTTATCCAGGTTATCTAAATGTTATAGAGAAGCATGGCAGAGAGGGTCTTTTTTTTCTTTTCTTTTTTTCCCAAAGGCTTGGCATTCTCCTTTGCACCAAAACACTGCTCCGTCACATGCAATGTAACTGAAGAGCAGCGATGATTGGTATGTTGTTAAAGGCTCTGTTAAAATTATGGTAATACAAGATAAAATGAACTAGTCTGAATCCCTGCTTTAGAGAATACAATAGCAGGTTTTCCATTAGTTTGAGTGGGAAGAGGAAGATGGCAAATGTTAATAGATACTGGTTTCACAGCTACACTTTAGGCTTTGAATGGAGCTTACTTTAAAGGTCTGATCACCTTGCATTTGCTGTTGGTGTGAATGGCATATGTCATTTGGACATCAGTCGAAATGTGAGGTTGTAGTCAGTTTTAAGTAGGTGTCTGTTGCCAGAGGTCTAATAGACTAGGTCCAGAGCTCCCACTTAATATGGGGGAATATATTTTAAATAATATATAAAAACATATAAAGTGTATGTGTGTGTTTATCTATATAAATAGATAAACTATATATTAGTCCTTTATTAAGGGACAGCTGTCCCTTTAATCATAACGTTACAGTTGTGTGTCAAAGCACTTCAGAATTGTGTTACCAGACTGATGGCTTGGTGACGGTGAGAACGGTTTGAACACTATGAAATTCCACCAGAACAAAATTCTTAAGTCTCTGCTTTTCATGGTTAAAGCAAAGGAGACACTTTGGCTTCAGCTTGGTCCCAGCTGTAGCCGAAGGTCTGGTTTGAGCTTTCTTACATTCCGTTAAAAAGCATGCGATTGTAATTTCTTTTTAATTTTTTTGACCAGTTTAAAAATTTATTCCAGTGTGTATGAGTGTGTGTCTGTGTGTGGGTGTGGATGCATGTGTGGTTAAAAACAAATGAGCTGATATTGATGAAGGGCGCCTCTCCCAGGAGATGTATGCTACAGTATGCAATCCCAGCTCTTACTCTAAGATAATCAAAACGCTAGTGCCGTGTGATGATAGAAATCGTTCCTAACTTCAGGGTTTGTGCACTTGTGCAAGCGAATGTGTGTGAGTATGTTTGTATGTGTGTTTCATATGACAGGAACTGACTACAGATGGGGTGCTTTCCTCTGCACACAATAAGCCAGCTTTACTAAGTACTTGATCCATCAAGCTGCATAGATGGTACTTCTGTCATTTTAAAAATGGTACATAACATTTGTGAAGACAATATTTCTCCTAAAACAAACGACACACAGACACACACAACCTTTGGTTTGCGTTTTTAAATAATCAAATGTTGGTTCCAGGCACAGCTGGTTGCAAGCAGCTCTGTGGGCTGAAATGGGTAGAGCTCCTCAGCAAAGCTGGTTCCTGCTTTGTGCTAATGTGAAACAGTCCTCCATCTTTGTAGTCTCAATCTGTAGCATGTTCAGGTAGCACTAGTACTGTAGCATCCTATAGCCTCCTCCTCTTCGTAAAAGCTTGTTGATGTCGCGTCTCAGTTACAGTCTGTAGTGTTAATGAGTGCGCAAACTGTTATTACTATAGCACATACATTTCTTATTTTTCTTCCTTTTTTTTTTTTTTTTTTTTTTTTTTGTGCAAAGCCTCCTCGAGTAGATGCACATTTAGGTGGCACAGCGTGTGTTTTGGAGAGATGTGGGCTAGGCTCGATATGTTTCTGAGCTCAAACTTGTCTTCTAAGAAGGTGATAGTAAACCCGGTGCCTACATCCAGCAGAGCCATGTGGGGCAGAGTGCAGGTTTGTCCTCTTACTTTTGTCTTTCATTCGAGCCATCGTGCCACGGTAGACTTTATTCATTCGTGTGACACAGTACGCAGAGTTAATGTTACCCCTAAAACATGCCATATTAATTAATATATACTGTTAAATGCACAGGCATGTGAGTTTTTGATGTCGGCATCTATTCAGACAATTGTCCATCGCCAACTTGCATTCTTCTCGTCCACCGTACAACTTCAAAAGTGAGCTGATGTAGTTTTGCCAATTGTTTGCAAGTGTTTTGATCGATCAGGAAAATTTGCACTGTTGTAGATATTTGATAGTATGTGTGACGTATGCAAGAGGAAGCAGGCCATCTTCAATAGCCATATTGTAACGTTCATTATCACCCACATCATGAAAACGGGCTTTGTGAAGTCAGACTCCCCTCCTCGCTTGAAAAAGTTTGCACCATGGTCTCATATTTAGTTTTATTCAATTACAAACTGAGGAGCAGTACAGTGTATGTAAATCAGGAAGTTTGTATATAGAGAATTAATGATTGTAACTGTATGATTGTCTGTAGGGCATTATATCGAAACACACTGCTTACCTCAAGACTTGAGACAAATCTCTCCTTTCTCTCTCTATTTTTACGTTTCCTTTTACCTAGGCCTTCTCTCATACTAATTGGATATGATATGTAATGTATATCCTCCACCAGAAGCACTACGTAATAGCAAACTAACACAAAAGCTGGTCAGTGTTACGTGTATTCTATTTAAAGACACATTTATCGACGCTATATAGGCCCACGCGCACTCCGATGCACATCTGCAGATAAAATTCCTTTTAAAGACATTCTATAATTGGCTGATGTTTACTTATAATGTTGAAATAAGATCGCTTTCTTGTGGCTTCAGTGATAGTATGGTATACTTTTGCTGTGATTCGGTGTTTTGTGTCAGGAAAACACTCAGAAACAATCCTGTTTTTACAGCTCCAGTCACAAACAGTTCAATAAATGATTGTTAAGATAAGCTTGATCATCAGTCATAATGCTGAGTGCGCTTTGACTTTGGTATATATATATATATATATATATCTCACCTATGTATATAATAGCCAAACAAGGCCTGATTTTATCCTCCCATGTTAACAAAAGTTGTATTTTCAGCAGTAATAGATCATGTTCTTATGATTTGATCATCATTTGGAGCCACTTCAGTTGACAAACCAGAACCAAGAGAAACATAAAACGGGTTCTTGCAGGATGCCAGATACTCTGAGAGGTGGGGTCTGAAGTTCTGCTTCCTACAGCAGCAGCTTGGCAAATACAATCACTTCTCTCAATATCCTGCGCTTTATATGAAGGTGTTTTACTGTTGCTGTCGTCATGTCCCTCAGAGCATTTTATGACTGTACCTTGATTGTAGAAGCCCTATTTTATACTGAGAGTTATTTGAGATTACAGTATGTGCTGTTGTACATTAAATGTATTGTATGGAGAAAGCTAAATAAATGCTGTTTAAAAACTGTTTCTCTGGGAAATCATTGAGTCATCATAACTCCCTCTTAAATCTTATAAATTGTCTCATAACTCTGTCATATGCTATGCTATAGTGGTTTCTAACCAAAGGTGGCCATCAAGTAGCTGGAAAGCTTAACTTTCGGTAAAGATGACCTGCTAAAGTTCAAAGTGAGCATAAGAATGAGGAAGAAAGCTGGTTTAAGTGTCTTTGAGTGTGGTGTGTTTGTTGGTGGCAGACAGGCTGGTCTGAATATTTGTGAAACTGCTGGGATTTCCCCAACACAACTATCTGGAGTTTACAGAGAGTGGTCTGAACAAGAGAAAACATCCAGTAAGTGGCAGTGCTTTTAGGGAAAATGCTTTGTTGATACTAGAGGTCAGAGAAGAATGGCCAGAGTGTTTCAAGCTGTGAGGAAGGCAACAGTGACTGAAATAACCAGTCGATACAACCAAAGTATGCCGAAGAGCAACTCTTAATGTGGAGCACATTGAAGCAGAGGGGCTTCATCAGCAGAAGACCATACCAGGTGCTGCTTCTGTCAACCAAGAACACGAAATTGAAGCTACAAATTACACAGGCTCACCAAAAGCGGACAACAGAAGACGTTAGAAAAAGCGTGGAGCCATCCTGCTTTATATCTAACATTTACAGTACTGGTGGTGGAGGTGTAAGGGTGTAGGGGATATTTTCTTCCCACATGTTGGGCTTTTTACTACCCACTGAGCATGGTTTATATGTCATGGTCTACCCAAGTTTTTTTTGCTGACCATGTCCATCAACTGTTCGTATTTAGTAAACAATGATTTCACTGTACTCAAACGACTTCCACGGTCGCCATATTTAAGTCCGATAGAGCATCTTATGTATGTGGTGGATTTTGTTTTTTTTTAAAAGAAACTTTACAGTTGGATTAAAAAGGTAATAAATGTATTTATTTTTTAGCAACTAATGAAGCGTTTATTTTTTTCCTGCAACTTTTTTCTCTTTTGCAGAGGTTTTTAACTCTGTTCTTATCTGTGCTCTGCAGTGCGTCAGTACATTTTCTGCAGTTCAGCCACTAGAGTGCACACTTTTAACATGCTGCCATAGAGCTACATGACTCACATGGTGTTTCATTTATTGTGGTGCTGCAAAAATAATCTCACGCACAGAGCAAGTTTGCCAAGACTAATCTGTTCAGTTGCATAAGCTGAAGTTTGATCTGTTTTTCCAATTCCTTGTCAGTGTTTTTAGTTTTCAAAACAACATCGGTGAACTCCTATTAAAATCAAACCTGATTCATTTTGCCTTTCCAGTGTTTAGTTTTTAGTGAGCCTCATAAGTCCCAGCGCTGCTTCAGTGGGGCGGATCGGCAGTATTGGCAGGCCCCTGATCTTTCATAAGATAAGCAAATTACTGGCTTGTTTACATGCTGGTGTGTTGAAAATGTAAATCAAACGAAAGAGACTTTTGTACTGAGTTAACAAAGATGCCTGAATGGAATCTTGATACTGGATGCTCTACATCTGCGCCTAATCAGACTTGTGGCTCCAGTCCCACAGTCCCAGATGACTGGGATGTGGTGGACCTGCTGAATCACAGCAGACACACACAGGACGAAAAGAAAAATTCTAAGCCTTTTTTCCCCCCTTTTCTTATGACCTGAATCAAAATCACCCTTCCCTAACCTATTTTCCCTTCCAAGCTTACATTAGCAATGTTTTATTGAAGGAGTGATTTCAGCTGAGAGCAACCTAACTGACATGATTCCACTCAGAAACCCTTTAAAGGATTAATAATGTGAAACAGAGAACTCAGCCACATATCCAGCATCCTACTGGTGTGTCAAGGCCTCTGGCTTCCAAGTCAGAATGACGAGAACAGAGCAGGGTTGACTTTTATGAATCTGTTTCCATTTGTACCTAGTGAGCCTGCTGGATTACAGTCTCTTTCTCTCACTTTCACTCTCGCCTTCCCTCCCCCAACTCTGTTCCTCTCTCTCTCTCTCTCTCTCTCTCTCTCTCTCTCTCTGATTTCATTGTTTCCTGCCCGGTAGTTTCTGATGCTCAGTTCAGGTCTGTGTGCACACACATTAAACATAATGCACAGCACTCTGCTTGAAATGCTGACATATAGGAAATTACAGACACGTACAACAGTGATGTCAGCCCCATTTTCAGTCGACTCTGTGAAGTGCTCTGGTTTCTCTTGTCTGCAGACATCAAACAATGTGTGAGTGCTACCTGTGGCCATGTCACCTTTTGCAGGTTGATTTAAGGCTTTGTAGGGTTGCCTATCTTCTCTTTGTGGTTATCATCCACTGACTTTCCTTCAGAAACTATAGCTGCCAAAAGAACAAATGCTAGAACTGTTGCATTATCTATAACATCACTCAGATCATTTACACTGTTGTAATATATTAGCTTCCAACAAATAAAATCATTCCATTTGTGCTGTAATAATAACAGGAATAGTAATAACTAAAGTTATCCAGCTCTGTGTTAGTTCCAGCTCAAAAGCCCTGTGCTTGACCTTACTGTAGTCCGAGATTTCTGCAGCATTCTTCACAGCAGTAGTCATATCCCCCATCGATAAGATTGCACAACGCCATAGTTTTCTTAAAATCAAATCCCACGCAGTCTGTTTTCCTTTTCTGAGTCACTGTCCTCTGAGTCTGAGACAGTACAAACGAAATGATTTTAGCAGGTTTTCGTGCACTTGGACGTCTGTACCTGTGTATCTGTCTTGTTCATCACAGTCTGAAACCCATTCAGAGGACATCTCTTCTTTTTCTGCTCCTAAGCAGAGTTTATAGGAGTTCTATGGGCTTCACAATGCTTTTTACCACATTGCTTAATATCTGGATTCTAAATCTAGAAACTGAAATGATCTAAACTCATAGCCTAGACTTATTAATGGATCAGTCATTCTTCATTGAAACTAGCTGCAACATTTTCTACACACCCAGAATTTAAAGGCCCTGACAGGCTCTCCAAACAGTGGACAGAGTAAGAGGAGGATGGGGGATGGTTAAAAAAAACACAGCAAATGTTAATTCTGTCATCTGCTCAGACAATTCTCTTGCCCAGCGTGTGTATTACTCCAAACCATCCCCCCCCCCCACACACACACACACACACACACCCTTTTGTGTAACACAACCTTTTCTCCAGAAAGGAGAAAGAAAAATACGTAACACTCAGAGGAATGAACGACAGTGCAACACACTGAAGTGATGGAAAGCAGAGATCCCCTTTTTTTTAAGTACCAAAGAAGAATTTATGTTTTACTCCTGCCTGTTTCCCTTTTTTTTTCTCCTCTTCTTCTTTTTTGGAATTCCTCACTCTGAGGATTAGCTTGTGTTTGTCCCAATCCTCCCCCTTTTGCCCATTCTCTCCTCCTCCTCCTCTTTGGCTTGTGGAATTCAATGTCCTAGGAATCATTCCCCTCTCCTGCTGCTTTGTGGTGACTGAGGAATTCATCCAGAGCCGAGGACGTAGGAAAAATTGGCGTTTAACTCCAGGAGGTGCAAACCCTGCAGTCTGGGGCCCTCACCTGCCTTCCTTCATCCTCCCCCTCCAACTCCTGTCTGAGCACTGCACCTGTTCTGACTTGTCGGCCAGGTGGAGGGGATCCTCTAGCCTTACGCTGTTTTTTCAGCTGACCCTGGCTTCAGGGTAATTAGGAACCCTGTCTATTCATTTGACTGGATTACTGCTTTGCTTTGCATCTTTTCTTTCCGTCTGTCTCTACAACCCACCTCCCTTCCCTCCCTGTGTATCTCTACCCCCCTCCCACTCCATCTCTTGTCTAGAGCAGTCTGAGGCTGGTTGACACTGTGGCTGTGTGGGTATGTGTGGAGTTGCAGAGGTTTCCCTTCTCGAGTAAAAGTGTGGATCACAAGGAAAGAGCGCACAAGGGGGCCTAAGGGTGAAATTTAACCTTCTGGCAATTAAACTGGAGTGAGTGTTGAACAGTTGTACAAACTCCAAACCAAAGGATTGTGCGAGTTGGAAGAGCAGCAGGTATGAAGAGCCAGGCTGTGACTGCGTCTGCGGCTCTGCTGGCCCTGTGCTGCCTGCTGATGATCCCTAGAGGAGGAGAGAGCGCTGGGGGAATAGTTTCTCTCCGGCAGGCTGGGGATCAGCTGCGAGACGAGTCGCCGGATGACCCAGAAAGAGAGCAAGAACTTGTAGCAGACTTACTCCCAGAGGAGGGTGGCATCAAGACCAAGAGAGAAGCAGAAGCCAACCAGGCAGGTAAGTGGAAGAAATTATATTTTGTACTTCTAAAGCACAGATGTGTTATGCCGACAAGATATCAGAGCTGCTGAGGTACTGCTTGAGTTGTGGCATGACATGGAGCAAATGCAGACACAAACACACAACGATTCGGTCTCTGACAGCTCCAACAGCGTGACAAAGTCCATGTGCTCGTCTGTCCACTCCTGCTTCCCCGCACAAGGCAGCGGGACAGATGAGCTGGTTTAACTCACACCAGACGAGAGAAGAAGACACTGAGTCGAGCATCTTGCAGACAGATTTTTTTATGACGCGTACCTTTTCCACTGCCTCAGTTGCTCAAACCCTGCATGAATAATGCTGACTCTTCTGTACAATCCCGCTAACACACGTCAAGCAATAAGCCCAGTTTTTGGAGCCATTAATTAAGCTCTTTGATGAGTCTCGCTTATGCTGCTGAGGTGAAAGTGGTACATTTATTGAGTATCTGGACTGATTTTGTATCATTAAAGCTGAACTGTGGTTAATAGAGCACAACTAATGGAAAGAGAGAAACATGGTTTCCATGAAGGTGCCACAGGACTTGAGGAAAAGTCAAAAGGAAATACTGATGGACCTCAAGCAGCCACTGAAATGTAATTGGCAGTGTGGACTTTCCTTGGAAACACTGCAATGTGATGCAGTGAAGAAATAGTTGCATAATCTCAGACCCAAGCCTCATAAAAGAACTAATTGTGTCTTTAGCTTCTGTATGCAAGGAGGAATATGTTTTCATTTCAAAAGGTTTTGTGACAGAACCGTGAGAAGTGGGCTCTGGAAAACCTCTCTCTCTCTCTGCCGCTTCTTTTCCCTGTTTTTTCAGATATTTTAGGCCGGGTGAGGAGGGCACCTGATGAAGACAAGAAGAAAAAGAAGGACAAGAAGAAGAACAAAGAGCCAAAAGACCCCAAAGCCACCAAAAAGCCAAAAACCGACAAGAAGGGAAAGAAGAAGGACAAGAAGACAACAACCACAACTTTGCCCCCGACCACAACAAGTGAGAAGAGAATGCTAAGCTTTGAGCCTGCTTCGCTGATCACTTGGATTTGATTGTTGTTAAATCTTGTGTCCGTCTTATATTTCCAGCGATCCCAACGGAGCCACCCTCCGAACCATATACAGATTACCCCTATCCCGATGCCGGTGAGTGGCACACATGCAGGGGCTGCTTGAAAAATATTGACTCAGTTGACTACTAAATTTGAGTTCATATAACTATATTGTTAATACGTGTTAATGTTAATATGTTAATATTCTGTGTGTTAAATTGCCTCCCACTACTGGCTTGGAAAAACTTGTTTAACAATTTATTTTTTTAAAGGCTGGGAATATAAGAATATAAATGGGATTTACACATGACAATATAAATGGAAACTTCAACCATTGTATGCATCGAAGTCTGAACAGGATTTGGTCAGTGCTACTGCACCTTTGAGAAAATTTATGTAAATCGTAAAATTATGTCATTCAAGTCTGTTTTGGGGTGGACCAGGAGCATAAAAGAAGTGGATTTGCCTCTGGTTTGTAGATTTGAAAGCCGTAACCTCAAGCATTTTGAGGGCTGGATGTGAACACAATGGTGAGCTGCAGAGGAGTGTGGGATGAGTGTGAGAACCTGAGGACACTGTCCACATAAAATCTGACCATTCAAATCATGATCATGCAATACTGAAGAAGATTTCAAACACCAGGGTCAGAGGCCATAAAATGACCACAGAAAAACTTGACAGGGATGATTAATCTCATTAAAGTTTTATGCAGCATGACTTCCCAACACTGTTGAATATTAGAGAGTTTAAGTAACTTCCACATTAGCTTATTTTGTACAATACCAGATTGTAGACAGATGGAGGAATCTACCGTGACATCACCCATTGGTTTCTGAAGTCTGGTCTTGAGATGAGTGTTTCAGCTGTTTCTGCCATCTTGGTGAAACTGGAGCTCATGAGAGAGCGGTTTTATACCACAGATAATCTTCCATTTTGATACATGGAATGACCAAGATTTTTAAAACAGACCATTTTTATCCAGCATGATCGAAACTAAAGACTGAGCTCAACGGGAAAGTGTTTACAGAGGTCAAGACAGAAAGCTGTTCTCCCTTTGACATTTTTGACACTTTGACATTAGGCTTAGTAGCTTCTGCACCCAGAAGCTACTGAAAATTACAAAACTCCGCAGGCATAGAGTTAGAAAGATCAAATGTAGCCCCCTCCTCATTTCTGAGCCAGCTACCAGCTCAGTGTTACATTAGCCTCACATAACACACCTAAATCTCTAAATCACAACACTGAAATGAAGACTGAAATGTGGCACACACACTTAGATGTAAAAATAGCACCTATCTGATTAGGCAAAAAGTTGTGCTCTTTTATGATTTTTTTACCCATCGAGGGTTACAGTGTTTGTTTGTTTGTTTGTTTGTTTGTTTCTTTCTTTCTTTCTTTCTTTCTTTCTTTCTTTCTTTCTTTCTTTGTGAGGATTTGTTGTTGTTTTTATTCAAATACAAATTTAAAACTAGAAATATGTCTAAGTAGTAGTGGAAAGGAGGAAAAATAATTTCAGATCCAGTTCAAAAATCAAAACATTATAAAACACTAGAGAACCATAAAAATATTTGTGTCCAGACTTGTGAGCTCACCATCAGCCAGCTTTTGTGTCTGTTTCCCTCTCAGAAACTGATTACTGGAACCCAGAAGATGACTACTGGGGTCCTGAGCCCACACCCTCCAGGCCAAAGCCTGAGGCTCCGATCACAGATCCCCCATACGACTACTGGAAGCCAGACGCCCCCGTAACAGATGCCTATGAAGACTACTTTAAACCAGATGAGGAAGACCCAGCTGCTCTTGTAACATATGCCTACGATGACTATTGGAAACCAGCAGAGAAAGAAGTGCCCACTTCAGCGCCTGCCATCTACGATGATTACATGAAACCAGACGAGACAGACCTCTACACCTCTGTGACCGATAACTATGACAGCTACTGGCAAGAAGTAAACCCAACGCCTGCTGCCCCTGATACAAAGCCTGGAACAGATGACAGCGATTACTGGGATGCCACATGTACGTATAAGTCTTTTGTGTCTTTGTTTTGATTGAGGATGTTTAGTGTGGAGGCAGTTTATGTAACATGAATAAGATGATGAAAGCATAATTAGATCCATGTGGCAAATTCCAGGGAGGTCACTAGAAACAAATAACAAATAAAATAATTGTTTATTTATGGGGGGGGGGGGGGGGGGGGGGCTGAAACAATTCTGAGAAATATCTTGAATTTACTTAACTAACAGGGGTGTTTACAGGAATTGTTCAGTAGGCCAAGGTGTGGGGCACGAATAAGGCAGGGGCCCCATAGGAAAAAATATTACTTAATCTTCTATTATTACTTCTATTACTTAATACTTAAATTTTTTATTTTTTTTTATCAGAAATGCAGAAAATTGGTATTAAAGAAACTGATGCTGCACAAAAAATACTTTTACAAGCAATTTGACTCTTCACTTAAGTAATAGTAAAGGTTTTATCATCAGCTTGTACTTTAAAAAGCTTGCTTTAGATGCTTTGAAGTAACAAGTAACTACAACTTTAAAATAACTGGTAAAGAGTACAAAATGTGACACTTATATACAAGATGTAATGGAGTAGAAGTAGACAACAGCATAGAAATACTAAGGTACAAGTAAATTAAAACCTTACTTCGATGAAATAGTAAAGTAAATTTTCTCATCTGATGGTGTTAGGTATTGTAGCATTAATAGTAATCTACTCCAATAGTATTAAAATATTAGGAAACACCCTCACCTTCAGAGGGGATGGATGCCACCCCACATCCTTCCTCTAGGCACTCCTCTGCCATACAACCAGAAACTTGAGTCGAGACAAATGCTTTACTCTCTGTCTTGTGAAACTTGACATTTAAAATAATGGCAGTTAGTAAAATTTTAGTTTATGTCTTTAAAAGTATAAAGGAGTCAAACAACAAGAACTCAATTAGGTCAAAATTTCCATTACTGCTTTGCAGTGTGGAAATAAAAACTGCAGGTAGTGGTTAAAAAGGATCATTGTCAGAGTTTAAAGTGCATTCTTTTAATGCTAATTGAGAAGTCACGTGTTCAGAAATAGTTACAGAATCAAAGGTGTCTTTTTAACAGTGCTGGGTTGTATGATATTATCAAGAAGCTTTTAAATTCATGATTTAAAAAATTAAATATTTCAATTTCACCATGCAAGTGGTCACTTGTGCTTCTTTTCTTCAGAAACATACTAGATGATCTAAGACAGTGTTACTCTTTGTGAAACAGAAGGAAAGAAGCAAAGAAGGACACGAAAAAGGAGTGAACTGCACTATGGGAGACATTTACAGAGAGTAGGCCAGCAATCTGTCCAGGATGTACCCTGCATTTTGTCCTCTGTCAACTACAAAATGCTTCTGCCTCTTACCAACCCTTATTTGGATAAGTGGTTAGGAATAGGATGTTCAGTGATTAATCAGCTGGACACTCAGTAAACTCGGTGGTTTGTTTAAGCTGAAGGAACTGCGTAAACTTCTGATTAAATAACGTTTAATAACAGATACCCGCTAATCATTTGGATCCGATTTTCAGACATATTGGAGAAAACTTTTATGAGCGCTCTTTATTTCTTCCAGCTGAAGTCAACAGAGGGCTTTTTTTCCACGGGATGAAATGCATGCTGAAAACAGTGTGTCGTGCAGACCTGTGACACTCATCTGGATTTGAATGGCATGCTCTCATTACTCTTTGTTTCCACACTACTGTACAGTACCTATGCTCCTTCAGCATTTCCAATGATTCACTCATACTTGGCCATTCTGCTTTCTTGCTTATATTCTCCCATTTCTCTGTCTGTTACACTTAAATCACCTCTCAGCTTGACCTTTTGAATTCTTCTTCCTGCAGATGAGGTGCAACCGTCACCTGATGGTAAAGAGGTCAGCCCAGAAATTAAGGTGGAAATCCTGCCAGGTGACTGCAGACTCTCATGACAAAATCAACTAATGTGAAACCTCTAGTAAGCGTTGAGATACAAATGAAATAGCCAGCCCATACTTTGTGTTTCATTAGAAATGCAACACATGAGAATAACACTGGAGCTAATCTATGAGCTGACCTGCCCTAGTTTACACACAAGAGTGGGTGGGTTTATATCTTCCACACAGTCAACAAAACTTTCCACAGTTTTCTTGTAGAGCAACAAAAAGCCCTGTGATCAGAGCCCAGCAAAGTTATGTTTCTCATAAATAGGGAATTGAAGATTTAACAGCTACGTTATACAGCGGGCATCACACCAGCATCAAAATAGAAAACTCCTCTTGTGGTTGAATAATTCGGGCCACTGCTAAATTGTAAAATTTTGCATGTAATCCCATAAAGCTTGACTCTATAAAGTAGCGGCGCCTCCGAGGGGCTGAACAAGTCGTCTGACTTCGTGTTTGTTCTTTTTTACACAGAAGAGCCCACCGCCACCGCGCCCTATGAGGGGACCTGGTATGATGATTACGACGAGTACGGGATGAGTATGTGGCCGCCCGCTCACACACATGTGAATCACAACCATACTCGAATGTTTTCTATTATTGGTTTAGTCACAGAGAATTTCCTGCCAATAAAGCAAACAGCAAAAGAAAGGGATAAACAACAGTTGAGTCAATAGCTTTCAAGTGTTCCTTGATGACCTGTTTACATTTCTTAATGACTTGCAAAACCACAAAAAAAAGCATGCATATACAGTACACTACTGTGCATGGCTCTGTGGTAATCATTGTTGTTTCTATGAAATTATAAGTGATTTTCTTTCCTTTTTTGTTGTTGTTGTTGTTTTCAGAGAGAAAAGAAGACGAGACCGATGAAAAGTGGATGGAAAAAGAGCGAGAAAGAGCAGCCAAAGAGAGGGAGAGGGAAGAAAGAGGTAAGAAGACCCACATGGGATTCTTCTTTTTGTTATTTGCACCACCGTGCGTAATCCTGTCAAAGCAAAGAGTGTGCCTCGTGAACCCAAGTGGAAAAGTACTAACAATGATGTTGTCTCCCCTCAGTCATATCTAGTCATACTAAGAGAATGCAGATGTGATTTCCATGCATACAAATGTGTGCGTCTCAGGCACTTGCTTTAACTTGCATGACAGGGACAAAAGTTCACCCCACCAAAGTAAAACGGAGATTAGGGCTGTAAAGAGTTCAGAAATCTCATATGGGCTGGGCCCAAAAGCAAAGAGCGTGAGATAAGCTAAGAAGGCTGTGCCGGCATCGGATTGGAAGTGAGGGATGAAGAGGAGTGACAACAAAGTATTTCAGCTCTTTTGTGCCACGTGTCTGCCGTGCGTAAAGTTGAAGGGGTAAAGCCCAGAGCAAGTGATATATAACACCACCAGGACTGCTGTTAATGAGGCTCGTCCTGTGTGCACAGTTTGACCCAGACTAGGTCTAAGGTGAAATGGTTTTGCAGACGTTTCTGAGAGTTGTTCTTCCGTAACACAACTATGTGCATCTACAGATAATGTGTAAAGGGGCGCGTGTGTGTTGTGGGTGAGAGAGCTTACAACATGTTTTACATTCTCACTGTCAGCCATGGAACTAGCATCACACTCCAGTATGTGTCAGAATATGAATAATGACAATGGGTGAGAGACTCGGCAATCTTCCTTCATGGTAAAAGTCCAGGTCAGAGGGAGGATGATGATGATGATGATAGTTTCAGAGCAGACTTGGACTAGAAGCTAAATCATAACATCTGGTGTGCTTTGTTTTTTAACCGTACTCTGGCCCTCCAGGTCCCTGTGAGGACTTTTGGCAAATAAAAATTGTAAAATAATACTGAGTTCCTCCATCATTTCTGGGCAGAGTAAAAAAAAAAATTCAGCCAAGACAGCGCAATTTATTTTGCATTAAGACTGTTTGTCTGGCCTCGGACAGAGAGAGCGCAGAAGCTAAAGGAGGCAGAGGAGAGAGCCAGGAACAGGCCGCGTGTCTTCAAAGAGCCAAAGAGTAAGTCAACATCTGTTCAAATCTGGAAAGTATACGTAAGCTTTTGCTGAATGTAATTAACACATTATTTAAATGTTCTCTTTCTGCTTGGCAGAGTGTCCTCCCCTGGGGATGGAGTCTCACAAGGTCGAGCCAGATCAGCTTTCAGCCTCTTCTATGTCTCAGTATCACTTTGCACCTCAGAGGGCGCGCCTAAACATGCAGGTACACAACAATAAGGGCGGGGCCATGCACTTACAAGTAGGCCTTGAAATAACCACCAGCTGCCAGCAACACTGAAAAATACTGTTATTGTTGGGTCTGTCACTTCCAGGAGCTGCCTTAGTGGTACATGCTTGACGGATTCTTCTAAGTCCTCAGTATTTAAATCAACAATGTGTTTTTTTGGGGGGGTGGGCGGGTGGGGGTATCCAAACTCTTCTGTTAATGGATGCAAAAGTAGATATGTTGCTTTGGCACTCAAGATACTAAAAGGGTTCAAGTATTCAGTAGCATGTGTCTCCGTGGTTCCCAGGGCTCCGATGATGAGGAAAACATAAGAGGTGGAGCGTGGTGTGCAAATTCAGAGGATGCTATCCACTGGTTTGAGATAGATGCTCGCAGGGTGACAGAGTTCACCGGAGTCATTACTCAGGGACGGGACTCCTTAAATGAGTAAGAGACAAACAGACACGCAGACATAAATATGCATCATTTGACATTCTTACACCCAACAATTTGCCCTCTTCTTCTTTCAGCAATGACTACGTGACGTCCTACTTCCTGGCTTTCAGCAATGACAGCAGAGAGTGGACTACCATTCACGATGGATACGCCGACTGGGTGAGTTCATCTAAAACTGTGCCACTTCCACAAGCACCAATACTCGTCTTCCTCTCCCCCTCAATCACATGTCCCCTCTTGTGCAGTTGTTTTTTGGAAATAATGATAAGGACACCCCAGTGATGAACCAGCTTGCGGTGCCCGTGGTGGCCCGCTACATGCGAATTATCCCGCAGAGCTGGAACGGCTCTCTTTGTATGAGGCTGGAGGTCCTAGGCTGCCCCCTGCCTGGTGAGTCGAATGCCCACACGCTCACACACACCTTAAACACAGAAAATGAATAATTTTTGCTGCTCTTTTCTCCAAACAGATCCAGTTAATGTTCTGTACAGGCAAAATGAGGTGACTCCCGTGGACTACTTGCAGTTCAAACACCACAGCTACTCGGAGATGGTTGATGTGAGTTTCCCTGCAAAGTTTATCTGCTGGCTGATAGAATTCCAGGAGGTCCGCTTTAAATGCTCTAATATAAATTGCAGCTTCATTCTGTCTCAGTTTTTCATTTGAACCACCAGAGACCAACATGACATTTCCACAATAACATAATATTCATTATTAACCATCTGCTTTGTAGTGTGTAATGTAATCAAATACAATGCTTTGCATATTTACTGTTGTCTTTATCTCACCTATTCAGCTTATGAAGTCAGTGAATGAGGAGTGCCCTAACATCACCACCATCTACAGCCTGGGCCGCAGCTCCAAGGGACGGGAAATTGTTGCCATGATAATCTCTGGCAACCCCACAGAGCACGAAATAGGTGGGATTTCAAGCAGGAAACGGGCAGATAACCGTGTTCTTATTGTAATGTGTGCTATAACAACACAAATACTGTAATGTGCAGTATTTCAAACAGTCTGGGATGCTGATTCGTTGAAATTACGCTGGGTCTTTATGGCACCACTGTGGTATCCCGCAAATCCTAATAAACACCAGGCGGACACCAGCAGATTAAGGCTGACAGACAATTACAGTCTCGCCCCGGTTGTCCCCACAGGTGAGCCAGAGATCCGCTTCACGGCAGGTCTCCATGGAAATGAGGCAGTGGGTCGGGAGATGATGCTGCTTCTCATGCAGTACCTGTGCAAAGAGTATAAAGACAGAAACCCCAGAGCCCAGCGCCTGGTGGAGGGAATACGCATCCACCTGGTTCCTTCGCTCAACCCTGACGGACAGGAGGAAGCTTTTGAAGCGGTCGGTGTAATAAAACAATCAATCAATGACAACATGTTTTAAATACTGTCTAAAACAAAGAGGAAATGTCTGTGAAACATAGTGGGCTACTTAGATGAGTATGTCCCTTTTACCCAATTTCTACTCTGCAGGGATCAGAGCTGAGCAGTTGGACCACCGGTCACTTCACCAATGAGGGCTTTGACATCTTCCAGAACTTCCCTGATCTGAATAGTATCCTGTGGGATGCTGAGGATAAGGGCATGGTGCCTAAACTCACTCCCAACCATCATGTGCCTATACCAGAGCACTTTGAAGCTAATAGTTCGGTAAAGAAACAAAAAAACAAATACGCATATAGATATAGATATAGATATATAAAGCCTTTGAGACTAACCAGGTTGTGGTAAACAAAAGTATGTTACATGAGATTCTGATCCTCTGTCTGTGTGATCCTGATCTTCCTGCTTTTGTTCCAGATTGCTGTGGAAACCAGGGCCATAATCTCCTGGATGAAAAGCTATCCATTTGTGTTGGGTGCAAACTTCCAGGGTGGGGAGAGAATTGTGGCCTATCCTTATGACAGCTTACGTCTCAAAAAGCCTGCTGAGAGCCAGAAACCTCAGAGCCGCAAGAAGAGACAGTATGACTTGTTTCCCTTCCTGTGTTCTGTTGTTGTTTCTGTACCTTTATGTACACAAGTATTGTCCAAATGCAAATTTTTCACCTCTGTGAACCACCAAAATAGTGCTTAATAATTCATTTAGAATCATGTCTGCAGGTATGAGGATGAAGGTTTTGATGTATCTGAGTGGGGAAGGGGCTACCATGAGGAGCCAGTGGAAGACTGGAGAAGCAGAGGGTATGCAGAGCCAGAAGAGGAGTGGCGGGGCCATGGATATGACCATGGTCACGACACAGGCTATGACCATGGTCGCGACCCTGGGTACGACCATGGTCGCGACACAGGCTATGACCATGGTCGCGACACAGGCTATGACCATGGTCGCGACCCTGGGTACGACCATGGCTATGACCCTGGGTACGACCATGGCTACAATCACGCGTACAACCAGGGTTATGGGCACAGGGAGGAAGAAGACGATGACAGAGGAAGAAGTGCAGGCTACCATTATGCTGAATCTGAAGATGAGCCCCGCGTGACTGCAGACGAATCCCTCTTCAGGTGGCTAGCTATCTCCTATGCCTCCACACACCTGACCATGACACACAGCCATCACGGATCTTGCCAAGGAGACACACCAGGAGGGGGTCTTGGAATTGTCAACCGGGCCAAATGGAAGCCAGTAACAGGCAGTAAGTAGAGACCAGTGCGTTTAAATTCCCACGTATGTTTATAGCACACCCTGGTGGACAGTAGTTGCAAAACATGCTTTTGATCTTCCCTGCAGGTATGAATGACTTCAGCTACCTGCACACCAACTGTTTGGAGCTGTCCATTTTCCTCGGCTGTGATAAGTTCCCTCATCAGAGCGAGCTGGCGTATGAGTGGGAGAAAAACAGAGAAGCAATGCTCATCTTCATGGAGCAGGTTAGTCCCAAACAAACACAAACTGTAACCTGTCCCGACTGTGCTTCAGTCTGCAGTGAAAAGACTATTCAACATCCTGCTGGATATAATGTTGGATTTTAAAATTTCTAAAAAAAATAAATAAATAAAAGTACCTAAAATTGGGATTTACAGCATTGTGATTTTGCAGTTATTCCTCCTCTGTCCAAACGAGATGTTTCCCACGCTGTATTGCTTTTCCCGAGGTTGCTCCCTTATATCCTTAGATTTGTCCACTGAGGGTCGACTGACAGAGGATGTCATATGTTGTACAGTTTGCGGAGCTCTTGGAGGCAAATGTTTGCTTTGGCTGTATAAGTTAACTGTCTGTTGCTTTGAAAAGTTGATCGCAGGTGTTTAAATTCATATACCACTCATCAAAACAGTTTATTATATTATACATATAAATTTTTCAATGATAAAAACAATTTGCATATCACTTAAAATAGGCCACTCAAGACTCAAATGCAACATAAAAATGGGAGTAGGATCAAATATGATTCTTTTGTAATGGATGATTTTTGAGTGGAATCATTTTAGAATCACTAAATCATTAAACCACAGCTTTTTGGATCAATCCAAGTATAATTTTGCTTAATTTTACTCCAAAGTCCACTCATGAAAAAATGAACCTACTGATTTTACTGAGCAGTTGAAGAGAACTACTACTCAGCAACTGTACCTTGTACTTTGCTTCTTTCACTCATGTAAGTATTTGTGTACTTCAGGTGCATCGCGGCATTAGAGGGATTGTGAAAGATCAGCAGGGGAACCCTATTGCAAACGCTACTGTATCTATCGAGGGGATAAATCACGACGTGACCACAGGTCAGTATACTGTTCACACCATCACTCAGGTTGTAATAAAACATAACATAGCTCAAACTGTGCTCAACACTACTGTTGCCATTGTAGCACCAACGGGGGATTATTGGCGTCTGCTTAACCCCGGGGAGTACCGCGTGACGGCTCGAGCTGAGGGCTTCTCCTCGTTGACCAAACTCTGTGTGGTGGGCTATGAGTCGGGCGCGACTGCCTGCAGCTTCAACCTGGCCAAGTCCAACTGGGACCGCATTAAACAGGTAAGACTGTCCCAACTTGAAGTGCCTCGATACATGTGCATCTTAGCAGGACTCAGTAAAGCCTCTTTGTTTTTTCTTTAATTTCTCTGCAGATTATGGCCCTCCACGGCAACAAGCCAATTCGAATTGCCTACAGCAATAGCAGAGTACAGTACACCACAGTCAACAATGGCCACAGGAGTGTGATTGGTGCCAGTAATGGGTCTTCCACAAATTCTCGACTCAGTCCTGAGCAGCGACGGAAGCGCAAGATCGCTCTCATCCGTCGTCTTCGCCAGCAGAAATTAATGAAGGCCATGTCGATGAGAACGACGTTACCCCCTACAACAACCACAATTCCCACAACAACAGAGGCCACCACATCCTGGTATGAATCTTGGGTCTGGGGAGAGGGACAGTCCTCAACTCCTGGCGGCTTCACAGACTCCATCATGGACTATGACTACAAGATCAGTGACTATTAAAGAAAACACAAGTGGCTTGTTTCAAGTAAACCACCGTCCTCTCTTAACTGTAGTTCACGTTGCCGTGTTGTACTTAGAGCTGGCTGAAGAATCAAATTAGGGCTCTCGTCTTTGTACGACGTAAGCAATGGGAATGTACAGAATATCAGCTATATTAAAATAGTACATCTGTTAATCAACATTTGAAATAAGGTCTCTTCACAGAAATGGAACCATTTTATAGATTTTTTTTCCAAAGATCACACTTCATTATTCTCTGACTCGTTCAATCACTTCTACGAATGCTTCGTGAAAAGAAGTTTATTGTGGATGCACATAAAAAAAACAGTTATTTACACGATCT
Source organism: Neolamprologus multifasciatus (assembly GCF_963576455.1). NCBI lineage: Eukaryota > Metazoa > Chordata > Actinopteri > Cichliformes > Cichlidae > Neolamprologus > Neolamprologus multifasciatus. Next base: position 25,121,614 of record NC_140450.1, read on the forward strand.
TCACATATGGCAGAAATATTTTTAGTGTGAACATTCAGTAAATGTGGGAGAAGTTGGTAACAGATGAAGGAGTACAGAGGTTTTTATCATGTTTTCTCAGACACAGATGGGTTAGAAGAGTTATTTTTCAAATAAAGGCTTCTTATTAAACCACGAGGGTCTCTTCTTTTCTTTTTCATTTGCTGGTTTTCTTTCAGTTCAATGAAAAAAAAAAACAACAAATGTTATTTTAACAGAAACACTGAAAGGAACCCATGAGGTAAATGTATCTTATTGAAAAGCTTCTGTGTTTTTTTTGGATTGAAGTTAATTTGATCCTTCTGTGGCCAAAAGAAAAAAAAAGCATCAGCTGTGTCCTCAGTGGCTTACGTTCATCTCACTTTCCTCATCTTCATCTGCAGAGAAGGCAGAAAAGCTGATTGGCTCACAGTGAAGAGTGCGTAAATTGACGAGGCACGCCATCTGTGTGCTGCTGAATTCTGGAACGGTAACCAAAAGGACTTCCTGGCCATCCGGACCTGGCGGGATGAGAATACGAGCAGCAACAGTTAATTATTTATTACACATTAGTCTGTGTGAATAGTACATTTGTAGCTTAAAACAGATCATATGATAACATCCACAAAGTTTCTTCTGTTTACATGCAAATGGCATGCACTAACCTTTGATGAGCTTGGAGTCAAAAGTAGGGGCATTGCCACTGAAGTAAACATGGGGACATTCTTCCAGGATGAAAGGGTCTTTTTGGTAAAATGGGTAACAACCTGAGCAATTCAGAGAAAATCTTGTCAATAAATCAATAGTGTGTTTAGATTTACCAGAGGCTCTGCGTGTTATTCTGTATCAACTAACCCAATGTGTCAGGTGCCGTCGGGGCCAGATGTCGGAGTCGAAGCGTTTCCTCTAATATTTCCAAGTGGCTGTCCCTGCTGCTGTATCTCTGAATGTCACAGACATTCTGCCCTGATGTACCGAGGAACCTTCAAGGAAACAAGCAAATACATGTAAACCTAAACATATCTGTACCTAGAAGTGAATATTAAAGTGGACATGAGGCATAAATGGAGCCCTGCTCTGAAAAACTGACATAGTGCGTCTGTGAAGTTGGATTTAAGAAATAGTGCTAAACACGTTGAAAATTTAAACTGTAAGCACTTATTTTTCAAATCCAGCTACACAGAGTTATATCCATGTTAGTTTTTGAGAGCAGGGCTCTATGGTGTAAATTAGCCTGTATACTTGTAGTGTTTCATGCCCACTGTAACAACATGTGCTTACCTCACTCCATCTATGCTAGCGTGGTATGGATTGCATGCCAGCTGTAGTGTGGGGTAAACGGACGACAAGGGGAACATGCATCGGTGGAGAGGCTGCTGTGGGAGGGTGTAGTTGGTGGGGTCGTACTGGCCAGGCATTACATCCACAGGAACCGAAGCCTTAATCAGCAGGAGACAGTAATGTGTAGCAAAAGAAAAAAACAAAACAGTAGAGTTGTTTAGACGGTAATAATCTGTGGTATTCCTCTTTTCCTCCAGTTCAGTTTATCCACTATCACCCTTCTGCACATGCCCAAACCACCTCAGCCTGTCTCTCTAACTTAGTGTCCAAACCGCTCAACCTGAGCTGTAACTCTGATGAATTCATTTCTAGTCCTGTCCATCCTGCCCACTCTCCATGAAACTCTGAGCATCTTCAACTCTGCCTCCTCCAGGCTCAACATCCTGTCTTTTTGTCAGCACCACCCTCTCCATACAATACATCATATATTACAGCATGTCCAGCTCGTCTACCTGCTCTTCTTCACCTCTCTTGTGCAGTCTTTGTAGGGCTGCTACGATTTATTATAATCAATGACGTCAACAATTAAAATTTAGCGACATTTAATTTTATTGTCGACGTGTCACATTCTAATACCACGTAAATGTGTTTTTTAACTGCAATACACTACAGGGGGCCATGGGGGCAGTACCCCCTATTTCGTCTGCCAAGACTGAACTCAATACTAAAGAAGAAGAAAGTAGTGCTAACTGCAAAGCAGGACAGAAGAAAATGGAAACGGGGATTTAAAAAAAAAAAAAAAATGTGAAAGAATTTCACAGAAAACAAATAAAGTAAATGCAGACTGTGCAAAGCGGAGCTTTCCTTCCAATTTGCTGTGGGACAAGATAACAGGGTGATATTCACTGGTGGGCAGATGAGATACTGGAGCCCAGAACAGGTGGTTTGCCCACAGGAAACGGAGATAAGAGTTATTGAAATAATCACGGACTAATCGACTAAAAAATTGGCAGATTAGTTGACTACCAAATTATCTTTAGATGTAGCCCTAACTCCTTGCTTTGGATGGTTGACCCCAGGTACTTAAACTCATCCACCTTCCCTACCTCTGCTTCTTACACCTTCGCCTTCAAACCCGTCTCCCGGTCATTCACACACATGTATTCTGTTTCGATTCGACTGACTTTCCTCCACCTCCCCAGCTTCTCCACCACCTGCTCCTTACTCTTACTACAGATCGCAGTGTCGCCTAACTATATCATACTCTATGGAGAGGTTCATGGAGCCTGAACTCATATGCCAGCCTGTCACCACTGCAAAAAACGAAGGGCTCAAAGGCAATCCCTGGTTTAATCACATCCCCATTTATCATTCCTTCCATACTTTCTCATACAGTATCACAGGTCCTCCCTTGGCTCTCTTGGAGGTTACGAATCATAACATAAACATTTATCATTAAAGTAAACTGTGTCAAAATCTTCAGACTTACCACCAGCTGAAGCAACAACTCATCTAGCAAACGAATGGCATCCACACTGCCAGCTTGAGTCTTCTTAGTAAGATACTTGGCCTGGGGAAAAAAACAAAACAAAAAAACAGAGAAAGGGTAAAATATTTATTTTTATGTTTTAAGTAAACCAGTTCACATGAGTGACTTGGGAGGAACGTGACTATATGACAAGGTTCAAACCATTTTCCCCACCTTTGTTGATGCATCCTTGTCTTGAGTGTCTTGACTCAGGAGGTTTCCCGCCAGCAGGACCCTGGAAATTGTTGCTGCACCACTCTGCTCCCTGAGGTCACCGAGCTGACCAGTTACCATGTCGACAAGCAACTGTAGGCCCAGCATGCTGTCAGCATGAGTACTGCCAAGACCCAGACCTGACGCCAGGAGCACAAACCTGTATGAAGGCAGGCAAAGCAATTAATGTTGTTTATCACTACAGGCAGGAATTTACACCAATTAGATGTGTTTTCATACCTGTCAGAGTCAAGTGCAGGCCTTGCTTTCTGCAAAGGAAGATCCGCTGTGCAAAAGTCCTCAACTGTGAACTTCCCATCATTCCTCTCGGCACCATATACTGCAATGACGCTGCCTAAGAAAGACAACAAGAAACACCTACATCAGACTCATACATCCACAGCTCATATGATGCTGACATCCTGAAAAACTACCAACCTGTGACACACTTGTCTTTGTCAATTTCCCCCTCTAGTTTAATCCTCTGCAGTTCATCCTCCAGAATCAACTCATCTGATTCATGAATGTATTTTGCTCGTGCAGGCTGGGGCAGGAGGTTGTGCTGGAGAGCAAGGAAAAAGAAAGTTGTTAAAGTACAATCCAGTAGCTGCTTTTAATGTGTGGGGTGAATTTAGCACTACTTCCAACCTCCTCACTGATTTCTTTCAGAATAGATGGCTGCAAGTCCATACGCTTGAACAGAGTCCCTACAATGCAACACTGCTTCGCTGGTTCTAGATCACACAGCTTCTTGATAACCACATCTGATCCTGAGGGATACAGAACAGAAAAAAACAGATTAAGAAATAGAAATCAAATGTTTCAGTGTCCCTGATGTAGGTAGGTAAGATTGCTCTGAGCTTACCCCACTTCTGCTGAGCTCTCTCTGACAGCAGAGGCCTCATCTGCATGAGTCGCGCAGCGTAAATGTGAGCATACTGGCGGCTGAAGCTCCGCTCCCCAATTCTGTAGCGTTCAGAGCACTGACTATAAGCCAGAGACGTCCTCTCAAACACCGGGCCCTGGTCCTCGGAGGCAGGACGGCAGAGCAGAGAGGAGCCCTCCTTCTGTACACTTAGGTCTGAGAACATGACTGTCCTGAATAAAAGCACAGGAGACATAGAAATGGGTCTATTTTAGATTTCAAAAGCTATCAATTTAAAGCAGTCCACTCAATAACGTGCTTACAAGCGCAAGTAAAGTTGTCTGGGTTTTTCCTAAACATCCCGACTTTTCATGAGAATACCCTGAAAACTAATACAATATGACAGATATAACGACCTTACCGAAGAAAATAGACGTTTGCACTTCAGTTGCTACTCCTCTGAGATCAAGTGCGTGTTGATATTTTCAGATATCGACGATTATTTTCAGTAGCTTGCGAGGAACAGGAACAATTCCCGCGAAATCACCCGCTCACCGGCGACAGTCTCTATGTACGAGGGCGAACTATCGCGAGAAGTAAGAAAACATTTTAAAAAAAGTCAAAAATCTAAAGCACCCGTAGTAAGGAACGAAACATATAAACAACACATTTGAGACAGCCTTGTTATTTTTATACACTTACGATTTTACATATTTTTTAAATAACTGCATCGTTTTTGTTTTATTGTTGTTTTTTCTCGTACCGTCGCACATAAACTACGTCGCCGATGTCGCAACGAATTGAGGTCACAATAGCGTAGCGGTAGCACGTACCTCCGCCATTTTCACAGCTCTTTGTGCGCTACCGTTTGCAAAGAGTTTCTGTGTTTTTAACAAGCCATTTGCTACTTCCGATTTTAAATCCATTGCGAGAATGCAAGGAAACAGAGGCCCCCAGCAGAACCGCGGCCCAAACCGCCCGGGAGAGCAGCTGAAAAGCGAAGGAACAAACAGCAACGGGCAGCAGCCAGAGCCCAGCGATCAGACCAACCCCAACGAGGCCTTAACCCTGGACCTGCAGTGCTTCAGAAAGCCCGGGGAAAAGACCTTTACCCAGCGGAGCAGGCTGTTTGTAGGTAATTTACCAACGGGTGTTACCGAGGAGGACCTGGAGAAGCTGTTCACCAAGTATGGAAAAGCCAGCGAGATATTTATTAACAAGGAAAGAGGCTTCGGCTTCATTAGGCTCGAAACGAGAATCATAGCAGAGATCGCCAGAGCCGAGCTAGATGATACCCCCTTCAGAGGCAGGCCCATACGGGTGAGGTTTGCGACACACGGAGCTGCTTTAACTGTGAAGAATCTGCCAGAGTTTGTGTCCAACGAGCTCCTGGAGGAGGCCTTCGCAGTCTTTGGCCAGATAGAAAGAGCTGTGGTCATAGTGGATGACCGAGGGAGACCTACGGGGAAGGGCATAGTGGAGTTCACCTCAAAGCCAGCTGCAAGAAAGGCTTTGGATAAGTGCTCTGATGGTGCTTATCTTCTTACAGCTTTCCCCCGGCCTGTTACAGTGGAGCCTATGGAACAGTTTGATGAAGAAGAGGGACTGCCAGAAAAGTTGGTCAACAAAAACCAGCAGTATCACAAAGAGCGTGAGCAGCCGCCACGATTCGCTCAGCCCGGCTCCTTCGAGTATGAGTATGCCATGCGATGGAAGGCCCTGATGGAGATGGAGAAGCAGCAGTATGAGATGGTGGACCGCAACATGAAAGAAGCGCAGGAGAAGCTGGAGGCTGAGATGGAGGCGGCCAGACACGAGCATCAGGTGATGCTGATGAGGCAGGACCTCCTGAGGCGGCAGGAAGAGCTGCGAAGGATGGAGGAGCTCCACAATCAGGAAGTGCAGAAGAGGAAACAAGCTGAGCTCCGTCAGGAGGAGGAACGCCGCAGGAGAGAGGAGGAGATGAGGCTGCGCAATGAGGAGATGATGAAGAGGCAGCAGGAGGGCTTCAGGGGCAACTTCTCTGAGAACAGGGAGCAAGACATGAGGATGCATATGGGTGGTCATGGGATGCCCATGAACAGAAACTCTCTCGGGGGCAGCTCTGGTCCAGCTGGTACTCCTGGCTTGGCTGCAGAAAATTCACCAATGTTGCCAGGGCCAGGAAACAACAGCATGCCTGGAGGTGGTCAGGGTGGCTTCCCCAGAGGCCTCCCCGGCCCTGGAGATTATGGACCTCCCAATAAACAACGCAGATTTTGAATTGCAAGCTTAATCCCCCCCCCCCCCCCCTTCCTTTTCATACTCACTGTACTTTTATGTTCGGCTAGTGTTAACTTTTGAACTTGGAAAACTGCATGTCATTTTTTTTGTACCTGCCTATTTGTACTTTTGATTTATTTTTAGTTCTGAAATGTAAAAACTCCAAATGAGCCATGTGTTTTACTTTACTTCTCACATTAATGTATTTTCATAGGGGTAGAAAGGACTTTTGTCCTGGTTATGATAACTTTTCTGGAATAAATTCCTGATTCCCTAAATAAAGGCTTTGGTTTATTCAGAGCAGAATCACCTCAGCAAGCTCAGGATTGCACACAATAGTGACTTTTGTCTGCACAGTAGTGTGAGTAGTATTGTCACTAACAAAGTAAAGACTGGTATTTTTGGCACTCAATGTTGGTTATTGGCCTGATTTATTAATTACCAAAAAGTGAAATGCAAATGTCAGCAATTTATAGCAAGTAAGTCTTATCACAGCTTTGAAGCTCCATAAAATTGAGTCTTACTGATAGGTTGCAGTTAAATATTAAGCGAGAAACATGGGCTTTTGCACGGTCGTTTTTCTGCTTTATTTTCATAATTAGGTGAAAAAAAAAAATGCTTCACACATATTGAGAACTTCTTGCATGTTTTGCTGAATACCCAAATCTGGCTTCCTACTGATAGTGGAAACAGTAATGTCACAGTCATTGACAGATTTCAGTTGATGTTTTTTAATTGTTTATAGTTGTAATTCACATCAAGTAGCCTCAAGACGTTTTATATAGCAAGATAAAGACCCTTCAGTATAAGAGAAAACCCTGATGAGGTGATGATCCCCTATGAGGAAGCATGTTGGGGGAGCACAGAGAGACAAATCTTCAGAGAGAGAGAAGATAGAAGTTATAGACTTGTAGTAGCAGCCTATAAATACCTGGAGAGTGGGGGGGTGGGGGGAAGGTGAGTAGAGAAGAAATGCTCAGTGCATCCTGGGAGGTCCCCAAGCATCCTGACAGCAGCACAACTAAGAGATGTTCATCTTGGTAGAGTCAGCGTTGCCAGGCTCCTCTCATGGGCACGCATTTCAGATATGATTGGACCAGATTATAATTAATACTTTGTTAGTGAGGGGAAGCATTTTAAATTCAACTCTGGATTAACCAGAGAGCCAGCGAGGAGAAGCTGATACAGGAGAAATACGATGTCTATTTTTAGCCTCTGTTAGTCTTGTGGGTGCAGGGCGTTTTTGATCAGTTCAAGGCTTTACAGTTACAACAGCTTCCTCACTGAAAACAGGAATAATAAATGTAAAAAAGTGGTTTATTTATGTTCAGCTAATTATAATTAAAAAATAAACAAACATAAATGTGTCCCTAGCGCGGTTACTCCAACCTGGCAACATAAAAGTGGTTTCAGATAGAAAAGAGCTCCAAAAGGCGTTTTCCGCTTCAATAACAGGCGCTTTTCATCACCGCTACAGCTAACGTAGTCAACTGGTTTCCATGATCAGACAGCTAGTTAGGAGACAACTTTAGCGACAACATTCAGTGGTATAAATCTCAAAAGTAAACGCAGCGATTATGTTATTATGTTATGTGTGAGTTAGGTTCACCCGACCTGATTTTTGCAGCGCTATAATACATATAATTTAGATCGATCCCCGTATACAGTGTACAGTTACCTCGACGCAGTGTTGGTGCACTAATGACCGTCATCCACCCGCAGATTACGCTACTGGCGCTCTTTGTCTCTCTGCTCTCAAACTCGCCATCTAACACAGGTTAGCCTCGCAGATGTGACGGTAACGTGAAGGTGTATCCTCACCCCCTTGTGCAGGCTGCCGCTCCCTGAGCCTGGTTGTTCTGGAGGTTTCTTTCTATTAAATGTTTTTCCTTTCCTCTGTCGCCATGCGCTTGCTCATCGGGGGCTGTTTGATTGTTGGGGGTTTCTCTCTTTTATTGTAGGGTCTTTACTGTACAATACAAGCAGCTTGAAGCAACTGCTGTTTTGATTTTGCACTATTAGTGAAGACATGATGTTTGCTTCAGTGGAAATTAACTTTACCCATTAATTACTGATATCGTAGTTTTACTGTGCCTGATAGAGAGAGCATCTGTTACATCAGTATTAGTGAAAAAGCATTTTGACATACAGAAATGCAGACAGGTTTTGTTTCACCACTCTTCCTTTAAATAACAAAATCTGCTTTGAAACATGGGCAGCACGGTGGCACGGTGGTTAGCACTGTTGCCGCACAGCAAGAAGGTCCTGTGTGGAGTTTGCATGTTCTCCCTGTGTTTGCGTGGGTTCTCTCCGGGTACTCCGGCTTCCTCCCACCGTCCAAAGACATGCAGCTTGTGGGGATAGGTTAATTGGAAAATCCAAATTGCCATTAGGTGTGAATGTGCGAGTGAATGTGAGCGCGAATGGTTGTCTGTCCCTGTGTGTTGGCCCTGCGACAGACTGGCGACCTGTCCAGGGTGTACCCCGCCTCTCGCCCTATGACAGCTGGGATAGGCTCCAGCGCCCCCCGCGACCCTGAAAAGGATAAGCGGAAGCGAATGGATGGATGGATGCTTTGAAACATTATGTATGGCATAAGGCTCTTATGGCATAAGAGCTGTTATCACACTTAATAATTAACACTTCTTTCCCTATTAGCACAGTGTTTTATTAATTGACAAGTAACTCCCTGCATGGGGATTTCACCATTTTGTAATCTACACAGGTTGTTTGTGATTCATCCACTACCAAGCCCAGTGATTCAAGATTTTTCCCCCTCCTCCTATCAGTAGCAAGAAAAAGTAAACACAAAAATCATCAAACTCCTGTTTGTTTTTGTCTGTAAATAACTAATACTTTTTAAAAGCAATTTCTCCCTTTCATTTTCCTGGTTGTCTCCGGCTTCCCTTCAGTGGCTCCCCAGTATAAAATCACTGAACTAGCCGAGAAGAAAGCAGAGGGTTGATGACTGCTCAATGACAAATAAAGCATAGTCCAAACACTCATGCCCACGCAGTGTGAAACGGCACAGAGGGCAACAACCCTTTGAGAAGAATCACAGTAAAGCTACATGTGAACAGAGCTGTAAATGGTACTGATTCATATGGGGAGGGTGGAGGGCAGGCCAGTATCGGTTAGAAAATACAACAGAAAGTGTTTCTGATTTTGACATATTTTCATTTGGTTTTTGTCATGCTTAATAAAACAGGATAGATCATTCTTATTATCAGGATGATACAAACCTGGTTCTTTGTGGAGCCATGTAATTTTATTTTTTTATTTAAGTCTAAATGGAAAAAATTACGATTTTGTTTCACAAAGAAACTTCATCTGTTTTCTTCTTCTTCTTCTTCTTCTTCCAGCTGCTTCATTTAAGGGTCACTGCAGTGGATTGTCTGCCTCCATCTCTCGCTTCTCCGTAATCGTCTTTCTTTTTCCTCGTCAGCTCCATATTCAACATCCTTTGTCCAAAATATCCACTATCCCTCCTCTGCGCATGTCCAAACAATCTCTCTAAAATTGTCTCCAAACTGCTGAAACTGAGCTGTCACTCTGATATATTCATTTCTAACCTTGTCCACGTCAGTCTTAATAAGTGACCATCTCAGCTCTACAGCTCAGCCTCACATCTTTTTGTCAGAGCCAAGTCTCCAGTCTCCAAACCTTACATCATAGCAGGCCTCACAACCGTCTTGTAAACTTTCTTCGTCTGAAAAAATCTGACTTGTCAATAAGGGCTGTATTGATGGAGTGAAATGACTTCAAGTTCCACAACACTTTGTAGCTTGCTTCTGACAGGAGTTAAAAAAGCTGAGGTCATATGATCTCACTTCACTGCCTATTTAAAAAAATGTTTCTTTTCTTTTTTTTGCATAAAGATAAAAAAGTGAAGCACAGTCAAATTCCTTGTTAGTTTGCACAAACTTATGATCCTGATGTCATTACAGTCTGTTGGTGTTACAACTATGTGTCTTCTAGCATCAACTCTTAATACTTCATATGTATGTAACATGAGGTTTTTCCAAAGATATAAAGAACAAAATAAGCACAGTAGACCATGATATATAGAAACACTTTGACGAACCCTTGTATATTGAATACTGACCTCTGGTGGTCCCCAGAAAAGTAATATTAATATAACACATTTATGTAATCAATAAAAATAAATAAATACACAAATAAATTTTACCAAATATATTTAAAAGGCACTGAAACACACTCCAGAATCTTTTAATTTTTTAATATCCTCCTGAGAACCAGCCTATTCATTTATTCTCTGTCTTCTGTAATGGACATTTGTTTTGGTCTATATCTTTCGACTTATTTGAGCTACCCTTCTAAGTCCTGATGTACTAAATAGAGGACATCCCAGGCTTTCCATTGATAATTCATGTGTTTGGGCGGCCTCTTTCAACTCCAACGAGGAAGGAAATCACAAAGAAAGTTCAATGGGAAGATTCTTTTTTCCTCGGTTCTCAGGAGGATATCTAAACAAGAATTTCAGAAATTTCAGGGAAAAATAGAAGATCTAATCTTTCAGTTTATCCAGAAAAATGAAAATATAACATTTGCATATGTATGGTTTTCATTGGCTGTGAGCTGAAAAGTGAACGGGTAAAGCTGTGGAGTAAAAAGAGAAATATTTAGTTATGAGAGTAGTGAATGCACACACTGCATTGGTGCACGGTTGTGGGAATAAAGAAAAAAAAATACAAGTATACAAAATTTGTATAGGTGAGGTACAGTTTAAGTAAAAATACCACTAAATTTGGAGGAAAAATCAACTACATGTAAAATATCAGTGTCTGAATAACATCTTAAAGAATACAGCTAATATAAATATATATTTCTACTGTTATTGGGAAAAACACTGATGATATTTGCAGATACTTAAACAACTTGAATCTCCCTCATGTAGAAACAGATTTATCTGCTAATACAGTTGTTTTTTAATCTGATACTGAGGGTTTTCTAAGGAAACTACCTTTCACCTTTATCTGAGTCCAACAAGTCAAAATGATTGGCTCTCCCCAGATCAGGTCAGCATAAAATGAGCTCCATAAATAATGATAAGGAGCCCATCATAAAAAGGGGACAATGTATGCTATCTGGATGCAAAATCTGTTTTCTAAAATGATTTAGATAGGCATTATTTGAAGACTGCACCCTGAATGCTACAGCTCTTTCTCTTTTCTTTTTATGCCATAAAAATCTAAGACTATTAAACTCACAATTGTCTGTGCTGTAGCTATTTAGTACATGTCGATGTGATAATATTATTAATCTTCAAAAACGTAAACAAATAAGCCTTAATATATAATATACTGTTACTGTCAGTGTGTTAACTTCAGTAGGTACATTCTTTTTATTTCCCATAACCCTTTTAGAGAAATTTGTATGTTTTTTGTGTAACATTTAGTATTTTGCCATGATTAGAAATAATTACATAATTGCACATGAGTTTGTTACAGTATTTAAATGATCTACTATATATAACAGACCCATGCATAAAATTGATTCAGCTGTTTATTGCATACTGGCGTCCCACACTGAAAGATGTGGTTGGTGTTCTTAAGTTTAAAAAAAATCATACTCATCAAAATGTATCACATTAGGTCACATGACAGATAGTTTTTAATGCCTAATTCACATTGATGCAATCAGTTACAACATTATCAAAAAAAGAGTAAAACAGTTAATTGAAACATTTCTCCTGCTGTTTTGAAACAACAACATAAAGGCAAACATATAATGCGATACTTATACCTATATGTATGAAGTACATATATTTTATACTTCTGTTTTCTTTGATATAAGTTACGGTTGTTTTTGGATTGTCAGAGAAATGTTGATTTAGTTCAGAGAGTCCTCAGTCTTTTCTAGCATGAACCAAAAAGGTTCACACCTGTCCCGTCAGTTTCCCCTGCTTATCTTCCCCCACCTGCAGTGGCTGGATTGCCCACCAGTGGGGGTCATCCCACTAATTTATTGGTCTTTTTATGCAATGCTGTCACCTTCTACGTGACAATCGGGTGTCCTGGTGTTTTATTTTGTTTTAAATACAAGTTACTGACAACATCACATTTATGTTCATGTCTTTTGTGCATGAAAAGTATCAAATCCCAATTGAAAAAAAAACAAAACGTGCAGAACGACCAGTCCTGCAAAGGAACTGCTTTCAAATCCTGATTTATTGATCATAATTTTTAATTTAATAATTTTAATAATTTTAACTTTAAAATGTTTTTCATTTTTATTTCCAAAATTAGTAAATGTTTTCAATTTGTCAAGGTCTGCACAGTTGTTTCTCATATAAACAAGGGAATGCACAGCACACAAATTGGTGCATGACAACGATCATCAAAAACACAAGGTAATGAAAGAAACAGGTTTAAATAAACACACAAAAACAAAATAAAAAATAGAAATAATTTGAAACAAAAACAAAAACCCACAAAATCAAAACTTTGATTGGCACCAAACATAAATGATATGAAGTAAAGTGCTGTTTCTCTCATGTTTAGTTGAACCAATTGAAGCGGTGATAGTGGAGTTCCAGTCCGAACAGTGTTTATCTCTAAGAAGTTAGTTTTTCAGTAAGTTCTGCAGGTCTGCACATTCTAGAAAATGTGATAGAACCTTAAAACATGTACATAGACTCTGTCATTAATTACAAAAGTCTAAATTGCAGCAGCATAGAAATATATTCTATGAAGATGTTTTTCCTTTTGAGAACAGAGAGGCTTATTAATTTTTGGCTAATCTTTGCAAAATCATTTTATGGTTGGGCAGAGTCCTTTAAGAAATAGCGCTCATAAAGAATAAATGCCAGGGTACACCGCATCTACCAACGTCACAAAAACATGATATAACAGAATGAGAATAAAATAATTAAGTGATAAACAGAAACGTTTGGACGGTGTAGCATCAGAAATAGATTTGTTCTGCTGAATGAAACCTGCTCCCGTTATGACTCTGGAATTGCACAGGGACTGCTGCAATTGCTCTGAAAACCAGCGCAAAGTAGATAGATAGAGATGCTGATAAATCCTAAACTTTATGAATAGTTACAAAATTCTGTTATGCTGCCACTTATCACGTAAGAACAATAAACATCCTCATATCTTTGCCATTTCTTCCCATCTTCTGCACCATGTCTGTTTATCACAAATTTAAATGCTCATGCACCATCACCCTGAAAGCTCAGACGATAGCATCTGGACTTTCAGGATGTCTTCTTTATCTCAGCTGTGACCTTGACATGTGATAAGAGCATTCATTACAAAGTTGATCATGTCGTCTTGGCATGCTTACAGACCATCACTGGACTTGAAAGTAATTTGTATTTATTTAGTTTTTTTCTAGTCCTACTGACCATTCAAAGCACTAAATGACTTTTTGATTTAAAGAAAAATGATCCATCATATCATATCAGGAACATAGACAGGTATTGTTCTCTCACTGTACTCTATAGATCAGATAGTCACTTTGATGATGGTCTAAAGGTTCAGTAGTAGTGTGCTGTACTTTGGATGTTTCCTACATGCACTGCTGTGAAAACAAGCAACAACAGCCTACACGTGCTTCTTGCTGTAAAGGGATTGACACGATTCAAATCACTCAGAATGTTTATCTATCGTCAATAAAACTACAAATTTCCAGGTGGTATCAGTTCAAGTATCAATGTAAGATGAAGCACAAGTGAAGAACTAGGTGTGGCTCAGACGTCTGGGTGGGATTTTGTTTCTCCCAGCTCTGCTGAATCACCCCAGCAACCCTATCAAAATCTATTTTCTGTGTTAATTATCAAACGGAGCAACTGGTAGCTTTCGCCCGTGATTGGCCAGCAGCAACATCACACCAGAACACGTTTCTCCTTACGCAGCCCTAACACTGTAAGATAGACAGACAGACAGACAAACAGACAGACAGACAACAGGAGAGATAGGACAAGCCAGACAACCCACATCACCTCCCACCTTCTTTCCTAATGCATCTTCTAATAGGACAACAGTGAAACACTCCTTACACTCCTATTTTACTGAAATTTAAGAATCTGACTCTTCTGTTGTTGAATCGTGCTCAGGAATCATGATGTGTTTTGCAGCCCTCGTCATTTTTATAAATACTGTGGTAAGTTTTTTCTTCTCTTTTTACTGGCACTGGTTTCTATAATATATTGAAGATGTAATACTGTACATTTTTTCAGTTAACAGCATGATGAGGTTGCATTTCTCTGCTCTACTATTAAAACCTTTTTTTTTGGGGGGGGGGGTTGAAATGTATTAATCATTTGATCTGTGATCAGCACTTAAAACTAGAAAGATTAACGTTTAATTAAAATCCTAAATGAATATAACTGTTTAAACAAGCAATCAACATGTATTTTTATAGTACATTCGCAGATAAGAAACCCAAATTAAAAGCAACACAATAAATAAATAAAAGTAAGTAGTGATTTTTATGCCCAGAGTTGAGGTCAGAGAAGGTGTGCAAACAGCTTCTCAGGTAAAATCACTGTTGTGGTTTTAGATTAAACTGTGTTGAACATATGCACATAATGCATACACAAATATGTGCATGTAATATTTTTCTATATGGGGAATTTTTTAAGCTGTTTCAAATATTTTACATCACTGACCATTCAAATGTAGTCGTCACAATTATATTTATCTCACATACTCTCATGCAAAGTATGATATAACATTTATTATTATTATTATTATTATTATTATTATTATTATTATTATTATTATTATTATTATTATTATTATTATTACCTTTAAAACTTTCAAAGGTAATGCCCTCCACACATTTGTGACTTTCCCCCAAATTTCTATTCTCGTGTTAAAGGTGATTAAATTTATATCATGACATTTTATTTGCCTTTGCTTTAAACTGTAAAAAATTAGAGATGACATTTTTAAGCCCCGTAGGTTTGGCAACAGTCACCTTCAATCACATTGCATGTTACAAGAATACATTGTGTTGGACTATAAAAAATAAAAGTCAATTTATATTCCAACAGAAATCAAACACTATTTTTAAAAATGTATTGTACTTAGTATTGACATTTTTTTTAATCTTGTATTGTAGGCACGCATGTAGTTTGTGGTTATAATTAACCTTGAACATGTGCAATTTATTAGTACAATCTCCATTTTATTGTTGCAAATTGGCAATAAAGAAGCTGAGCTGGCAGGACACCGTGTAGCGATTGTGTCATTGTGACACGGTTGTGAGATGTTACGAGTTATTCTTAGAAAATGTTATAGGCATTATAATAAACACAATCAAACTTTTACAAGTTTTTGGAAAACATATCATTGAGCTTATCACTTCATGTTAACTGTAATGTTTGTGAGTAGGAAAATAATTTTTATAATCGAACATCTGTGCTGAGAAGTTTTGGATTTCTAAGCAGACTCTACATTAAAAGCGCTGTTGCTGCTTTTATTGTACCTACTCTTGAAAACTCGTCTCTTCCACGCAGAGTCTATCAGAGGCCCAGCATGAGCCGGGATATTGTGTTTTTTATGATGAGTGTGGTCATAACCCGCTGCTAAATAACACCCTCATTGATCCCATCGTCCCATGTCTGAATTACACCCGTGCCAAACTCGTCACTGGAGACCACTACAAGATACTCAAACAGGTGTGTGTATATCCTTCTTCTCGGTGGAGTGAACTGCTGTAAGAGAAGAAGTTTGAATGAAGTGTGGCAGAGGTAGATTTCTGTCTATTCTCAATAAGTGCGTGTTAGAATCCTTTTATAATTGCATTTGTTCCTGCTGCAGGTGTGCCCTATGTTTGATCAGGGAGAGAGCAGCACATATGCTTGTTGTACAATCAAACAGCTGGGATCACTGGAAAAGAGCCTGACCCTGTCCAAGGCTGTTCTCGTCCGCTGCCCTTCCTGTGCTTACAACTTTGCTCACCTGCACTGCATCAACACCTGCAGTCCTAACCAGAGCCAAACAGTTAAGGTCACAAGGGTGATGAATGTCACTGAGCAGAATAAGACGAGGGAGGCCGTGTTGGGTTACCAGGCATTCATTGGCAAGACTTTTGCAGATACCTCCTTCCAGTCATGTAAAAATGTCAGGATTCCTGCCACGATTGGAGGCTATGCCATTGCCACCATGTGTGGTCGCTATGGGGCAAAGCTGTGCACTCCCCAGCGCTGGTACGATTTCCAAGGGGACTCGAGTAACGGTTTGGCTCCTCTGGACATCGACTTTAAAATAATACAAGAAGGAGACACCACAGGGTTGCCAGAAGGTGTGATTCCCTACAACGGGGTCGCTCTGATGTGTAATGAGACCACACCTACAGGAGGGGACGTTTGCTCCTGCCAGGACTGCCAAGAATCGTGTCCAAGTGTGCTA
Source organism: Neolamprologus multifasciatus (assembly GCF_963576455.1). Lineage (NCBI taxonomy): Eukaryota > Metazoa > Chordata > Actinopteri > Cichliformes > Cichlidae > Neolamprologus > Neolamprologus multifasciatus. The sequence continues at coordinate 25,138,148 of NC_140450.1, forward strand.
CCTCCTCCACCGGTCGCTGGCCCCTTTACACTGCTGGGCACCAATGGTTACCTTGTAATTTCTATCATCTTGCTCATTCTCCTGATACTTTCCTTTGTCCTATACCTCTCTGTCTCCTGGTGGGTGGCATCTCAAAAAAATCAAAAGAAAGGAATACACAGAGGTAAAGGCAAAGACAAGGACAGTGATAAAGTGACTGAGAAGATCATCCACCCCTCAGAGGTGACATGTGCTGAGACAAACAGCTTGGCTGCTCAGGCTTACCTGAGCTCACAGTTCCGGATTTGGGGAACCATCATGGCCTCTTATCCCCTCACTGTAAGTACTTTGATCCAGTAAAAGTAGGACATATGTACCCACTAGGCCTTATTTTAGCTTTAGTGGAAGAATTAAAGTCAAATCATAAGATGCTGTTCATACCAAACCCAGTTATGCTATAGCAACAAAACCTCTGAGTGGACTAAAATGAGGAAGATTGCATTTGTATTGTTCAAAGTGGCATTTGGAACATAAAGAATACTGATAATTCCCTATTATCTATCTTTTATTTACTAATTCAGTATAGATATGTTCCCATTTCAAAACCACTTGAAGCACATTTCTGACTTCTTGCGTTAACCTTACCTTACACAGTGGATTTAAGAGAAAGCATATTGTTAGCCAGACGAAGACACCACGCCTGAAGAATATTTGATCTTTTTTCAAGGTCCTCCTCCTGTCTCTTATTGTTGTGGCTGTTTTATCTGTTGGCCTCAAAGACATCAAACTCACCACCGATCCAGTTGAACTTTGGTCTGCCCCTAGCAGCCGGGCTCGCCAAGAGAAAGAATTCCACGACACGTACTTTGATCCCTTCTACAGGACAAATCAAGTGATCTTGACAGCACCAGGCAGAAAAAGCCACATTTATGACTCGTTGCTGTTTGGACCGCAAAACTTTAGTGGGATAATGTCCAAAGAGCTCATCATTGAGCTGCTGGAACTCCAGACACGAATACAGGTACTCAAAGTCAAAGCTGACTGCTGACAATGTTTGAAAAGGTGCACCATTCCATGTTGACTAACTGAAACCCCCCTCATTCTGTTTTTAGAATATTCAGTTTTGGTCAGATGATCTGAACCGGACAGCAAGTTTGAAGGATGTGTGCTTTGCGCCGCTAAATCCCAACAACCCTTCCTTGACTGACTGTGCAGTCAACAGCTTGCCACAGTACTTCCAGAACAGCCTAGACCACATTAACGCTAAAGTGAACATGACTGAGCTGGGAGTGACCAAAGAGGTGGACTGGAGAGACCACCTCATCTACTGCCTTGGGTAAGCATTCATTAAAAAAACTGCAACCAACACCGCTCATTTTTATAAACTTCACCTTCCGGCACATAAAACCATCCTTTCTCCCCCCCTTTTTCCACTTCTCCTCAAGCTCTCCTTTGTCCTTCAAAGACATCACAGATTTAGGTATGAGCTGCATGGCTGACTATGGAGCTCCAGTCTTCCCATTCCTGGCTGTGGGAGGATATGAGGGTAAGAGACTTTTAGCACCACTGTTTTATCCCTGAAATTATTGTAAAACACACAAAAAGGTGCTTCTAACTCACTTGAACAATTTACACTTGACTTTTCCCAGATGATGCATTCAGCAGTGCTGAGGCCTTCATCCTGACCTTCTCCCTGAACAACTATGCTCGCAGTGACCCTAAATTCAAAGTGGCTATGCAATGGGAGAAAAATTTTCTTAAAATTGTCCAAGAATACCAGAAAGACCCGAAAAACAGCTTCACTTTTGCATACATGGCAGAGGTAAAAACTCTATGAGTACGCATTATTCGTATATTTACAAAATTTAAGTTCAAATGAGATTTTGGAATTTTGGGGCAGTTACCTGTGATTTACGTGAGTCACTGTGGCTCAAGAAGTAGAATTGGCAGGTTTGAGGGTTTGTGGCCAAAGTGTTTGGGGGCAAGATAATTAACCCTGAGTTCCTCCCAATGCTTTGTGCAGAGTAAGAATCTCACATGTGTGTGAATGTGAAATAGAAATGAATCACTTAGAAAAAAGTGATTTGGTGAATGAGGTGTAAGATGCTTTGAGTGATGAAGCAGAGTAGAAAAGATCCATTAAGGCCTTGGCCATGTGTCACTTATCTGTGGTGGTCCAGGGACCTTTGTACGTGTCATTACACCATCTTTGCACTCGTTTCCTGCCTGCTCACAGTCGTGTCCTATCTAATAAAGATCAAAATGCTCAAGAAAGCAAAATGAAGCAATTACCAGGCATACTGATAAAGACTTGCTGTTGCTGTTTTTCTAAGAAACGTTAAGTTGGCCTATCTGTGACCTTTAACACATCTAATCACTCACTTCTCTGCTCTGTTAATAGAGATCTCTGGAGGACGAGATCAATCGAACAACTGCAGAAGATATCCCCATCTTCATGATCAGCTATGCTGTAATATTCGTTTACATTGCTGTGGCACTTGGAGAGCACTCTTCATGGAAACGCTTACTGGTACGTCTCCGCAGAATAGGTAGCATCAGGTATTCCTGGGTATTGCAACTTGCAAATCAGCAGTTAATCCCTGTTTAGTGCCATTAGTCTTTGAACAGGTGTTCATAAACCCTGCCACACTCTGCCTTTTCACTTGTGTGGTTTTAGGTGAAATGTCCTAACACCTACCTTCATGGTCTGCCCAGGATGGAGCCCAAACATTTTGATGTAGCACAGTTATAATGTCAGTATTTTCATTTTTCCAAATCTAGCATCTGCAAAAGAAATTACTTTCCAATTAGCCTCAGCTGTATGTTTTGTTTCGCGCTGATTAGCATGCTAAAAATGTTCAGTAACATCGTTGATGCTAACTAGTAACTGCAAAGCATAAGAATACACACTTAAGGGTTAGGTTTGCTTACACTTTAACACTTAAGTTTCGATTTAACATAAGTGTTAATGTGCATTCATTTGGTATCAGAATAATGTCATTTTTTGCTAACATTTAAGTGTGGTGCTGGATGCAACTGTTAGCTGCTGTCCAGTTGATCTAGATTAGATAATAGTGTGCAGTAACCTTGATAACATGGCAAATAAAGCCATATTTGACTAGAAACAACATGCTTTTTAAACCCTCTGACCAAGAGCTGAAAGCGTTATGATCAGAGCTTTTTTTTTTATTCTTTTTAAAGTTGCTGAAACATGAATTTAGTTGTTGCTGTAAAAATGTGAGCATAAAATATGCCCCTGGGTTATACTGGCTTCTGTACAGAGAGAAAAAATGATAGAAAAGTATATATCACCTACTGTACATGATAAGGAGAAGCTGATACAGTATGCCTATGTCAAGATTATTGTTCTTACTACAGAGTAATAAAGAAATCTCAATGGGTTCACTGAGACGTTTGTACATTTGCATCTCTTTGTCCTGTAGGTGGACTCTAAGTTTCTGGTTGGTTTGGGTGGGATCCTGGTGGTCGCCTGCTCTGTCCTGGCCTCAATGGGTTTTTATTCCTGGATTGGCATACCCTCCTCACTGGTCATCCTTCAGGTCGTTCCCTTCCTGGTGCTCGCCGTGGGAGCTGACAACATCTTCATCTTTGTTCTGGAGTACCAGGTATTGTATATCTATGTGTGCCATAAATGTACAATGGTGCCATTTTTTTAACATGGTGGAATTTTTATTAAGTTACTCTTCCTGTCTTCCAGAGAGATGCGCGGAGGTCTCACGAGACGCGAGAGGAGCAGATCGGGCGTGTCCTTGGAAACGTGGCTCCCAGCATGCTCCTGTGCAGTCTTTCTGAGTCTGTCTGCTTCTTCCTAGGTATATAATCTGATATCCTTAGTTGAATCCTTAGTTTTAAAAATGCAATACATTTTTTTTACACCAAGCTGGACTTGGTGTTTTGTCTGGTGCGTTACCCCCTATCCATGTTTGTTTCAGGGGCCCTGTCCACTATGCCAGCAGTGAAGTCCTTTGCTCTATATGCTGCTCTGGCTGTGCTCATGGACTTTGCCCTCCAGATGACAGCTTTTGTTGCGCTGTTGTCCCTGGATGCCCGGCGCCAAGACAACAACCGCTGTGAACTTCTCTGTTGCATTAAAGTGTCAAAACAGCGTCCAAAAAAGCCAAATAAGGGTTTTCTGATGCCATTCATGAAGAAATACTATGCCCCTGTTCTACTGCACCGCTACACCAGGATCACAGTGGTAATGCCTCACCAACAACATCAAACATATTCAGTCCACAGTTATTCTAAACCACTGACTTCAGCTGTCTCACTGATGTGAAATCCTGCGAGATGAAATTTAATGAGATGAACACAACCTCACATTGAGATTTGTGTGTTTTTAAACAGATATTTGATAAATTCACTCTATTCTATGTTCTCCTCAGATAGTAGTTTTCATCTTTATGTTCTGTGGAGCCTTATTCCTCATGATGAATGTGAAAGTGGGTTTGGATCAGGAGCTGGCTATGCCTCAGGTCAGTAAGCACAGTTATGTATAAATGGCAATGACACTCTTTTCTTCTTGTTAAACCTGTTTACAAAGATATTTCTGTTTTTGATCCAGGACTCGTACATGCTGACCTATTTCCAGTACCTGTACAAGTACTTTGAAGTTGGCGTTCCTGTTTATTTTGTAACAAAAAAGGGGTTCGACTTCACCTCTGTGGAGGGCATGAATGCAGTCTGCTCCAGCGTGGGTTGTAATCAGTTCTCGCTGACTCAGAAGATCCAGTACGCCACAAACTACCCTGAACGGTGAGTCAGTGGATTTATTGTTTATAATCTGAGCACGGGAAACTTTAAGCTTTAAAAGCAAACTCTGTACCATCACTAAAACTCTGTATCTACCAGTTGCTTGCAACAGTTCTGATACTTTGCATGTGTCCTTCACATCACAACATATCCTTGACCTTGCTGATATCGTAGTAGCAACCTGTTACACACTTTCCAGTCAGATCAGTTAATGATAAACTCAGCAACATAATTGCCACAGAGCAGATGAAGGGTGTCTCTGAGTGATAGTACCAGTTACTGAAAGCAATCACTGAGATATCCTCTATAATTATTCTCGAAATATGCAATCAGAAACTGTGTTCTGACCGATGTGAAACTTCTGATGCACAAAATAATCTTCCCAGCTTCCCTGTCATTCACCTAAACACTTTACATTTTGATATATTCGATCAGACTGAGACCGTCGTAGGTAACAAAACACAATTGTTTCCTCAAGATAAGCAGAATTATGGAGCTGTATCTATCAGCAGCCTTATCAGCTGGCAAACAGCATCTCATAAAACAGGAACAATAAATCTATCATTAAGAACTCCAATAAATTTAACTGAAAGATTTGTATCAGAACGCCTTTAATAATCTTTGGGTTATAAAATAGTTAAATTGAGACGCTAATTGTGCAGGTGCCCCAAGCATAAAAACAAGCCATTCCCACAATAAAACAACAAAGTCATTCCCACAGTGAAGTCAGTCCTTTCAGTAGAAGACAATGAATGATTATGAATAAAAAAGGAGCAAAGAATTAAATAGAAAGTGTCATGGTGCATTACAGCAACCCTGCTTGAGTTAGGGCTTGAGCTGTTTGCCTCTGTTTTGGTGGAGCTGTAGCGTCTACCAGTGGGGAACTGGTCAAATAGCAAGTATCCAGGGTGACAGCTGTTTTTAGGGGTTTTTAAGACATTTGAAAGGTATCTTGCTTTTTCAGTCTCTTCCAGGGAGGGAAGAGCGGAGCCAGTGAGCTTTCATGCTGTCTTTATTACCCTGGGGGTAGCTTCTTTTATCTGCTGCAGAGCATCCGGCAGACCACGCTGTAACACAGTACGCTGGCATGCTTTCAGTGAGCGAAAGAAGGCAAACCAGCAGTTTCTCATCTACACAGTACTTCTTCAGCAACCTCGGGAAGTGAAAGTACTGCTGAGCCTTCTTAAACACAGCTGTAGTTATTTAGAAATATTCAGTACATAATCCCAGATCCAGATAGATGGTTTGAAATTATGAGACTGATATTAATACATTTGAAGTAGCTACAGGTTGTTAGCTTACTGAAGCATACTGAGCATAGAGACAGACAGAGAAAAATGGCCAAATATTCAAGCACAGAACCCCTGAAGTGTTTTTTTAAACTTCAATTTTGAATAAAATGATGAATTATTGCTTGGAAGTGCTGGATAGTGTTACTTTTAATGCAACAGACTAACAAGGTATTGCTGTTTCTTACCTTTTTCTGAATTTGATGATTATGAGAATAAATAATTATTTATATGATCTCAACTTTAGATCCTATGTGGCTATCCCTGCGAACTCGTGGGTGGATGATTTCATTGACTGGTTGAACCCCCAATCCAAATGTTGTCGTCTGTACACCAGCGGTCCCAATGCAGGACATTTCTGTCCTGCAAATGAATGTGAGAATCATTTCTTAAATGAAAAAAGCATTTAAAAAAAACATACTTGCACACAGTTTTTGATGTTACTGTCTAAACATGAACAAAGACATGACTTCAATAACCCCTACTCTGCTTATTTGTCTTAACAGCTGGTTTAATCTGTGCTAAAAGGTGTCTGGCACGTCCTGTTAATGATACGGTGAGGCCCACTGTGGCACAATTCAACCGCTACCTTCCTGACTTTCTGACTAACAGGCCTGACCTGCAGTGCTCCAAAGGGTTTGTATTGTAAATGCGCGCATACACACTAATAAATCCCAGCATCAAAACGGAAATCTTATGGCTTACTGTCTTTTTTAAACAGCGGTCTAGGAGCGTATGACAAAGCAGTGGTAAGAGATGAAAGTGGGGAAATAATAGGTAGGTCCCCAAAAACACAGCATAGCAGTGGAAGTGATTCTATTCATTCAAAAACAGATTTAAAAAATAGAAAGTAAAACCTTTTTTACCCCCCTGTCTCTCCAGCCTCTCGGTTCATGGCTTACCACACACCTCTGACCAACTCCCAGGAGTTCACCGCTGCCCTGAAGATGGCCAGGGAGCTCGCTGACAATATCACCAAAGGCATGAGGCTCGTGCCAGGCACCTCGCCTGACTTTGAAGTGTTCCCTTACACGTATGTACTTTCCCCGTTTCCCTGCACCTCAGCTCCAACCACTCTGCCAGAAAGTTGTTTTAGTCTTTAAGCGGTTTGTATTTTCTGATCAATGTTTTATGTTTCTCCTCCTTCCAGGATAACCTACGTATTTTATGAGCAGTACCTGACTATTGTGAATGAGGGACTCTTCAACATCTCCTTGTGTCTGCTGCCGACCTTCGTGGTCTGCTGTCTGCTGCTCGGCTTGGATCTGCGCTCCGGCCTGCTCAATTTGCTCACCATTGTCATGATCGTTGTGGATACAGTCGGTGTCATGACGCTGTGGAGCATAGACTATAATGCAGTGGCTCTCATCAATCTGGTCACGGTAAGAGCAAATCAGATCATTGGGACTGAAGGAGGCTCGTTTTCTCAAGTGCGGACACAGTTATGGAAAGACATTGTGTTGACCAGTCTGCCTAATAACAGGTGCTGATTAGCTGCATAGAGACTATAGAGACCAACCTATACAATCAACTGAGTGTGGATATTTTTACTAAATTTGCTAGCCTTTTGTATTTTTCCCGTGCTTTGCAGAGATTCATTTTTGATGGTTTAAATGAAAGTGAAAGTCTAGGCTAACTCACATCTTCTGTGCAATCTGCAGGCGGTGGGCATCTCTGTTGAGTTTGTGTCGCATATGACGAGATCGTTTGCACTCAGCACCAAGCCCACACGTGTGGAAAGAGCAATCGAGGCTACGGCCAAAATGGGCAGCGCAGTAAGTAAACTATAAAGAAGAGCTGATGTTGTTAATCACCCATTAAAGAAAAATTTGAACCAAAAATGTTTTCAAATGAATTTTCCCTTTTTTGCACCCTCAAGGTGTTTGCTGGTGTTGCTATGACTAACCTGCCAGGCATCATTGTGCTGGCGTTTGCCAAAGCGCAGCTCATCCAGATTTTCTTCTTCCGGTTGAACCTCGTCATTACACTCCTGGGAATGGCTCACGGACTTATATTCCTCCCAGTGGTGCTCAGTTATTTCGGTACGTACATCATTTTCCTCTGGGTTCTTTATGTGTAGTTGAGAAACTATTAAAAACTGAAGGTGAAGACTAAGTGTCTCGCTGTTGCGTTGTGTCGTGCTCCTTTCTCTCAGGTCCCGGTGTAAATAAAGCGGTGCTGCTCCAGTTCCAGCAGGAAAAAGAAAAGGACAGGGAAAAGGCGGAGACGAACAGCCACATGAGACAAGTTTATGATAACATCAGCTACGTAGGCAATGAAATAAAACAGGACCCGTACTCAAACACTGTGGATGAAAGTGGTTCAAAAACGGTGGGGAAAACTGACAGGTTGTGAGCACAAAAAACAAAATCAGTTTTGAGGTAAATTACTGTAGCATACAGAGTCACGATGGACACAGAAAATGACTTTTTGGCCCCATGTGGAAATTGTTAGCCTGCTTGTGTATCTCTGTCCATAATGGAAGGTAGGACCTACACAGGTGTGCAATATTTTTGGAGCAATGCAACAATGGACTAATGCAATGAGGTTCAGGCTTCCTGAATCAACGTATAGGAAGCGTATTTGATAAAGGCTTAAACAAAGAATCACGAGTTAGTCATTTTGTATTTTTTTGTTCAACACTTCACAGTAGAAGTGACTGATTCAAATGAACACACACTCCACAGCTATTGCAGGAAATGTGCAATCAGTGATAAAATATCAACTACATTCATTATGTGAATGAATAATCCACTGAAAACATTATAGTTTTCCATGATTATAAATTGAAACTAATGGTTTCGCAGAAATGTGTATTTTTGTTGTGATATGTATTTAATATATTATTTCATCATACACAAACACTTTTCTTTATCTCAGTGCGGCTGCCACTGTATGACTTCCAGGACTCACAAAGCTGTCTCTTTTAAAACATTTCTAATACATGTTAGGATATATTTTTTAAAAGTTTTGGCCAATTTGGGTCCAGAAATGTGTGTGTTTGTTTTGTTTTTTTCAAATAGTAAAAAAAGAATAAATCAAGGACTCTTTGAACTTTGTGTCATTTCATGAAATGAAAATGCACGTCTTTCAGTTTTTTCTTGCACTTAGTCTGACTGTGATAGACAAAAACTGATTTTAACCATGAAAATATTATGTTGGCTTTTTATACTCTGCCCAAAAAATAAGGACTTTTGCAGGTGGGCGTGCTGCTGCTGATCACGTTCTTGACATCACACGTCTCGTTTATCAGCGGTAGTTTATATGAGCACTTAGTGGAAGACATTAAGCTGGAGGGCTGGGGTTGGCTATGAGACATTATTTTTTCCTAAAATTTGATGAATTATTTTGGTGCACATTGTTTTCTTTTCTGCATCAGTTTATTATGGAAATGTCTTTTTTTTCTCTAAAGAGAAATAAAAATAGACATCCGGTAAATTGTCCCCAGGCATAAAAACATGAGCTTCTGCCTGACATCGGGCTGCTTTTGTGTATTTTGTTTGGGGACTTAGTTTCTTTTCATTTATAATCACTTGGACTTTGAAATCCAAGATATGTTCCAGTAAATACACTTTTTTGAGTCTGACTGGAAACCAGAAGGTCAGACAACATTTCTTTAGGATTTAGTAAAGTAGCAAGCATGCATACTACTATTTTCTTATTCTGGCTTCCACATGATTTAGACTTTGATGATGCAGCAATCAGTCATGTTACATTTCTAAGCTCTACAGCACTCTCTCCTGTAAACATGGTGCTTCTTTTAGAAGAGTGCCAAAATAAAAGCAGAAGATGACCTACACAACTGCACATGTTCTGAACTCATTCAGGTTAAAATGTTACATTTAAAAAATAAAAAAAAAAGAATTTAACACCTTTAAAGCATTAAATGCCAGGTTGGAAGTACATGATGCACTTGTTAAACCCATGTGTGCCTGGTCATTTACTTGGATCAGTGAATGGTTGTTCCAAAGTTTATGCTAGTAAAAACAAAGGTGACTGGGCATAAACTTTAGAACAGCCCACTGACATCACAACAGTAATTTCTTTATTTGCAGATATTCCCTGCTGTGGACCACTGCTGTTGATAATCTTCTGCAGCCCATAAAAACGTTTAATCCCAACTCTGATCATCACACAAGCCAAAAATGAAATATCCTCTTATTGTTTTCATTGATTTTGAAGTTTACAACATCTGTTACTCCATGTGTTTCATTCGAAAGAACAACAATATATAGGAGTTTAAGATCAAAAACAGGCCAAAAAAGGAAGACGTATAGTAAGGATTTACATTTTTAAACCCTGCACCTTTGTTTCAATAGTTCATTTTCTTTTTAAAATGTGAATATGTCATTGCAGCTTTAAGCTAGATTACTGAAAAGAAATGTTATTTTGGAATCCTACCGAAACAAAACAAATGGTCATACAAGTGCATCTTATCCTATAGATTTATCCTCGAGGATTAAGGAGTGTAAAAATTCAAAAGGTCCAACTTATAAAACTTAAAAACCATCAGCAGCATCTCCACAGGTCAACAGGAGGATCTCTGCCTATACTTTTTGCTTTATTGTCTCATAAATCTCTTCTTAAAACACATATTTGGCTTTTTTGAACAGTAACTTTAATAAACATACTATATATGAAAAAGCTGAGATTGTTATTGAAACTGTCAAAGTACGACAACACTGAAGGGAAATCGTGTTTTAAACAGCAGATAACTTGATAACTTAAACATTAAGGAACACTACCTATACGTAGAAGATGTGCCCAGCCTAATTTTTGAGGATTTTGTTTTACCTAATTTAAATGTTTCTTCAAAAACAAAAACAAAAACCCAAAAACTGTAACTGTAACAATATTAGCCGACTTATAAGACATTAACACAGTAAATAATGAAATAAGTTGGATTTTTTTTTAAAGTTAAATAATATCAACTATCTTTGGGTATTTCAAATTTTGTTTTATTAACAATGCATCCCTTTGATAGGATTGTATGTTTCTTTAGGTCACCAATGCCCCCAAAACATACTGTACACATTATACAAGGGAAACCACGATTCAGGCAAAAAAAAAAAAAAAAAAAAAGGAAAAAAAACAAGGAAAAACGTTTAAATTATAATACAGTCTTGAGGAAAAAATATAAATAACTTTTTTCTTCTCTGGTTGAGCTCACTCTATGGTACAGACATATAATAAATAGATCGGATCTGACATCACTCAGCTGATCTATGAATCATCTCTCTATGAGTCCATTTGTGTAGCAGCAGTAGAGCAAAAAAAATAATAATTAAAAATTAAATAAAAAAATAAAAATAATAATAAGCCAATGGAAACCGAGCTCCCCTGTTTCCCTGGAAAACCTTTTATAAATCCTTTAGTCATCGCTCGCGTTCCCCCCTGTGAAACTGCATGGTGGAGGCAAATCCAGGGGTCATTATAGTCCTACAACGTAATGGCAGCAAGTAATGGCAACCTATTTTTAAAAAGGTTTTACAAGCAAGAAACACGTTCAGGTGACATTACAACTTCGCCATGCTTGTTGGACATGCAGTGGAGGTGAAGCACAGAGGTAAGAAGGTATAGTGATGGGCAGCCGCTGGGTTTACGCAGAGTTTGGAAACATGTGTGAGCAGAGATTGGGACTGAATCTACAATGAATCTTTGGAGCGTCTTTCCAAGGATCGACCCACTTTCAGAGAAGCTCGCTAAAAATGCAGTGGAAGAAAAAAAACACGAGAAGTCCTTAGCAGGTAAAGGATGGCATAAACTAGCATTAAATTACGTGCTATTCTTCCCATGTACTGCGTGAGGGTGGTAGATATAATGCTTTAGAAAATAGAATACTAGTGATGTTTGATTGTCTGAGATACAAGAACTAGAAAAGCAGTTGGCTACCTGTGCTGACAAGAGGCTACAGGTTGTAAGAAGTAGAGAGGCAAGAGAAGCAAAAGCACATATCCGGCTAGAACAGATCACGAGTCGGGGTGGGATATGAAGGCTCCAGGTACGTTTTAAAAACAGCAGGATCCCTCTGTAGTGTTTTGTCGAAGAAAAGAACGCAAGGTCTGAGGAACCACTGGGCAGACACGACGACATGACTTATTTCATTACAGAAAAAAAACAAAAAACAAGACCACCTCTGGAAAGAGGAGGGAAAAAATGATAGTTTTTTTGTTTGTTTTTGTTTTTTTAAACACAGCTCGAGTCTTTGTCCTAATGATTTAGCTTGTCGCTGAGCATTATGTTGATGTATTATTGAGTGTTGCTCAACATCGCCAGTCCATTTGAAAACAGTATTTGGTTAAACTGCTCCCCCTTTTTCCTGTGTTTTTATTTAGAAAAAGAAAAATAAGTCTGAGACAGCATTAGGCGTGTCGGATTACATTTGTTTATAGATGCTGACGTCCTTTGTTTCCAGCTCGTATGTAAGGTGACTGATGACCATCTCCTCTTTTTCCTTGGCTGTGGTGCTGTTAAAATCCACCAGAAACACATCGAAATGCCCCACCCCATCTTCAGAGCCTTAACTCATATTATTTCAGTTTTGTCTGCCTTTCAGGGTGATAAGAAGCCGGGTCTGCAGCTGTGCAGGGAAAGCAGGAGGGATGGGGGAGAAATGGGATGATCAGGATTCTTCAGGAGGGTCAGCGTCCTCTTCAACAGGTTTTGGTTGCTTTGTCAGGATTGCTTCTGCTTCCTCAAACATCTGGGGAGAACCAAAAGAAGAACAGTGATTAAACGTGTAAGCACAAGAACACAGTCCGTTTTAAAAAACTTCAAATCAAGTTTCAATTGATCTTACTGGCATAAATTGCACATCCTGGAAAAGTTCTTGTATGAAACGTCTTGAGGTCAGGCGAAATGCACAGTGGGATAAGAGATGAGAAACCTCAGAGTACAGGCAAATGTCATCAAACGCATATGAAAACTTCTCTTTTATCCTGAAGAGAGACGAAATATTTTAGAGACCTTGGAAAAACAACTTTAAAATGCATCCAGAGTATATGGACAAAAGGGGGAAAAGGAGCCTTACGTCAGTAGTCCTGTTTCGTGGCCTTTGGTTCCTACGGAGGAGCTTAGGTTGATGATGAGGCGGAGCACCTCCTTCCTCAGTAAGACTCGAGAGGCGGGGCCGTCCTCGGATATCGCCTTGCCACCTGAGGGAAGCAAGCAAATATTTATACATACACTCTTATTAACATTCACAAAACCAAGGGACTCATTTTCACCCAATGGCACTTTATAAATAAAGTAACAGTTAAAATATAACCCCACCTCCTCATAATTTATTACTGTCTCTAAAATTGGGTTTATTCATCATACAGTGAATTCTGAAGTGTGTGGGATGAGAAGGAAAAAAACCAGTCAAATCAGCCTGCAGCATGCCGGGTTTCCTAGCAACATATATTGTTTACACATTGTTTGATATAAAAACTGCTATAAACTGATCCAGAGCTAGCGGCATGTGATTGATTGATAAAGTTCAATAAAATTAATTAATTAATTATTGCAGGGCTGAGTGGGTTGTTGGAGATGTGGCAGAGCTGGGTGGAGTGTGTTATTGGACACAAATGGGGAACTGGACTGGTTGCTGGCTGTGCGGGGCAGTGTGGGAAGCGCAGCTGAACTGGGGGGAGAATCCAGAGTGTGGAGAACTAATCCATAAATGCAGAGTAGCTGAGTGGGGCAGCTCTTGGGCCTGAGCAGGAGAGCTGAAAACTGATGCAGAGCAGAGTGGATGATGAGATTTGTTTGACTCGTTAATTCGTTCAAATGTGATTCTTATTATGTTGGAACCAACCATGCAGTGAAATTTAAAATGTATGCAGTGAGTTGTTCAATCAGTTTCACAGTAATTAATCGGTTTTTAATACAAAACAGATGAACTTCTGTATTATTATCCTTCTACAAGTGCTAAGCTATTTAGTTGTGTTAGTTACTCTCTTGTTTGTTGTACACTCTGTTAATTCATTATGATCTGTAATGAAATGATCTCAAGTCATTTGTAAAAGTAATAAACTCCCTAAGACTTCATCTTAAATACTTATTCTGTTACATCATTTCTTGGAATAAGAAACATTGAATGAAAATTCAAAACTAAACAATGTGTATCCATGTGTGTGTGGGCTTTTGTATTTGCTTATTCCACAGAACTAAACTTGAATCAAATATTAAGGACTGAATATTCCACAGGGCACTAAGTTTGACTCACTTGTCCTGCCACTGCTCATTTTAGGACACTCATCAAGAAAGAAAGATTAAACTAAAGAGACTTTCCTAGTTAAATAAAGACTTCCTTTGTCATTCTAATTTGCTTTGATGGTCTAGAGAAAGAGAGAGGAAACAGGTGGATAGAGAAAAAAGTCCAACAAATGAGTTGATGGAGAAGGAGACAGTAAGACTTTCAACTGGAACAAAGCAGCACTTTTTATTTAGCATATTGTGGTTATTTGTGAGCTCACCAATGACAATGTCACCAGGTGTAGGTGTGCCAGAGATTGAACCTTGTGACACAGCAGCATCACTGCAGCCCGACACCCCAGAAAATTTTGACTGTGGCATCACCTCCAGGCGGTGGCCGCTCTGGCCTCCCCATGATGGAAAGTCGACAAAATCTGCGAGAAAAGATGGGGAGAAAAAAGCATTCCTTGAAGCATCTGTTAGGTTTAATCCGTATCCGTTCAAATGACTGAATGTGTGCGTGTCAGCTTACCTGTACGAGAGTGTGTGCTATTGATCAGTGGTTGGGTGGGGTATCCAAGGACGATCGCTCCCACGCAGTAGAGGCAGTTTTCTTCAGTGTGAACCTGCAGGCCCGTCTCCTCTGAGCCCACCATGTGGTTCGGGGTGTCTCCTCGGTGCACAATCAGCTCTGAGATACTAAACTGCTGCTTCAGCACTGGGATGGCGGGACGATCACCTACAGAGGTAATAAGCACCAACAGAAATCAGTCTCTTGTCTTTGTGCAGTTTTGTGATTCAATAGTTTATTTAATTATGTGCGAAGTGGACGTTACCATCGCCGTCACCGAAAAGAAAACGTTTCCGCTCTTCTGATGGCGGGCTGATCCTCTGCTGAAAGTAGGCAGAGTCTCTGATGTGGAACATGTCATGGATGTCCATCGGCAGTGCAAGGCCAATGTAGTCGTCGTTACATCCGAAGGTGACGCTGGAGACCATGGAGCGTACTGAAGAGCAGCGGTGCAGGGTGCTTTGGTTGATTGGACTGAGTAGCTCTTCTTTATCCAAAGAGGCAAAACTCAGAGCTTTCAGAAACCTAGGGAGGGCAAGAGGAGAGGTGCGTGAGAGGATCCGGGGGGAGAGGCTGGGAAAGAAAAGGAACATGGGGAATAAATGGGAAAAAAATGTTTGGTAAAAGAACAGAGAGGGGAAACTTTTTTTGCTGCAGAACGCCATCAGAGCAGCGGCAGCAAAAGTCATTTTGTTTCCATTGTCTGAGGTTTAAAGTTATAAATGAATTTTTTTTCTAGTGCAATCAGTGGGTAATGTACAGGTTAAGAGTTATGAACTCATCTGTTACACCTTTGTATCAGAGATTTAGCTCTTTTTTTTCACACTCTCTCACATTTCCTTATTTTCTGGTCCTGCTTTTTGCACTAACTTACCTTACCCACCACTTTTTTTCTATGCATGACTTATCACTGTGATGCATTTATACTAGACACATTGTAAAACATCAAATTGCACTAATCTCTACCTGTTTGCCATTTATATTTTTAAGTTGGGGTCACAGGGAGGCCACTAGAAATTGACCAGTCTACGTGGGACTTACTTGCACAACAGGAAAGCACTGACGGATCAACTGTAGGCAAAGAGCAGTTAGTACTCTACTAAAGCAGCAACAACATATTGATCTGTCTGGACTGGTGCTAGAAACTACATCTCTAAAGGAGGACACAAGCTAGGTCCACCCACCGCGGTACGAGTGTTCTGGACAGCCTGCGGTACGAACTTACGGCGCTGGGTTCTGGACAGGTAACCCTCCTATCTGATATCCTGACAGACACAGCAGAAGGTGCACAAAAAGACACCCCCCCCCAAAAAAAAAATCTGTCATTCCAAAGGTACAAAAAAAACTAAAAGCAAAAACTCAGGTTCAGGCATGTTTTTAAACATTTTTTATGCTGATGGCTAACATCTTCACGTAGCACCAAACCTAAATTAAATACGCTCAAAAAGACAACAGAATAATAGAGATGGGTTAAGATGTTCCGTTTCCGTGAAGCAAACCCTGCGGTGGAGCCAACTTACCTGCGGGGAGTTAGTCTGGAATCGAGACTGCCACTCTTCATAGTAATGGTGTCTGTGAACAGCACATCTTTGGCAGGTGAAGCCAGCGCTTCACTGTGAGACAAAGATGGGTGTATCCTCTGCTGCTGAAGCCTCTTCAGCGTAGCGTAGCCCAGCGCGTCTCTCGGGCTGGTGTACATGAAGCTACAATCAGCCAGGCTTTTTATGGTGGTCACTGAGGGGGACTTGAGAGACTGAGCCCGGCGGGGGAGGGTGTGGGAGGAGCCGGGAGGTACCAGAGAGACAGTGGAGGACTTGGATGTGGACATGTGGTTAGTCTGTGACTGGGGGGTGAGGGATGAGAGTGTTTTGACAGTCTTGGCAGACACTACTGTGTTGAGGCTCACGCAGTCAGAGGAATCCGGTTCGGCCTCCGGATGCTCCGGGTTGCCAACGGTTTCCCGAGAGGGACTGGAGCTCATGGAGCTGATGCCGCTCGTTGTGGTGTCCGTGTTAAAGCTCTGACTGCGGCTTTTAAACTGAGTACCTCCGCCACCCCCTCCTACATTGCCTCCGCTAGAAGAGCCGCCATCTCCTGCTAGACGCTCCCGGCTGCTCTGCTCTCTCTCCCGGCTATGTT
Organism: Neolamprologus multifasciatus; assembly: GCF_963576455.1. Lineage (NCBI taxonomy): Eukaryota > Metazoa > Chordata > Actinopteri > Cichliformes > Cichlidae > Neolamprologus > Neolamprologus multifasciatus. The sequence continues at coordinate 25,155,077 of NC_140450.1, forward strand.
GCTCTGCAGCCCCCTGGCCTCCAAGAGTACTAAGTCCGAGGCCTGAGCCTCCTCCCTTCGACAGCCTGCCATCCACCAAGTGCTCCTCTGAGCCCCCTCTTGTCCCAACAAATGATGTCTCCAGACTGACCGTTGGACTCTTTGGCATTCCTCGGCCATTAAAGATAGGGGTAAAGTCCCCCTGGTTTGGGCTGTAGACAGAGGGCTCTGTCACGGTCCTGTTCCGCCTCATACTCCCAGTCTTGAGCTCAGTGGGGGTTCGAGAGCCCGATGGTGTCTTGGGGTCACTGGTGGAGCGCAGTTTCTTGCTGGGGAGAGACAGGGAGTTCAGGAAGCGAGTGCGAACGAAGCGAGTAGAGGCCAGTATTGTAAAGGGGCTACGGTCTTTGACTGGTTTGGAGTGTAAGTATAAAGAAGTCTCATCCGACTGGTCCAGAACATCACACTTGTCATCATCCAGGATGTACATGTCTAAGAGAAATGAAATTAATTAAAAACGTCCAACTTCTAGCAATAATTACTGATTATTATAGAGATCTGTTAAAAAAACAAAACATAAATTTCAATAGTTTTGGAGAACATGGTGACAAAGCAAAGGCAATGTGCTACGTACTTGGTTGAGACTCGCTCTCGCTGTTGTGGCGGGAGCTGGTGGACTCCGAGTTTAGACTGAGTGTGCTCGGTACTGAAGAAAGTTCAGAGGTCAGCTGCGTGTCCACTTCGTCTGGAGTGACGGGCCACAACGTCCTGCGACTGTGTCTGACTGCATCCCAACCGAACTGTTTTAGCACCTCACAGCCCTGCTTGGTCTTGGTGATCACACCCAGCACATACACACATGTCCTGTGGGCACCAAGGGACAGTCAAAATACAAATACAAAATACTTCTATATGAAATTTTAAAAAAAAAAAAAACACAAAAAAACCACAAAAAAAAAAACAAAAAAACAGGCTGACATTACATGTTCCATAGTAACGCTTTTTAATGTAACTGAATAAAAGACAAAGAAAGAAAAGCTCACCCTCGCACTGACAGCACCTCACAGTGCTGAGCCAATGCAAGGATATCAGGAATGACGTTCTCCTCCTGCAGGAGATTCAGACCCCAGTTTGAAGAGCCAATGTTGCCCTGAAAAAACAAAAAAACAAAACGAAAAACAACCACAATCAAGCCCGTGTCTTTGTAATATCATTAAAGATTAACTTATGTGACACGGATTAATCTGCGTTACTGACTAGTGCCCAGAGAGCAGCTTTGAGCTGTTTGATGCCCTCCCAGGTGTCCAGCATCGGGGAGCGAATCGTGTAGCTAAGGTCAGGCACTACACTCTGGAGACAAATGGGGCAAAAATAAAAGACAAATGGCACTTTAGTCCTACAGAACAGCTGAATGATAATTTTTAGTTAAAAAAAAAAAAAGAAGAAGAAGAGAGAGACCTTACCTGAGCCTCTAATAAATGACAGCCTGTCTTATCGTGAACCAGCTGACCATACAAGTGCACAGGGAGATAGACGTTTGGTCTTTGTAACCTGGAGACATGGCCAAAGAAATCAGGCACAGTCAAAAACCCATTCACTGCTACAGCTCATCGGGTTGCCCCAAATTTCACCCTTCTTACCTTTGGTTGCTGCGTCTGACGTAGTTGTCTCCATCGACAGGTTTGCGGTAAGTTGTTAGTGCTTCATTGAGCTGTTCCTCTATCTGGTCCACATACTTAAGATTATACTCCTGCAATGCACAGAGTCTACTTAATATTCAATTCAATTACATTTTATTTATAGAATGCCAAAATCACAACAACAGTTGCCTCAAAGGTGCTTTATACTGCACGGTTAAGAGCCTACAATACAAAGAAAACAGATAAAAACCCAACAATCATATGACCCACTATGAGCAAGCACTTTGGCGACAGTGGGAAGGAAAAACTCCCATTTAACAGAAAGAAACTTCCAGCAGAACCAGGCTCAGAGACGGGCAGCAATCTGCCGTGACCGGTTGGGGTGAGGGGAGGAAACTCATTTGTATGTGTCCTTGTTATAGCCACATGATTTCAGAATATTTTAAATGAGATTTCATTAAGCTGTCTGCTGATATCTGAATAATACCTTTTGCCATTTATCCAGCTGTTTGCTGACATAGCCCCTCTCATTGAGGTAGGAGAAACCTTTAGGAATGGACAGGAACCTAAAAAAGCAGGTGAAAAAAAGATGTAGAGTGTGTTCAAGAAGGACTATTTCAGAGTGACGCACTGTTTTTGTATTGTTGTAGTGGTAAACACCTACCTGAGGAGCAGTAAGAGGCCTTTGTCTCCCAGGTGGGACACAGCTGGTTTCAGCTGGATTAGAGCGTGAAGGTTGGCCTGTAAAGCAGCAGAATGGGCACAAAACGAAACTGTCAGATAACACGATGGGCTTAATCTTATCTGCTTTTGCTACTTTATTATTTAATTGCTTTGCTGAGAACAATCTAAGCGGCATCATCACTCACTTTGTCTTCACACGCCTCATCCAGTATGTCCAGGGCCTCCATGGACACAGCCTTGTTGTGGTCGTGAAGCTGTGTGACCAGCAGCTCCATGCCCCAGCTACTGAAGAACTCCACGCCTGCACGCAGCAGCACACGGAGGTGCTTGGTAGCATACAGCCTGCACGTCTGCACAGCGAGACAAGAAGTATTGTGTGATCAGGGGTGCTGCGAACATTTAATTGCCAAGAGGCCTACTACTTCTCAGAAGGTGTGGTGGGTGGAAGAAAATGAGGTGATCGGGTGTGTTTAGAAAAAGAAAAAAGGGCAAGTTTGGCAATAGATGATTCAGTTTATTTTATGCCTACAAATGTGGCAGTGTGATAAGAGGTTGCTGACCACTGTGCATGGAAAAAAAAAAAAAACTTCCCCATTACTACTAATTACAATATTAGTGTTTTAACAGCTTGCGTACATCAGTAGAAGCAGTGAGGATCTTGGAGAGGATCACTCTGGCCAGACCATCTCTGCTGTAGTCCAGTGTGGATACAGCGAGTTTCAGCACAGCATCCTGGTTCTTTACAGAGCACAGATTCAGCAGGCTGAAAATAGAGGGGAGAAAAAAAAGTGCAAATGTCACCTTGCAGGATGTTTTTAATCAAACAGCTCTGACACAATTTCACTCTGCAGGCCTGGAAAAGCTCAAAATAGATTAAAGACTTTTCTGCTCACTCACCACTGAAACAGGCCACATTTCTCTAGTAGTTTGACTCCCTGTGGGTGTGCCGAGAGCGTCCCCAGGAAGAGGAAGTAGTGTTGGCTGAGTGTAGTGAGCAGGCCATTACTCTGCAGACAGCGCTCGGGCTTCATTCCAGAGGACGAGGAGAGCCACGATACCATGTCCTTCACCAGGTCCTCCAGGTAACCCTGGCCATCCTGGTTGATGGCGGGGAAAAAATAAAGTGTCAAAAACAAAGGCGGGTTTGTAAATGACCATAAAGAAGAAATAAATTAGAGTACGAGCATCAGTGTAAACCTCTCTAACCTCATCGGAGTCCATGAGGAACTCAACAAACTGACAGCCAACCACAGTGAGTTGTCTGGCCTTTAGGTGATCCAACGCGAGCCCTGCGTACAACTTACTACTGGGCTTATAAAAGTACAGCAGCCTCCGAACAAACCTGCATCAGACAAAAAACAAATAGAAATGTAAAACAGGATGTGAGAAAAACACGCTGAACAAATTCAGTTTCTTGTAATGAGCTGTGGTTAAATAAAAAAGGCTTACTTGTGCATCTGTTCATCTTTGTTGTTCCTGAGGTTTACATTTGGCCACTGAGAAGACAAAAAAAAATACCCTTTTACACAAGTAAAAACAAAACGTCGAGTCTGTGGTGGTACATGAGAACAGCCTGACCTTGAGGATGGTGGCAATAAGCAACCAATTCCACTCCAGATTCTGCTTGTGGTTGAGAATCTGACTGTCTCGCAGATTCATCATCAGTGCTTCTTCTGTGTCCTGAGCACAGAAGCAGAAAAAACAGAAGCTGTAAATATGAAAGTAAAACTATTTGTTTTATTTAAATGTTTAAACCTTTGGCTTTAAATTGTTCAAATCAGGTTTGCAGCAAATAACAGCCTCCCTCTTTCTAGCTACACTAAACACACCACATACTTTGCAACAAACACACAGAAGCCGAAGCCAAGACCAACCGTAAGATGGAAAATACATAAAAGATGTTGATCTTTACCTTAATGACATAGATGTCTTTGTGGACACGTGAATCTCTACGGTTATGTGACGACACAGACTTGCGAATGATGTGGTCCAGATAAAGACTGTGCGGTTTCAAACCTTTCTTCTTCTTCTCATGGAAACGTTTCAGATTGTTGACGGCTGCACTTGCTCGCCTAGAGCGCATAGAGACAAAGATGGAGGATGTTTTAAAAGTGGTTTAAAAACTAGTACGTAAATCCTACAAGTTAGTCGGCGACCAGTTGGCGAGTAGTGGCTGGATGAAATTTTCAAAAACAAGGATTATGACTAAAGATTAGAGGAAATTATTTTGTTACAATAGAAAAAAACAAAAAAAACAGTGATTGCGTGTGTGGCAGTTTGTACTCACAGTCGTTTCTCTTGGGGGATGTCAAAGGAGGCTGCCATGTTGATGAGAGTGGGAAGGCAGTGCAAGTGGTGACTATGGGAATGAGGAAGGATGGTATTTGCCTGATCAAGAGAGAAATAAAACCATGGTGAGTATAGCAAAAGAAGCCGAAGGAGTCAAAGAAACAAAGATATAGCTTAGAAACTTTTAGAAATGCACAAAATTATACTTTTTTTATTACCATGTGTAAAAGGTCTCCCAGAAGGATGGTGGCCCTGACAGCAAGCTGGTCATCGCTACTGGTCACAACTTCAACAAGGCCCTACAGTATCAAAAATAAAGGCAGAAGGAAGGACATCAATATAAAAGCCACCCAAAAGTGGTTAATACAATACTGTGAAACACACACTCCTGAGTAAATTAAACCTATTGTGCTTTTACTGTGTCAGCTCACCTCTAAAAGCCCGCTGGAAATGAAGGCAGAAAGAACAAATGCCAGGTAGTTGTCCATTAGGTCAGGCCTAATAAAGGGAGCAGATAAAAATCATTTTATGGCTTGTTTACTCACTGAAATGACAACAGGTCTGTCAATATATTTCATTTCTATCCTGTGCTTTCGTTTGTCACCTAGAGCGGGCCCGATGGGGTAGGATGACTTTGGCCTCGGCAGCAACAAACCCGTCAGACAGTCTCCAGGTGTCCTGGAACCTGGCGGGGTCTGAAGGAGAACAGAACAAACAGACCAGTCTGTCAGTGTGTGTAAAACATGGACCTACTTGGGGTCTAAAAGAAATTTTATTCTACATTTAACCAAAGGCTGTACTGAGAAAGCATATTAAATGCTGAAACAAAGATTTTTTTAATCTTAAGCAGGACAAAATGCTAATTTTTGAAATTGATTGCATTAACACATTTCAAAAAAGTGGAGCTGGAACATTTTTCACACTATGTCAGAGAACAAAAACACAAACGTGTCGTGGTTTCCTGGTGATTTAGAATTTAAGCTTTTTAGTTCAAAACACACCAAATGTATTCAGTGGGTCACTAAATGGATTTTATTATGTAGACATGCAGACTGTGCTTCAGTGCTGTCCTGCTAAAATGAAAGCGTTTTCCTTCAAATGGACTTTATCATCATGTTGATCCAAAAATTTCTACCTTGTGTATCATTAAGCATTATTTGGGCCTTCACAGATTTGCCCAGTTATCCATGTAATGTGCACTAATTAATCTCCAAACTCAACTCAACTTTCAACTAATCACTGATAATAAACCAAATGGCCCCTCTTTACACTACAGAATGAAGCAGATGAGACCACAGGGCAGCTTTCTCCCTCCTAAATGAGCTCTGGTTGGCTCAGGAAGGACAGCTGGATTTTTGGATGATGGTCTAATTTGTATCTGTGGATCCAACTATGAACTGTGTCCACAGAGAACAATATTCAGAAGTGTTCCTAAACTAGAAGTCCCCATCCCCTGGGACACGAACAGGTACCGGTCCGTGAGTCATTTGGCACCAGGCCGCAAGAGTTGAGGTTCAGGTGTGAAACGTATGGTTTTCAGGGTTTTTATCGTTAACTCGGTTTCCATGTTGTAGTTGTGTGTCTTATTTTGAAATAAATATTTGCGCGTTACCATAGTGACCAGAGAGCATTAAAGGGGCAGAGAGGAGGATGTTACTTTCATTGTTGTTGGCGCATTTCAGGAGGACGCAGCTAATAAAGTTGCACAATGACACAGTGAATTTGCGTTTATTATTACATTTACAAAACACCACAGCTTTTGTCTTGGTCGTATCATTTTATTTTGTTGTATTTATCCGCGACACCTTAAAGGCCGGTCCGTGAAAATATTGTCTGACATTAAACCGGTCCGTGGCGCAAAAAAGGTTGGGGACCGCTGCTCTAAACCCAACAAAAACCTGTTTTTGATGCAGTGTCACACAAGGGCCCGAAGACCACGGTCATTTAGTGTTGGTTTTCTGACGTTGTCTCGTTTCCCATTTTCTCCGAATCTTTAATGATATTTTGTGCGATAGATGACTAAGTCGCATTGTTTTCCGCTTTTCTTTTTCCAAATTACACATTTAGTGTTAACTGTTTAAAAATTGGTTTTTCACACTCAGTGGGCAAACCGAGTAAAAGTGCTGAGCCCCTCTCATCTTTAATCATGAACAACTCAACCTTTCTGGGAATGTCTTTTCACACCCCGTCGTGTTACTTATTAACCTAACAAGCAGTCAGATCTTCAACCAGGTGTTTTTTTTCCTTCTAATATTACATAACTGATCCAATCTCATGCTTCCCCTCTTAACTTTAGTGAAATGTGCTATTTACATCAAATACTTAATATAACAGTTTCTAAGTTCCATTCCTTGTTTTTATATGGGGATTAAAATATTTGAAAATTAGATATTTTTTACTTACCAACACTTAGAAGGGCTTCAGTGAAGTCTTGCGTTACAATGGGCACAGGAAGCCTGAATATCTCATATAACACTTCCAACAAGCCTTTCTGCAGAGCATATTTGATAAAATTGGTTACAAATAATTATATGGATATGGCAAAAGCTGCATTGTTAAGTAGCGGAAAAGAACAGTTAGAACTAATGTTAATGCTGTGTAAAACAGTGATTTGCAAGCTTGAGAGAACCCAATGGTTTGATAAGATGGCATAGCGAATACACTCTGTGCTTTAAGCCTCTGAAGCCAAACAGACTTAACATTAGTTAAAAGGCTGTTTCATACAGGAAATTTTGGTTGATTTTTAATTTCTAACGCAACTCCATCTAACCGCTGCACAATAAAAACAATCGCTTGGATGGAATCTTCACAGGCAAGAATCAGAAAAATCTGTGTTTTTGAATATCAAACTTCCTTAAGGGCCAAACATTTTTATACTCACCCTAACTTCCATATTTGGTATGCAAAGTAAGCCAATTAAAGACTGGATTCCAGAATTTCCAGCCTTGCATAGGTTGATAATTCCTGAGACAAAAAAAAAAAAAGAGAGAAAGAGAGAGAGAATAGGAGATATTTAACAGTGGGTATTCCTAACAAGTATGTACAGAAAGAATAATATTAAAGCCCTTACCGGACCAGGAGCGGAAAGCAGCCACTATAGCCATTCGGCTGGACAAAAAACGGGCTTCTCTGTCTTCCCTGTGAACAAGAAAAAACACACGTTAAAGACTGGACATCATGTTCTGTGCACACAACATCGTTATGATCTTTCAGCCGGTGGTTGTTCAGACTACACAACACAAACAAAACATAAAAGATCTTTTATAAAAATCTGACTTCACATCCTCTGGCAAGCCGCTGCAGAGTCAAGCCACCCTGACAACAAGGGTCACCTAACAAAAACACTACACAAACCCTCCTCTCTCTCTATGCACAGTTCAACCACAGGCTCTTCATACCACCTAAACACACACACACTCACTTGAGTTGCCCCTCAGCCGTGTCTGCATTGTGACGGTAGTGAAAATCAGTGAAAGGCGCGAGGATTTGCTGGAGAACAGAGAACAAAAACAGAGAAAATTGATGCATACAAAACACAACAGTAAAGAGAGCTTCAAATTACATCTCTATTTACTACTGTCAGGAAAAATCTTGCAGTAATAATGAACCTGCTACACATCTTATATAACATCTGTGTGCCTGCAGTGATGAGCTGCTACTGTCCCAAGTGTTTACAGACAATGAGGCTTTGGAGAAATGCTGTAACTGATTACTGTAAGCTCCATGGGAAAGAGACGGGCACCTACAGCTCTGCTAATCCTGACTGGAATGGCTCCCAGCACAGTGGCTCATTTTTAAACAGAAGCTTCTTCTCAATTCATAATCTATGTGTCTGTGTGTGTGTGTGTGTGTGTGTGTGTGTGTGTGTGTGTGTGTGTGTGCACAGACCTCCAACTCGACGTCAACACGCACATACTGGCGGGTGCGTGGGTGGTTGAGTAAGTGGAGGATGGTGGTGATAAGTGCTTCGTTGATGCGACTTAGTTGACAGTCTATCACACTCTTAAGGATGGTGCTGAGGCCTCCCCGTTTGGCCACCACCTCTGGGTTCTTCAGGGCTACACAGGCAATGGCGGTAATAATAATAATAATATTAATAATAATGTCAAACAACAATAGTTCTCCACCTCAGAAAGTTTTTCTGTTCACCCAAAGAGCACCATGCATAGCAACTGCACCGGCCTGCGTCGTTAAACACCAGGCACTTTACCTAGCTCGCAAACGATGGCGATGGCGGCGCGCACCATGCGGTCTCTCTCCTGCAGGCCGTCGGTCCCCACAGCAATTAAAGAGTTTGCAATAGACGTGGGGAAGAGCATTGCGTTGACAGTGATGATCTACAGAGAGAGGAAGAGGACGGGAACATGAGTCATCAAAACAAGTCACGACAAAGAGAGGCAAAAAATAACTTCACTGTTTTGCTCTTTTTATGGCTGCTTTTTTGGAGAACTCCAGAAAAAGAAGATCAACTTTTGAAATGCAAAAACAGGATCTGACTATTCTGAAGGTCACATATTTAGTGCTTGTAAAACTGGTAGTTCCTTCAAGAAATTGAAGCTGAAACCACAGCACTATGACTCTAAGCGCTGTGTGAAGATTTACAGTAAACTACTCAACTATAAATAACCCCGCCTGCAGACTCATGCAAACCATCCCCACTGACACTCCTGCTAACCCCGGGAGCTTTCTGGTGGCATTTTGCTGGCACAGGAGTGAGCAGTGAGGGCAAATTCCTCGAGTGACATGAGAGCGACTCTGCAAATGGTCAGAAGGAACAAAGACCGCCAAAACACACGCCTTGTTTTTACCTTTCGGACAAGTCGTAGAGCCTGAGTCCTCTCACCCTCATTACTCTGCTGGATGTCAATGCATCTGAAAAAACCCACAATCATAACAATCAGTCATGTACCATGGTTGGGCCGAAGAAGAAGAAGACTGGCTGAAGCATGGTACTGCAAACACCCTAACAACTTAACTAAAAAAAAACCCCAAACATTTAGTAAGCCTACCAACTGTTACACCTGACTGGGTGGTTCAAAGCAGGAGCTCACCTGGCTATCAAGTAATCCACCTGTAGTCTGAGGACCTTCTGCAGTACACTGGTATCTCTGATGAGGTAGCGAAGCGCCCGCAACCCCGCAGCACGCACTTCTTTAGCTTCATTAAGGAGAGCTAGTCGCAGACTAGAGATTAAAAACAAACAATAAAGTGACTAAAACTGGAGCACGGACAACCTGACACAAGATATGACTATTTCCTTCATTACTTCATTGACTGGTACTTTTCAATCACACATTCACATCATCATTATTCCAAATCCAAAACAGCTTAACAGCCAGAGTAAATAAAAAGCGCACATTAAATAGGACACACTTACACTATTATTGGTGGCTGAGATTACTTACCAAATGATGATTTCTTCATATGTAAACCCAAAATTTTCCTCACGGTGGCCAATGCTGCACAGCAGCTATAAAACAGAAACATAAAAATGGTTTCAATATGGCCATGACTCCATTAGCATGGTTTTAGTGAAGGACAAGAGTAAATTGAGCCCAGTCAGGTACATGCTGATTTAATGAATAACTGTGAATGAAAAAAATGTGTTCAACTCATTTAGAGGCTCTAAGTAGGAAACCCATAGAGGCAAAACACTTGCCACTATTTGTCGCTTAAGCACATGCTTGTATGATAGTACGTCAAAACAGAAAGGAGATAAGATAGAGTCTTCAATGGTTGGACTAATTCTGTTGTATTGTTCTCTCATAGCCTAGATATGTGCTCCTATTTTCTCTATCCTATCAGGTCTGGCAGTCAGTGTGACCCTGTTTCCAGCATGAATGTCTACCTGTAGCAATTCCCTAAAGGCAGGTAAGACTGTGCAGTATGTCGTAAAAAAAAATCATATCTCAATACGCATATAAAAGGAGTACTTATTTATTGATCTGAGAGACCAGAGGAGGAGGCCAGAATAAGCCTCCAAAGTTAAGCCGGGAAAGACTCCAAAGTGGCCCACTTGACAGCTTTGGAAAATGTGATGAAGCGCACAGACTTATGACCCTTTTAGCTGTATTTTCACAACTTTTACAGCTTTCCTACTGATAAAAGACCCCTCACCACTGCTATTGATAATACAGCTAAGTAATTAAGTAACGTATAAACAATTAAATGAAAAAAGTTCCTGTTTTTTCCACTATGTACTATAACATGTTTCCATACTAGATAGGAAAAAAGGACAATGAAAAATTTACATGTTATAAAAGGACGGTCTGGGCAATGAACTACTAGACATTTTTCTGTAATTTTATAAATTTATCACGTAAGCTCAATGTAGGATGTATGTAGCCAACAATTCAAAATGACTTTACACGTATGATTTTGAGGATGAGAGACAATATAAATCTGTGGTAAACACAGTGAAATAATAAAATAAAGAGTTGCAGTACTTGTAACTAATAAATCAAAGAGAGAGAGGAAGACAGAGAAATTTTTAAAAATGTAGCAAAACAAACAAAAATAAACAGATCGATCACTTCTCCCTTTTACTGCAGAAAAATGGCCTTGTGGGCCCTTTGTGTGGGAAGTGAATGAATCTGCTGTCACTGTGTAAGAGGTAACATTGCCAGCACAAAGCCACAGCAATTGCGGTATTCAGAAGGGTATTCAAATGACTGAAATCAGCTATAAAGTGTCAGCCCCATGTTTCTATGTAATCATTATCCAAATCTTATGTGGAGTGTTTACATCTCCCTAATAACTGTAGAGCTGCACACAACAATTAGTGAGAGTGTGAACTCTAATCAATATTTTACATATTTAATGTTCCAAATATGGTCTTATATGTTCTGTAACATCGTTCTTAGAGGTACACTGAGGCTCCTTCACAACAACAAGTCAATGCTCCTCCATCACAGTTGTCTATTCTGCCATGTGTCTCTTAATGAAAGTGAACCACTGTAGTACTTTTGGTTTAAACTGTTCCTCAAAGTTGAGCATAAATTTCCTAAAGCACAGCAGAGCATGAGGCAAGACGGAGCAGGGTGGAATGGGTGATGAGAGGCAAGAAGGAGTACAGGGTTGTTTTAAAACAGCTGTGATGTCAGAGCCCAAACAGGCAAACGAGGGGAGAGGAGATGGGGACAGGGTGCACGTGATGCTCTCCGGGGGGGTGGGGGATTAGCTAACCCTCACTGTCCTGGAACCCTTATAAGGAATCAGAGTCATGGTGCTCTAATGGGAGACACACACACATCATGGCTATAACCCTCCAGTCAGTTGTAAACAAGAGAGTTAGGTGTACAGATTACAGGCACACAAACCCATGCTCTCACTCAGCCTCGAGCCTGCTCCAGTGCCAACTGCACAGTTGTAGGAGGGCCAGTACTCACTTGCCGCACAGCCACCAACAATTGTTTACAATATGCTTATGACCAGCAGTCAGAAGTAGTCTGAGGCAGTGGGGTGAAAGAGGAAATCAGGATATAGCTATGATCAGGATTAAACTCTCCTGTAAACATGTGCATGGACAACTGCAGATACCCCAAACCAGTAGTGTTCTGATAATACTGGTTTTTAGTTAGCTTCCTTAAAATACTGCACATCACTGTCTTTGCACACAGACACAGACAGACCTGTCACAACAAAGTGAAGAGCAGACAAATACCTGCACTCAGATGACAAACTTTATACCAATTTGACCCCAGCGTAGTTGCAGACGGAGAGAGTGAAACTGGTAAATTAGACAGTTGTGCACATGGCTTTGACTTTTTTTTTCCCACCTGAGGTGACAGTCAGCAAAACCAGTGTGCTCAAGGCACAAGAAAGTGCTAGTTTTCTATCTCACGCTCATCTCGCAATCATTAACTCATTTTCTCCACCCCTGTTATTCCTGTTCAAAATAACAGGAAGGAGAGTACTCCAGCATGTTTTGGGTTGACAGGAGAAAAACACCCTCGAGAGGTCACTAGTCCTGACAAACAGGGCTGACCTGAAGGATGAGCGAAAACACTAAAACAGATTTTTTTAATGAGCAAAAAACTTACATTTCATACTCTTTTTTTATTATTATTGCAATCATTCTGCGGTCAGCTGAGACTGAAGAAGACACTTAGATGAGTGATGAAACGCTTCTCCCACTGAAAACGCTACGTCCAGATGAACAGACTAAACTTTTGGGGATATTATAGCTATTATTCATCTCTGCATCAGTAACATTTACTGCTGTTAAGTGAATCAGAGCAGTTATACTGCATGGTCAAAAGAATTTAAAACTTGCATATGCTCACATGTGTTACAATCCATGTTAGCATATTTGTGTTTTAAGCCTTGCTGAACTGAAAATCCTCCTAAATCCTCTTTTTTTATCATCCACATTAAAAACCAGGAGAGATAAAATGACTAAAGTAATCTTTTCTTCTTCTTCTTTTTTTAACAAATCAAAGTCTCAGGTCCATACAAACAATAACTAGACACTATTAATCTCAGATTTCAAAGTCTGAGCGCTGCTCCAGACGCACATTAGACTGGAGTGCTCTCCTATCCCTCGAGCTCCTCTTATATTCACTGTCAGCACCACAGTGACAGGCACAACTAGGCCTGCTGGCATCAACACCCAAGAGGAAAAGATCAAGGAGAGGTCAGTGGTGACACTACAGAGGAGGAGCAGCTAATCAATCTTGTGAGAGATCTGAACCCAGTGAACCCTCTCAAAAAGCTGCATGTCTCACAACATTTCAGCGAGGCAAAACTGTCTTTAAATGAGGCAAAATTATCAGAGCTTGACAGCGTTACCTTTATGAAGTTGTTCAGGTGGCCCAGTTTTCGCATGTTACTGACTCCGTGCGGTTTGGCCACATTTTGAAGGATTTCACGGAAGTTTTCTGACGGTTCTGAAGGAGAATGAAAAGGAAATACAATGTAACTAAGGGAGGCGTTAAGCCATATTGCCATAATAATATCAGTCAATGAACCGTAATAGATATCCTGCAGGAAGGAAGTTGGTTTAGCTGGAACTAATGTAGAGTGTACAATCAAAACAAAGGCTAGACACTAAAATAGCCAGACCTGAGCGGGAAGTGTTTTTGTTTTCAGTTCCTTTCAACTATCCTACGTTAAATATTTTGACAAACGGGAACCGCATTTTAAAACAGAATCGTCTAAGCGTGGTCGACGCCTAAACGCCCGCTTTGCGTGGGATGACTCCAGATATTGCCCTGCAAGACAAATGTAAACATCGCACAAACTGGGAAAACACCAGCTTAATGAGCTGCGCAGATCACTTTCTCCTCAACAACAAAGCGCAGCAGATGATAAGCCTGATTACGCTGCAGCTTGTCAAAAAGTAACAGCTATCGGTATTAGTCATCAGTCTCACTGCACTCAATCCATCGCTCAAAAGTGGAAATGAGAAAAATGCCAGCCCAAAGGGTTACTTTGGTAACAAGCATTTGTAAACATCACGAGCCAATCTTACAGTAAGTTATGAATACATCACATTATTTCATCATTTTAAACCTCTGGGAACTGACATACTTTATTTTCCCCAGTTTTGGTATTGTCAGGAAGAACATGTAAATAGTGCAAATCGCACTGAAGCAGCTGATAGGTTAAGTGTATTGACTCTCCTGTGGTGAAGATTTTAATGTTGTCAGTCACACATATTTCAGGTGAGCATGTCTCTAGTTGAGACGATTGTAATGAATCTAGCAGGGATCTGGGCCTCCAGGACTCAGATACCGCTGCTCCGTGTAAACAAACTGCTATGCAGTGTTGATGCTGGAGGAGTAAATCTGACAAGTTGTGCAGCTGTGTTATCAGTGCTCCTCTGGAAGAACCACCGTGTGCTGCCTCAATGCTTCTCGGCGCACAGCTTTCAGACTCAATTCCCCCAGCCAGTTAGCGATGACAAATGCATGACTGCAACTCTTATGGCTACTTGGCTAAATAACAGGCTATCGTGCCCACTCACGCCGATCAAAATAACAGAGCGTCTTCATGGCTGGTTAGCTGGGGCAGCTAGCTAACGCTAACTCAGCTAGTTAAGTTAGCTCGTTGCCGCCTGTTGTTATGACATCGATAGCGACGTTTTTAGACCAAACAGTGAGGGAAAATGGCGAAATAACAACAGCAGTGACGGGTCAAGCGCGTACACTGTCTAGACTTTCACCACGCGGGGCTAGCGTTTGCAGAAATCGCCCTCATCCATTTTGAACAATAATCGCTTTCAGGGTGATGTGATGAAGCCTCTGCTTACCTCTGCTCAGATCCAGCGGTACGTTCTCCTCCCCGCTGTCATTCCGACCTGTCAAAAACACACACCGCGGACACGCCGAGACATTACTCCAAGGTCATCGCGTGCGTGACAAAATCATATTTTGCAATATCCTGCTTTTACAGCAGCCGCTGAACCGAGGTTTTTGTGCTTACCTCGCATCCGAAGACTCCGGATAGGACGGCCGCGGAAGCTGGCCGCCATGTTTCCAGGAACATACACAACACCGGAAACTTCGCGGGTTATCGCGAGACAGCAGACGACAGAAGGACCGCAACAGATCCTCAACAGACCTAAGATCAGCTGGATCCTCCTTAATATCCCTCTAATCTTACCAGTGATAAAAGCATAAATCTGATCTGGCGACTGTGTTAGGGTTAGAAAAGGGGGATCTCAACGCCATATAATTTCTATCACAAAATATTATCATTTCAGGTAAAGTTAATTTTTGACTTGCCTTATCTATTCATTTTTTATTGTTTAAGTATATTCTTCCTCTTCTTTTTCCTATTATTATTATTATTATTATTATTATTATTATTATTATTATTATTATTATTATTATTATTATGTCTACAGTTAACATGGGTTTGGATTTTTAAAAAAAGCTTTCAATAATTCATGTCTATGAGTGGCTCCAGCTCGACCTTTCACATTTCATAGTTATAACTGATGACTTCGCTATTTTTCACACGTAAAGTCTGTCAATAAACATTTAAAGTAGTTTATTCTGGTTTTTAAATGTAATTTTAGTGATCTAATGTGCAAGTTATTATTATGCAGTTATTATTATTCATTATTTTTTTGTATATATCAAAAGTAAGTAATATCAAAAGTAAAATATCATATTGCAGCACAACTTTTTGTTAGTTTGTTTTTCCGCCGTTTTACTAAAGGCAAAACAGGTGTGAGAAAAGAATAATAATAACAACGAATGACTACAATTTTCAGCTTTTCAGGTCTTAATACCTGCAATAACCGTCTTGCACACTTGGTGTCACACATACATAACAATGAACACTTTGTCAATCTGGGAGTGGACCGAAATGTGGCTTCACCATTTGAAATAAATAGACACTCTCTGAGTACAGGCGTATTTTGTCTGTTTGCAAATTAATTTCAACTAACAATTGAATGCATGAAAGAAGGTGACTTTTTCTCTTACTCTCTAAAAGCAATGACTCTACACACACATTCTGATCTCTACTCAATTTAATGGCCCAGTCTGAAACATCCAAAGGACAGAAGTATTGTATAACCTTCACTATCAATTAGTGAGCTAATCAGAAAAAAAAGTTAACAGTATGGCAGTAGCTTATAGCAGGCCTATTATATTTACATTAACATCAATAACATTAATGTATTCCTATTTTAAAAATTAATATGGATACATTTTTATTAACAAACAGCCTAAAGGAAATAGAAACAGCTGATTAAGTCACTGAAAATAGAGAAAGTGTAAAGTCACATGAGAAAGAGATATGATAGGCAACTTTATAATTTACATTTGCTCTGAGCGCATCAGCTAGTGAACTGGAATCATCGTAGATACAAAGTTATACAGTAGGCGATGGCTCTGTGAAGGCGATGGCTTCTTTCTCTTCTTTTAAATCCTCATGGGTTGTAATGAGAGATTTTATATTAATCTTTCCCATAATCTATGAGCTTACTGAATGTATTAGCTAGATCATTCTGCTAGTGTACATGATTGGCAATTCAGGGATTTAAAATGTGTCAATAGTCACTCGCTCAAAAAAAAAAATAAAGAAAAAATCTTCAGCCATAAACTATTTAGTTGTTTTGACTTACTGGGGCAATGGCAGCTGCTGTCTCCACTGGATGATAACAGAGACTAGGAAACCACTCTCTGCCTGTTGATTACAGTGTAAACAAAATGTGCTGCATAGTTCACCGAGTTCATAGTTTAATGCAACCAAAGTTTATGGTTACAAGGGAACACAGATCAGGAAAATAGATTGAAAGCTATTCACCCCCTGACATTAAATGAACTGCAAAGAAGATTCAGATGCTTACTATTACTGCATCTATCAGTTCGGTCATTTAAAGAAGTTCAGTTTCTTGAACTTAAAACAATGTTTTGCATTACTGACTACCTGACAGAGAGACTGCAGTGCCTGGGACTGGGCGGACCTCTGTCTGATTAGGTGATGTGCAGCACTGGAGCATCACAGAGGACTGCACGGTCTCCATTCCTGTTCACTTTTTGAGTTGTACAGATTTTCAGTACAACTTCAGGTCAAAGCACCTATAGAAACGCTGATGATTCTGCACTGCTTTGACAGGAGAAGCACTACAGAGCTGTCTCATCAGAGCAATCTGAATATGCTTTATTTTGAAAGTCTGATCCCTACACTAAACCCCAAATAGATTCCTTTTGAAATTTATTATATTGGATCTGTTGGAGCTCTGATTTTCCTCCCTACTGTGATCTAATGCTCTCCTGATGATAGAACGCTATCCGGGACATTGAGCTGAAAACCCCAGTCAGGAGAGCGAGCATAAACTATTTGCCAATGTTAATGTTTGAAGATGAGAACTACAAACAAATTGCATCCTGCATCCGTTAAAACAGCAGGGATTCATAGTGAAAGAGTCTAGGTGCTGAAGTGGCCTGGCTGCATTTCAAACCTTCCACTAGCTGAAAACATTTGGCGCAACATGAAATCAAAAATACAACAATGAACACCCTGGACTGCTGAACCGCTCAAATCCTCTATCAAACAACAATAGTAAACCATTCCTCACCCAAAAGTCCATCAATGGGTCTCCTCACTTCCCAGATGGTTATGGGCTGTGGTTAAGAGAACAAAGGATGCTACGCAGCAGTTATAAGATGTTTTGGTGCCATCAAATTCAAAATAAAACTTTTCCTCCTTAAAATGTTACAATGTCTTAATTGAAACATTTGATTATGTTCCATTATGAATAAATTGTGTCCCAACTTGGGATTGTTAAATAGACTAAAATATTAAAGGTCTATGCAACCCCATTACATAGTAATACATACTTTATTTAAGTATAATTCCATACAGTTTTATTATATTTTTTATTGAGACAAACACACAAATATGGCTTCCTGCTTAAACATAAGGATTGTTTTAAGTTCGTGTGGCAGCAGATACGAGGGCGTCAATATCCTGAATTGCTTTGGATGTCCTTTGAAGAGCTTCAGCAACATAGTTGTCATTTAATGGCTCACGAGTGACGTCTGCAGGTCTTTCCTCCTCATCTGCACGTGCTTTTCCACTTCTCAGCACGTGACTGTTCTCCAGCAGAACTGGGCAAAGGGTGTTAAAGAGCACACAGAGAAACCCTCAATACAGACATCAATGTTCATGTCAGCATCCCGTTGTATCTTGATTCTAGCACTGAAGGATACAGGTGAATCGCTTTATCTTCTCAAGCTCTGCAGCAACGAGCTCTGATCTAAAATGAACAGAAGGTCAAATGAACAGTACACACAAGCTGTTAACACCTTTAATTTTATAACAAAATATCAACAGAGTGACCAGAAAAACACAACTTACAAACTGCCTGCTTCCTCTGTCACACTCATGCGTTGCTCAGAAGGCACAGGAATGGGCACCTTTTCTTCAAACGCTGCTGGTTTACAAAAATATCCATCCTGCAAACAGAAAGAGATTCAGTAACTGGCAGTGCACAAGCTTAAATGGTGTAAGTGTAGGTATCCACAGGTGTATCAGGAGGTACTACTACTTCGAGCTCTTGCAAGCAGCTGGGTAAGGCTGGACACTTCATTGACTTCAAGGCCTGGTTGTAGCAAGCCAGGATCCTGTAAAACAGTTATGCGATGGGTGAAGACCGGAAAAAATTAAGTCCTTTAACTTACCAGACTGCGATGAAGAGGGGGCAGCTTACCTGCTTGCACGACTCACAATAGAGCAAACAGAGTAGGCCTGTCCAAGCACATCAGGTGGAAGGCTGTTTAAATGGTAGGTTACCTCTTTGACCTGTGGTAAAGATGGGCTAAATTTGTAAGATTTCTTTTAAATGTATTGGTTAATCTCTTATTATAAAATGTAAAATTTACCAGCCCTGACTGGAGTTCAGTTTTGTGATGCGTAAAATAAGAGTTAAGGTTGCGGTTAGAGCGGATGACTGATCCATCCCCTGGGGAAACCTCAACAGCTGAGACAGGTCCACTCAGTATCCTACACAGCAGACATGAAGGTAAACACACTATTCTGGTGTGGATTTATGGACCATCTCCCACACTCTATACTGTACAACAATGATTTTTTTATCATGAGTATGAAAATTGAAGATATCAGAGATCCTTTGGTGTTAGACTTGATCAACAGGAAGGATGCTTCTGCTCTGATTTATTGTTTTGCTTTGAGGCACAGAAGACTTGAAAAATGACAGCTATAAGTTGTCAGGACTATTTTAAATAAATAAATACATTCAAGCACTTTTCTGGTATTTTCAAAGTGAATCTTCCAGCCTTTCAGTACGTTAAAGTTGTGAAATAAATAATAAATGTTCGTCACTCTCCTGGAAGAGATTGCAAAAACAAGATACCACTCAAAAAAAAGAAAGAAAAAAAGAAAAAGAAAAACTAAAGAGAGCTCTTATCTTGGATTTTTTTGACCTGTTGCCCTCAAGTCGGCGTTTTGATTAACAATTACCTCTCCTTCACTTCTTATTTGGTGCTAAATGGTTAAAAGTCTACTATACCAAACCTACTATAGTACAGAAGATGTTTTGGTAGTATCTAGGTAACATCACATTAGGGCTGGGCCATATCATACCGTTCACGGTATGATATGGGGACCAGATATGTTGGGCAACAATAAGAAAATGAAATATCGCAATAGAATATGGGTAAAACGCGCATGCGCAGTGCCTTTGTTTTCATACGCACATGGCAGAAAAAGCATGGCGGCGACGGAGAATAAGAAGGGCGAAAGCGGATCGTTGAATGAAACAGATGAACCAGTTGCTGCAACTTCAGTGGTGTGGAACTGGTTAAGCTTTCGTCCCTCAGATACACAATAAAGCACTATTTTTGGTAGAGAATGCTAGCGGGCCGTCGTTATTACCGTGTTTTTTGGAAAATACGCACACTTAAAATCAATCCTTTGATTTTTCTGAAAATCGACAGTGCCCCTTATAATCCCGTGTGCCTTATGTATGAATTCTGGTTGTGTTTACGGACCTCGAAACGATTTTATGTGGTACACAGCGCTCGAAAATCTGTCAAATATTTCACTTTGCTAAGCTACAAACCTGCACCGCTTGATGGATTGTTGGAGCATTACGGCTACTGTAGGCAGGCGCCTCGCGGAGTGATACGTACTGTGCTTCAACATAATATTACAGTATTGTGTGTGTATAACCTCTATTTAAGTTTTGTGGATATTATACACGGTTATGCTGAGGATATGTCGGCCAATTTCCACTGGAAATGCCTTTTGGTTAAACTGTCAGCAAGAAATTTGCATTTCCACTGTTAAATTTATATATAACAACTGTGCTTTGCCTGCACCAGTGTGTGAGAGTGAATGAATAGTTGAATTGTAAAGCGCTTTGGGTGCCTAGAAAAGCGCTATATAAATGCAATCCATTGTTAGTGTCAGTTATATCGTTATCGCAAATTTTCAAATGTATATCTTGATAAATATTTTTGATCATATCGCCCTGCTCTACATCACATGATATAAAGCAAAGTGATCTATTTATACCATTGGAGCCTTACACACTCAGCTGTAGACCAGACGCTAGTTAGGTTTGTGAGGATTAGTGCTCAGGCCTCAGAGCAAAGATTTTGAGCTAACAGCATAAATATTAGTGACATTAGAATGGCCCATAAGCTGTCAAACAACACAATAACAACAGAGTTTCTCTCTGGTTAATCCAGTCTAACATCAACCATCATTCAGAGCTTTTTTTTTTTTTTTAACAGTGGCCCTAAGAGATCAAACACATTGCCACTTAAGAAAACACCAATGAAAATAAACATTCTGCAAAATTTAAGTTAGTTAGTTAAGTCTTCTTAACTTGCAGTGCGTTTGACCTTTCAGGGCCACCGTACTTTATGCCCTGAAGACCTGCACAGTTACCTGTAAGTGACTCCCTGACACCACACTACCTTTACCATCTCAGTCGGAAGGTCTGTGTGTTCTTCTTTGGCCAGGGGATCTTTAACCTTCCACCTTAAATACACAAGTACGGAAGCTTAAATCAGCCACTGAACAATATTGAAATATTTACAAAATGCTTGTTTTTAAATCTACAAACCTGTGCCGATGAGGCGTTGGACACGTGAGAGGCAGCGCCTGAGGAACACGGGACCATCTGTCTTCACAGGATATGTCCAATTTGTTTATTGTCTTGTCTGATTGGTTCGAACTGCTAGCTCCTTTATCCGCTACATCTTTAGCTTTAGAGAAACGAGCTGCCCAGTGATGGCGAGCCACGGAAAGAGGGTAGGCCCATTTGGGAGCAACCGCACAGCATGAGTGATGCTGGACCACTGTTGTGGACTGGTAAACCTGTTCAGGCTGGAAAGAGAAGAAAAATCAATCATCCTATCAGACTTTAGATACATTGGCATTATTATTAGAAGGAAGTACTACCTTTTGGTGCCCATCGCTGATCATCTGAGGAGAACAAGACCTTGGTCTGGTCAGCATTGTCCTCATGCTTCTTCTTCCGTGCCGGACCACTTCGGCATGATCACTGGTATTATCGGGGATTGGACTGCTCGTTTGCTCTTGTCTGCCGTAGCTATCATCTTTGCTCACTTGCTGCACACTGCGGTGCTGATTACGAGCAGAACTGAGGCTGCACATGAACTCCACTGTGAATTCTTCACCGGAGGGTGACAGCACCAACACAGCATGTCCCTCCTCTGACCTGACGATGGTCTCGCCTCCAAGTCCAAATTCAGCCAGAGAGGCTGACACCTCTGGCCAATGTACAGCTGAATCAATGCTGAAAAAAGGCTGGTGCAGAAGTGCACCAGAAGTGCAGAACATACAAAGAGAGAGTAATTACACTGCCCATAGTCTAAGGGAGTAACACAGTGACTAGCAACCAGTTCTTTATACCTTTTTGTTCTCAGCAGAGATAAGTTCATGTGGCAGATATGGTTGACGGGCATACTTATTTCTAAATGCCAGTGCAGCCAACATCAGCTTCTGTAATAAAAACAAGTGACGTAATCACGTTGAAGAAAGTCAGATGAAGGCAACACGAGAGGCACAAAAGCAATAAAGTTGTTTTTATAGAAACCCTCATACGTAGTGCCGATACCTTGTATGTGCTGATGGTGAACCTGGTCCTCTGTCGGACTTTCTCAGCGGGCTGCAGTGGATGTCGGCGGGAGTCTGAGGCTTTCACCAGCAGGAATTCAGAGCCGCACGGGGACAGCTGTAACCGCGCTCCGTTCCTATACCGGATATCCACCGACTCATCCTCGTACATGATCATCAACACGGCACTCTCGTCGGTTTCCATCTTAAAAAGGAGCCCGTTGCTGCGACCGCGCCGATAATCAAAACATTATGACGTTGTTACGTCATCAGGTGGAGACGCTTACTATTGGCGCGCATATCGTGTGAGACCGGAAGTGTCTTTTCTAAAAATAAATAAATAAACCCACATTATTATTATTATTATTATTATTATTATTATTATTATTATTATTATTAGTAGTAGTAGTAGTAGTAGTAGTAATAGTAGTAGTAGTATATAAAAACACATCTAAAATAAATTGACCAGAATTACTGAATTATGCATGACACTGACATTTATATTAAACCTGGTTATGTAACTTTGTTTGGCTCGGATTTTTTTTAAAATAAAATAACTAATTACGAATAACTAATTATGTATGTAGTTAACTACGAAGGAATATCAGGAATGTACATACTGTTTAGTCTTACAAGTTATAATTCAGCACTGTCTTTAATCTTCCTAATGACATAAATATCTGTTTAAATAAGTTAAAGACCATGTGACGGCCTCACCATCGTGAATTAAGTGAATAAAGGACCACAGCTGCCATTGATGTTAGTTGAATTTCAAATAGCTTAATTCATGTAAGTTTAGCTTTTACAAACCTCAAGTTTGGTTAACTGACTTTGAACTTTGTGTAGACTTTATTAATCCAAAAAAGGCCAATTCGTTTACAGCCTATCTACACAACTTACTCACACAATCATACACCAATCATAAAATGCTGTTGCTATCAAGGCACAGATCAACAAATAATTAGTTGAAAAACAAAATACATAAATAGAATTACAAGAGCATATGTATAAAAAAAAATAACAGTCATTATTGAAGTATCTGTTTATGGTTCAAAGAGTTGCAACCTGAGAAGAATTAGAAGGGGCACACTTGTGGAATGATGATGAATTAAAACTTAAATTAATATTTGTTTGTCTGTTTCATGCGGTTACAATTATAGAGCAAAGGTAGGATTATCACTGTCTGCAAATCATTCTATCTTATCTTCTAAAATTATTATCTTCATTTGTGTTTGTTTTGGAGAGATTTGATTATAAAGTGCCTACATATTTTTGTTAATTTTTTTTGTGGACATTTTCTGCAAGTTAACAGTAGGTGGCACTAATGCGTCGCCTGGCAGTAATTAGACCACAGAAGCAGCAGTACAGCGGCGGTGGACTCGGCAGTTGGTTTCATCACATTACGTTCAGAGAAGATACTTCATCTAAATAAGCAACGCTACACATTGCAATGGTTACACTGACAGTCTCTTTTGTCTTGGTAGACACGCCGGAGTTGCAATGAAGGTATTTTTTTCTTTACATAACCTTTGTTCCAATTATCGGTCTGATTAGATTTTCGCTAGCACCAACCGGCTAGCGCAAGCTTCAGGTCGCTGACGTTTCTGGGCTTGTGCTGGCTAAAGACTTAAAACGGCCGGACAAACAGCCACTCTGGCAGCTGTCACTCAACACTGATTTGACGTTAAGATTATTTAGTTACATTAGGTTTCCAGGTGAATATTGGTCTAGCTGTTGTTCTGCCTTTTTGTGACATTATGTACCTTAAGTGCTTTTACTGTTGACATTTACTTTATCTATTCACATCTTGTGCTTTATGAACAGCTCATACAAACCCCTTCTAGTAGTTTCATGTATTATAATCATGTATAATATGCACATATATGTGGCCTTGTGGTACTTGTGGTAACCGTGTATAAATTATACTGATGGGCCTGTGTGGTTGACATATTGTCAGTAAGAACAAGATGTTCTTCAGGATTCAACGTGAAGACACTAAATACTGAAGTAAAGGTGTTTTGTAAATGTCAGGCAGGGGCCTCTTCCATGTGGGCTTCATGCTGTGGTCTGCTGAATGAAGTCATGGGTACTGGGGCCGTCAGAGGCCAGCAGCCAGGGTTCGGGGCCGGTGCTGGACCCTTCAGATTTGCCCCCAGTGCGGGATATTCCACTTACCCGCCCACCAGCTCAGGGAGTCCCAGTCTTGTATGCAAGGCCTGTGGTCAGGCCTTCTCAGTCTTCAGGAGGAAGGTAGGTGCCTGGGTGTTCTATCTAATACAAACATATTACCTGATCTGATAAGGAGGAAACATATTAAATGAATTATTTAGACAGAAGCACTGTGGGCATGGAGAGTGTGCGTGCTTAGCTCATTTTCTCATGTGCATTTTTAATGGGTGTTCATATTTTTTTTTTTTTTTGAAGAAAAAAGCATGTAATTATAAAGGCATAAACGAATTCAAATAGTTAAAAAGAGGCTAACTGGTTTTCTAGAGTGCTGACATGATGAATATTTATATGTCCTGGGACAAAAAGGCACGAGTTGGGAGGCAGATGGACCAACATGCTAGTGCTCTAATATCTTCATGCTTAGGCTCTCATTCTGTCTGAACCCTCTGCACACCACCATGCCGGTCTAATCCCATATCTTGCATTTATTACTCTTTGATGTTTGTCACATAAAAGAAAGCACCTCCTGTCTCTGTCTGCATGGGAAGAACAGATGTGAGTGATAGAAATGCAATAAAGCTCTGGTGGCATTCACATACTTTCCAGTGATTTATTAAATGGTTTTGGTATTTTTCCTGTTTTGACTGTAATAGCAATATTTATTATAAAATATATGTGCATATAAGGAGGAGAATGAGACGGGTTACATTTTTGCCTGTGCTGTCTTCCTGCGATGAGATACCTGGCAGTAGCACATGGCGGAAGGTGTGCATAAATCACTAATTCCCTCATTTCCATCATCTTGTTTTTCTTCCTCAGCATATTTGCTGTGACTGCAAGAAGAGCTTCTGCTCTCTGTGCTCCGTGCTTCAGGAGAATTTACGCATTTGTGCCACATGTCATTTGCTGAAGGCGACGGCCTTTCAGCGGCCGCGGCTCATGCGTCTCCGAGTAAAGGACCTGCGTCAGTACTTGCTGCTGCGTAACATCCCCACCGACACCTGCAGGGAGAAGGAAGATCTGGTGGACTTGGTTCTCTGTCACCGAGGAATCGAGGAAGAGGAGGACCCCGACGTGACCAGCCTTCAGTCGCGTTCCCTGTACACTCCAACCCCTTCTACCACACAGTCTGCCTCCGAGCTGTCTGCGTTCGCTGCCTCTCAGGAGGAAGCGCTCAGCAGGAGCGATAGCTCTGACACCAACCAGGTCAGAACCAGGTTAAACACATGTATGCAAATAACATACTGTCCAGACCTCTACAGATATTTAAGTATGTAGTAATACTTTTCTGTTGGTGCAACGCATACATTTCTAAGAAATTCACGTGAGTGTTTTCCAGAAAATGAGTCCGTTGGAGTTCACTGCTCATCCTTTCAGCTAAATTTGCACACCAACTAAATAAAAACAAATCAGGATTGTAGAAAGCAATAAAAGAAAGCAAATAAGCTAGAAGAGAGCCCAACCTCAAGCAGCCAGGAGCCACTATAAATACTTGTACCAGGCCTGATTATAGAGCAGTAAGCTTGTCTTTGAATGGAACGTACCAGGCATTGTTGTTTCCAATGTATCAATGGGCTGGCTGAGGTCTGTCTAATCCTAATCCTCTGTTGGCGGCATGCTTCTTGTGTGCAGTGCATACTATGTTTGTTGTTTCTGTTGTTGCCTTTCAGGATATGGGAGACGGTACATCAGTGTCTCTTCTCAACTTGGATCCCAGTGAAGACACTCCTGAGGTCTTTCTATTTATTTTCCATTTAATAAAAGTGAATTCATGCATTATTGCCGATAAAACTGTGGTGCAGTTATTAGAGAGCAGTGTGATGAATGCTTAGATGTTTTTGGGTGACTTGGGTTGAAAATCAATGAAAAGAATTTTTATTCATCTAAGATCCCAGAAACAGTTCTGCTTACTTGGAGATATGAAAACTCAGTTATGCGTTTGTGTTTGCTGACAGTTTAAAAAAAACAAACAAATAAATTATAATGATTAACAAGAAGCAGAATATGATGAAAAAAAAGAGTATTGTGTGCATAATATTTCATTTAGTGGTGTTTCCTGTCCTGTAGGTTAGTCCTCAGACTCGACGTTGGGCCAGAGCATCCCTCTCAGACATCTCCAGTTTACGGGATATTGAGGGCCTGTCTGTCAGGCAGCTGAAAGAGATACTGGCCAGGAATTTTGTCAACTATTCAGGGTGCTGTGAGAAGTGGGAGCTGGTGGAGCGTGTCAGCAGACTTTACAGGGAGACTGAAGAGAACAGGAAATCATGTGGGTATTAACTTTCTTACTGTGTTTAAATCCTGTGGGGGGAGGGGGGCTGTCGGCTCTAAAGCAGTCCTGTTTTTTATTTCCTATAGAAATCATCTATAGTATATAAAATGTTTGTAATAGTTAAAATCTTTTGCACATAAACGTGGTCTTATCTTCATCTAAATAACAATCACAGACAAATGTGACTAAACTAATAACACAAACACTCATTTGTCGCATCTTTATTAAAGACTCTGAATAGATACTCACAGTCCAGGCTGGAAGAGTAGATTAACCTCTGTGCTAATTACTTCTCTAAAAAGTCCAGTGTTCAGGTAATAGAGGATAGAGGTTACCTTTCCAGTTAGTAACCAGTCCTTGCATGTCTTTATTAAGTCTGCTGTTCTCAAGAACAAAAAGCGACTGGTGTGGTGTGAAGCATTAAGCAGCCTGCTCAGTCTCTCAGAAGGCTGAAATCTTTGGTCATGTGTCAATTTTGAGAAAAATCACTGAACAATAGGATACTATTAACGTAAACTACTGCAGATCTTCAGGATATCCTAAAAGTTGTAGGACATTATTGTAGGATATGTTCAGCCAACAAAAGTTTAAGTATAACAGCGGTATGTTTGGAGTGAAGAAAAGTCCTTCACACGTATCTGTGAAGCGCGGTCAGTGCACAGACAGTGTAAAAGGTGGGCGTAGCTACCATGATGTCATCTGTTTGTTTCTGTTGTGTTTTGAAGTCTTGAGATTTCTATTTTCATCCTTGCCATCTTTTTTTAATTTGAAACATAAATAAATACAAACTGATTTGATGAGGGTGGCTAGGCTAACAGTGAAAGTGCTTACTCATTAGCTAACAACTTGTCAATCACAAGCCGGCAGCACAACATCCATAGTTTTTTGGAATGTAGTATAACCAAGATTTACAAAGTAAAGCTAATTTCTTATTCGGTATAATCCAAAATAAGTCACTGAGGCCCTGTCCTACAGACATGTAGAGGACCAGAAGTCTTTTTTACAGCCATAGCTGTGAATAGGAGAAAATCAGAAGTCCTGACCTTAATTTAACTGAGATGATCTAAAGAAGAATCAAGATATTTTAGAATTACTGATGAACTGAAACCATTATGTAGGCGGCTTGAATCTAAATTCCTCCTGAGAGTTGTGCAAGTCTCGGGCAGCTATAGGAAATGTTTAAAAAAGCTGTGGTTGCTTACAAAAACAGACTGTACCATTTAATAAACTGTAGAGTTAACCTTTTCCAGCCTGTACTGTGAGCCAGTAATAAAGATAATAAAGACAGTGGAAGTAGAGCTGTCTTTATAATTAATATCAGACCGCATTTTATCAGAATAAATAGAATAGAAATTCAGCTAACTTCAAAGAGTTTACAAACCTTTTCAATTGTATCATGTTGTGTGGTCGAATGAAGTGTGTCAGTACATTTCATTTATTTCTCTTGCAGTGGAAAATGTGAGCAGCACTGTAACCACAGGTAAGTTTTCACCCAACTTCTGTGTGCAGTGTCCTAGATGTCATTGTTGGAACTACATCCTGTTTTTAACCACTGAAACTAAATATCTCTGCTTCCTCTGACAATATTATTTACTGCGAGTGCTATTGATAACTCACACAGGTAGGGTCATTTGAACAAGTTTTTTGTTTAGACTCCTGTTGATATGTCTCGTGCTTGCTTTACTCCTCCCTCATAAAGTGATGACCTTCCCCCCTCCCATCTGCAATGGTGCCATTGGAGGTAAGGCTTATACCTTGTGGTCACATGTTCCATCTATGAACCCAACTGCATCTGCACCGCACCAATGTTCGTTGTGAACCTGTTCTCATTTTCCATTCGACCCATTTCTTTGAAACATTTCCATACGTGGTTCTTCCTGGGGATATTGATGTTGCATTGAGGATGAAAGTTGAATGTTCATTTATCCCACTTAAGAAAATTGAAGATTGATCCACCATGAAAATCAATCTCCTTCAGTCTCATCGATTCGTGTGTGTGTGTGTGTGTTGAATATGTGAAGTAATTATATTAACTTATATAAACAAATTATATAAACTGGAGTATGTCAGCCCTGTGTGTTCACTCTGAGCTTGCTTCTAGAGATCAAAATTGTGTGGTTGACATAGTAACATCTTGACACTTAGATACCGCAGGGGTTGTTATTTTGCAGGCGATTGTGGGCATGACCTACCTCGATCAGACGAGGGTGCTTTGTGAAGCTTTGAGTATTCCAGTGCTCTCTTACCCTTTACTCATTGTGTGGTTATATCACACTCTTTTCTCGCAGATGGGGAGAACTGTCCACTGACGATTCACGACGACAACCTCTGCAGGATCTGCA
Source organism: Neolamprologus multifasciatus (assembly GCF_963576455.1). NCBI lineage: Eukaryota > Metazoa > Chordata > Actinopteri > Cichliformes > Cichlidae > Neolamprologus > Neolamprologus multifasciatus. Next base: position 25,184,020 of record NC_140450.1, read on the forward strand.
TGGACGCCACGATCGACTGCGTCCTCCTGGAGTGTGGACACATGGTCACTTGCACCAAGTGCGGCAAGAGGATGAACGAATGCCCGATCTGCAGGCAGTACGTCGTGAGGGCTGTGCACGTCTTCAAATCCTAATGCACCTCTGCAGCACCACTGCACCTGCTTCAGACTGAGACTGTACCTTAACCTCAACAATGCAGCTCGTAACCTTCAAATCCCCAAAAGACTCAGTCTGTGGATGTTTGTATTCCCTGAGGTCTCACTTTATTTGCACAGTGAAATCTAAGAAATGTCTTTCTGAAGAATTTTGACTATTTGCTTTCACCAGTGGGCAGAGCGTAGGAACATACCCTCCAGCGAGTCATTCCTCAAGTTAACATATCTTCCGTATCTGTGTTTATTCTCAAATGTCTTAAATGTATTTCTTACAGTTTTTCAAAGCAAAGAATGTGCGGCACGAGCCGCGTGCAGTCTTGTTAAACAACGCTTCACCCTCAGATCTGCCTGTAAACTGTAGCTGGTTCTCTACTCTGCTGGGCATTCCTGAGAGCACCTCACTTAACAACTGCTGCAAGTGATTACATATCTTCATGAGGGCGAGGGCACACACTGAAGCTCAACATAGGAGAGTGTGAACTAGGTGCCAAATAATGCGTCATGCCCTTATGCTTCTCACCTTTTTTCCCCCCTTCCTTCAGCTGTGAGGGTTAGTGTTGGATTGTTGATTCGTCAGCATGTTTGACCAGAAAGCACTTTTCTTCACAACTGTGTGTTGATCCACTACTCGCAAGCGACCTAATAGTAGCTGAGTTAATGCGTGCTTATCTTTGAGCTGTTTGAGTTCAAAGACGCTGTGATTTTTCAGATGGAGTTGACATATAATTGTTCTGTTCACTTATTTTGTTACATAGCTACTTGTATGCATTACACATTTTAAATGATCACACAACGTCTGTCGTTACAGCAATAGCTAACCTCCGCTGTCACCTCTTGATTTGTCTCTTTAGTGGAGACAAAGTACGAAAACCGGTGCTAACTCATCCCACCACCTTCCCCAGCCACCTCTTTTATTTGTCGTGTATCGTTGAGAATGGAATGAAGTGTCTTAACGAGTTGAATTTTCTCATGTAGGAGTAATGTATTGAACTAACTATTCAAAGATATAGCTATGAGTTTACTGACACCTGTGATATAGGAAGTAAATAGAAGTTAATGACTTGCTGATGTATATTTGCATATATGGATCCATATGAGATATGTATATATCTATTTTTTTTTTAATTTGATTGAAGTGGCCCAGGGATTGGCTTCAGTTTATATTTAGAGGTTTACATTTTTCCTGTCAGGTGATTTAAAATGTGTTTAATCTGCATTAATTTGCTTGAACCAGAGCATGACACTGCTTTATTACACCAGATAGGTCACAACCTACTCCTTAGATTGCCCCTACCCCTGAAACAAATTCTGCTTTTATTTTCCCACAATACCCTGCTCTTTCACAAGCTTTTTGCTCTGTACTGTAACCCACAAAGTCAAAATTGCTGCTATTACAGTAAAGATGTCCGCTACAGTCATGCACAGTAGCGGATCAGGTTGCATTTTTTTCCTTTCACAGAGGGTTTAATTGTGTGCTAGGTTTGGTCTTTGTATTTGGGAATGTTGAACTTTTTATTTTGGTAATTAAAATTTCAATTGAAATCTGCGTGTGTCTGTGAATGAGAGTGTGTGTGTGTGGTGGGAGTGGGGCAGTCGGGCACCACAAGCATATGTCTTTTACTGTCCTGGCTAATGATTACTGAGGAAGTGATCATGTCACAGCCTTTTAAGTTCCAAACACAAAAAAACTGTTCAAGACAAGGCCTGGGTGGCGATGAGAGGTTTGTTTTAGAACACACTTCTTACTTCATTCTCTAAAATTGTATGGCGTTAAATTCGTGAAAAAATATAAACAAAAATCAACCCAATAATTTCTTACAACTTAAACACAAACGAAAGTTAACTTGATCTGATTTCACAACTTCAAAAAGTGGTAAAAAGAAAATGATTTTAAACCCTCCCATTGTACTCCTCTGACATTTGGTAAACAAATGACTTTTTTGCAAGTCATCCATCCATCTGTCATGAGAGGGCTGGATCCTATGCCAGATGTCATAGGGTGAGAGGTGGGGTACACACTGGACAGGTTGCCAGTCTTTCACACGACTAACAGTGAGGCAGGCATTCATTCACACTTAAGGGTCATTTAGAAGCACCAATGAACCTAACTCCACTAACTGCAGGTCTTTGGACTGTGGAAGAAAGCTGGAGAAAGGCCACGAACAGATGGTGGATTCAAACCCAGGACCTTCTTGCTGTGAGGCAACAGTACAAACTACAAGCTTGTGCCAAATGTACAAATTAGGTAAAATCTATTAGCTTCTATTAGCCCTGTGAGAATATGGAAAAAAAGAGAGAAAAGAGCAAAGCCTCGCTTTAATGGTACAAATGAAATTGTTTTAATGCATATTAGCACATCATTTTTGGATTTACAAATATAAACATCACATTCACCTGAGGTGATCAATTACAGCACAACAACCAAAATACAACACCTACTGTAGGGAGTATAGGGTCAAAACTATGCAAATGAGTTATTTGCAAAGGTCAGCGTTAGCAGATTATATAAACCAGAACCAGGTGAAAACATGTGTGGGGGATTACTGTATTATCACAAAGTCAGTTTCACAGTTGCTGGGACAGTCAGCTTCCTGTTACTAACTTTTGGGTGTTGAACTTCACCCGCTGGGAGCTGCAACAGGCTTAAATCACCCTGATAAATTACTTGTACTAATTATTTGACCCAGCTATGTGACACACCTATGTCAATTTACTGAATAAATACAAACTGTAATAAAAAAAATATCAATAAATTAATATTGAAATATTGTTGAAAACCCCATAAAGCAAAAACACTCCACAGTTTAAAGTAGTAATGTAACTGAAGGCATGAGGGTGTAACAGAATATGATTTTTTTTTTTTTTTATCTTCATCAAAAAGACATTCTAAATATTTTTATGATCAGATATATTGTACATGCTATTTTATTTCTCTGATACTGAAGTGATGTTAAATTCAAATGTACATTTTGGCACGCAGACTGTTACAAGAGGGCAAACTGAAGGAGATCATTTTCAGCTCACGGTACAGTCTCTCTGTGATAATAGTTCCTGAGACACTGTAAACTCATGAAATGATGCTGCTATAAAAATACTGTTTTTCAAATATTTAAGGAATAAAAATAACCCAGGAGTCAATTACAAGCAGGTCTTTATAAAAGTACAGTCTCAAAAGAAACACATGCATGCCATCTCTTCTTAACACGTCCAGTGAATGTTTGTCACCTCATGACATTAGACTCCAAGGCTTCCATCCAGTCAACCTCCATCTTTCACTTCAGTTTACTGACAGTGATTCAGAGACTTATCACAGGACCAGTTGTTCCATTAAGTGCAAAGACCATCTTTGACGTCCTTTTATTGTTTGCCCTGTTGGGAACTAGCTTATCTTCTGCAGCAATTTGTCCTCTTTCAGTTTAAACGGTACACTCACAGACATCTCTGCAATGAACCTTTCACAGGCTGCCTTGGTCACCTGCTTGCAGAAGCGAAGGTCTATCTGACAGATGCTTCCGCAGCGCTTGAAGAAATTTAAGGAATGGTCCGTTACTCTGTTACACACTGAAAAATGAGGCAGGGAAAAAGGGTTAGAAGAACAGAAAACTGTCAGTTCTGCTAATTTAAAAATGTATACGTCTCCAGACTAATCACATCTGGCATTCAAAAACTGGGCTTTATTGCTATAAATGTAAACCGGGGACTTTGATAAAGCTGGGACTAAAATGTAAATAAAAGCAGAAAGCAATGATCTGCAGATCTCGCGCATTTCCTTTTTCCAAAACAGTACACAAAAAACTGAGAAAATGTGCAATTTTAAGAAAAATATTACCTCATTTTTAATTTGATGGCAGCAGCGTGTCTCACAAAAACTCAAATATTGGGATGGAGGCAACAAAAGGCCAAAACAGTAAGTGGTACTAAGAAGAAGCAGCTGAGGGAATATTTTTAAACTAATTAGGTTAATTGGCAACAGGCCAGTAATGTCTGGTTATTAAAAGTGCATCTTAAAGAGACACTTAGAGTTCTTTAGAAGTGAAGACAGGCTTTACAAAACACTGCCCTCACAATTCTGGAGAAATCTCCTCACAGCAGACAAGATCAACAATTAATATTGGATGCCTGTTATCTCCTGGCCCTCAGGTGGTACAGGCATGATGCTGTCATTGAGAGCAAAACTGTTATGTGGTCAGAAAAATCAAAATGTCAAATTATTTTTAAAAACCATGGACACCTGATTTTCTGGACTAAAGAGGAGAGGGCTTGTCATACAGCTTACTACCATCTGTGATGGTATGGGGGGCTTTAGTGCCTATGGAACTGGCAGCTTGCACATCTGGAAAGGCACCATCAATGCTGAAAGCTATATACAGCTTTTAGAACAACATATGCTCCCACCACAACAATGCCAAGTACATGTCCTAGTTTTCTGAGACATTTTGTTGCCATCAGATTCAAAACAAGCTAATATTTTTCTTACAATTGTAACATTTTCTCATTTTAAACATTTGAGATGTCATCTATGTTCTGTTATGAATAAAATATGTGTTTACAATATTTGCAAAGCATTGCATTTTGTCTTTTTTTTTTTTTACATTTTACACAATGACAGTAAAGAAGATTGTAATTCTGAGTACTGTTGCTAATTCAAACCAAAAACCACAAGCTAAGTGCACAGTAGCTGAAATGCTAAAAGCAGCATATTAAAGGAAGTAAACTAACCAATGCTAAGTATACTAATTTATTTATTCATCTCAAGTCCAAGTATATAATTTCCTGGAACAATCAAGCACAACCCACAGCATTTAAATAATTTAGTGGTTAATATCGATGCTTTAGCAAAACCCCCTATTTCGCCTCCTTCCTCTGTGGTTAACACAAGAGTTGTTATAGTCTTGTATTTTCCATTACTTTTTAAAACTTCTATATAATTTTAAACACTTATTTTGACTGCAGTTAATTTTACAGAGTTGGTTTACTTGTTTCAGTTTTGTTTTATTAGTTTCAATGTTTGTTTGTTTGTTTTTATTTTGGCACCCAAAAGAGACACCAACACAAACAATCAAACAAAACACAGTACACTTGAGACACTGGAAACAGACACACCCAGTCTCAATAAAAATATCAATCATTGTATCCTCGTCCATTGACACAACCAGCTCGTCTAACAGAGGTGCTTTCTGTGTTATTATATGGAAGTATGAGTTTAGACTGACCATCAGGTTATTTAAAGGACAGGAAGTGTGCCATTTATTTGAATTCAGCCGCCCAGCTGAACTTGTATGCAAGCCTGCTGAAAAAAAACAAACATGAAAAAGCCTGATGCCTGTATATTCCCATGACTCCACGCTCTGATTCAGCATCTCACCTGAGAGGTTGATTTCTGTGAGGGAATCTCTGGTTGTGGTCCCTGCTGCTGTCAGCAGGTTGACTGACTGGTCATTGATATGGTTGCAGTAGCTAAGGTCCAGCCTGGAGAGCAAAGGCATCTGTCGACTTATGAGGCGTAAAGACGTGTCGGTGATGTCCAGCCCCGCTAGCCTCAGTTCCTCCACGTTCCGCAACTTGCAGCGGTTATCCAGCTGGCCTGTTAGTTAGTTGGTCAAATAAAAAGTAAAACAGAACAATTTTAAATTTGATCAACACCTCAAGATTATAAAAATCTCTGACATTCAAGTTCACGCTTGTGTTTCAATTTGAAAACGTAAATCTAAAGCAGCTCCTCCTGGAAAAATCTATTTTGGGGTTTGGAATGAGAGCAATAACCTTTCCAGCTACTGAAAAGCCTCCCACTCCAAGAGTTGCTCTATAAAATAGTTAGCAATGTGTAACTGAGTACCTAAGAGTTTTAACATTAACACTTACACAAGTTAATGTGAAATGATTAGTAACTGTGTTTATGTTGCAGCTTTTAAAACTTAACTTTGAGTGTCATTTATGCATAACAGCATGGCAGGCAGGAGAAAAGGGCAAATGTGACAGTGGTTGTGCTTTACCTGGTCTGTTATCTGTGGGAGGGGAGAGGAGGTCCCTCATCTGTGCATCTTTGAGTCCCTCCACCCACTGCACATCGAGAGTGCGCAGCAGAGGGCAGCTGGAGGTGCAGAGTGCAGACACAGCAGCCCAGGAGCAACCTGACAGCCTTAACACTCGCAGACCTAAAACATATAGTGGCACTTTAAAACACTGATTTGGGGGTGGGGGGGTTCTGTAACCTTAGATCAAAAATCCCTTATAGTTAAGTACCTGGCAGTCTGTTAATAAGCCAGCTTAATTGTTTCTTGGAAATGTTGGTCCAGCTGAGGTCCAGGGAGACTGGCTGTCGGCGGATAATCCCACTTAGCATGAGTGGGGTGATTGAGGTGCAGCGGTTCAGATCTATCTTTGTCCAGAGTCTCTTGTCACAACACCTAGCAGAAATAAAGATTTGTGTTGAATCTCAGGTCTTTGTGTCAAGGCAGAACACTCTAAACCAAACTGTAACTGCTCCTCCACATTTCAGAGGTCTTTGTTTCTCTTTTGCACTAACTGTAAACATCAGAAATATATTTTAAATCACTGTTGAGATAGTGCTGTGCATTTACCATCTGTTCCACGTCTTGCACACTCTCATGCACACACACAGCTCCTGATGTGTGAGATAGCGGAATATCTTCATCCAGAGCTCTCGCTGGATAATGTGTGCTTTTCCATCTTTTAGAGGCAGTCTGTCGGGAGGCGGGCTTATGGGAGGGGGCCGAATAACGTGCCGCTCCATTTGGACACACTTGGGTGGAGAGCGCGGAGGAACCGGCCGGGTTGTCGGAGTGCTCCTGTTGAAGCCCAGCGGAGTGATCTGACTTGGGTAGAAGTGTCGCAGCTCCCAGGAGTTCCCATTCATCTCTTTGGTCTTGAGGTGGGCCCTCTGATCCCCGAGCTCATTGCCATTGCAGAACAGCTTCTTGGGTTCCTCGTTTTCCGTCTCTGGTTCAGCCTTCAGTGGTTGCCGGTTCTCATTGGCCATGCAGTCCTCGGTCTTCTGGATTTCCTGGGTAAGTGCTTTGCTCAGTTCCCGACTCAGCTCTCTGTTAGGTAAACGCCGCTTACGCCGAGCCTTTGGACGCGGGCCTTTTTCCTGGGTCTCGCTCCCGCCCTCACTGCTGGGGCCGGCCTGTGGAGAGCTACAGTGAGACTGGTCACTGTCTCCAACCGGTGTTCTAAGGCTGAGATTCAAAAGGTCGCTCTTGGAGTCCCTGTAATCCCCATCATCTTCAGGGTCTCCAGAGCGCCCTTTCCTCTCTACACCGCTCTGGAAAAGAGTCTCCCTTCCTTCGTCATCCTCTTCTTCAGCATCTTCATCATCTTCTTCTCTCTTGATTTGTTGAAGAAGTTTGGAAAAATAAGGATCATCTGACTTTTCCTGGAGAAACAAAATAAAACAAAAACCACATGTCAGGGCTCTAGACTATCTTTTTGCCACGTTTGCACTGATGCACCTAAAAGTTAGGCGCACCCAAATTTTTCAACCGCATCACTTAACACTGCAGTTTTACATGTGCACTTTTTTGGGGGAATATTGCTGTCCATACAGCCGATATTGATTTAGAAATGATTAACAATCTTGTCAACACAAGGTTCTTTATTTGGAGCACAGTTCTACAAGAAAGATAAGTTACTGAAAAAGTGTTTGTGCTTGCAGTGCTTTGGCACTCTTTGGTAACTTTGTAGACAATGTTAAAATTAATCATCACATCGGCCTCTGGCGACCTGTTTGCTGCTGCCTGCCGCTGAAAGGCAGCAGGGAGAGGGGACACTTGGGCAGTGCATTTATCGCAGCACATAATGTGTTTTCTGGATACACTGTGCTTTTTTGGGTTCAGAGAATGATGGCTCCTTGTCAAAGTTATCAATAGTTCTTTTTACATCTTATTGCCCACAGCGACATCCACTTCTGTCAGGCCTAGGCTACTCACTAGGGCTGGGTATCATCACTGATTTCTATAATCCTTTCGATTCAGATTTACAAGGTCCCGATTGGATTCAATTCAGTTTTGACTCAGACAGTCAGAAATATTAAAATTCTGATTATTTATCAGTACTGATACATGTAAGACTTCATCAGAGGTGTGAGCATCACAGCAGATGCCTTTGTGTTAAAGTAACTGAGGATAAAAAACAGAAAAACATGAAGGAGATTTTCCTGGCCTGGCGTTTTATAGCAGATAACCTTAAAAATATTCTGCAATTTTGCATAATTTTAAAAAGTTTAAATTTCTTCAGTATTGAACAGCAGAAGTTGCTGCCCTCTCTTGTCTGAGGTCATTAAAAAACAATGGCAAAAACAGAGATTTGAGATGGGAAACTATTCTTGAAGTACACAGAGAGAGAAAGCTGTGCATGAAGTGTGATTTTATCGTGGCAGAAGCAATACAGCAAAAGTCAGAGGGAATTAATGACAACATTCATCAAATGTGAATTGTAGTTTGGATCTTCTTTTGTTGCTGGTTCAGTGAATTTTGGTTGGAGAGAGACAAAACCTGCAGCTCAGAATCTAGCATCAGAATCAGTGAGCTGTCGGCTTTCAGCCACAACGGGGTGTCCGTGTACATGCTGTCGGGTAAGAAAGCCAAGAAAGAGAAAACTGATTCTGATGCGTCGGGTCCACGCTCTGTGTTTGTGTCTTTGTGTATCCACCTGCACTTTCAAACGTACACACAAACGACCACAGGAATATCTGCACCACGGCCAATCAGAGAAGTCCCGCCCCTGACTATGTCTGACCACACTGAGACTTTTTTTTTTTTTTTTTTTTTTTTACTCGAACATCTGGTCGCACCAGTGCGAACTAGGATTTTTTTTGAGTCGCACCATTGAAAAATTTGGTCGCATTTGTGACCAATTTGGTCGCACTCTAGAGCCCTGCATGTGCAATTATCCCCCAAAATACTGCTCTATTGACACACTGTACATTATTATACAAACCTTCTTCCTCACACTGAGATCCTCATCCTCATCATCATCAAACAGCTTCCTCTTTTTCCTCAGTTTGTCCTCGGGCCGGGGCCGTGGCAGGTTGCTGGGAGAAAGCACCGGCGGCTGGCGGCTGAGAGACTCCTCGGGTCGGTACCTGGGTGTCTCCTCTTTTTCTGACCTCCTCTTAGTTGCTGAAGAAGCGTCCCCTTCCTCCTTTGTCACAGGCTTCTGTTCCCTCAGCAAAGAGCCAGGGAGGTTGGAGGCATACTTGAACCCCGGGCCCCTTTTTTGCTTCAATGCCAAAGGGACAATAATTGCGAGACAACTTTATACCTTTAGCCTATATTGACAAGAAAAAGACGCTGTTCCTAAAAGTGTTCCTATGGTTTAATAAACAAAATCAATGTGACCGAGAACATAAAAGACACAGCAGTCAGAGGTTTCCTGCTTCACTGCCACATGTGAAAGATGACAAAAGTATAAACAGGAAGTGGCAAGTTGATCAACACACGCTTTAACCGAATATTGAAATAATGAAAGTAACAACAGCACCAAAAACTCTGTAATGCTAATTAATTCTCTTTTGTTTCTGAAACACACTTGATGAACTGAAACTTGACATAAAAACCGTGACACACACATATTTGTACTCACTTTTCCACTCTTTCCAGCATGGTTGCATTTAGGACATTCCCAGCAGTTAGGGAGTTCATCATTCACCACCCCCGAAGCGTCGCACACCTGATAAAAACAACGGCCAAATGAGTCGGATTTCAACTTGAACTGCCAGCTAAACACACTGTGTTCAGTGTGTTTAATGCAAACAAGGCAAGGGAAGTGAAAGTGGCTGTTCTGACGCGTACTTGTTAGGCAGGTCAGCACAGTTTAACCTCAGTCGCTGTTAAACATGCCAACTCTTGCTTCATGGATTACTCAGAAAAGGGAAGTATAAACAGTTAAAGATCTCAACTCGGCCTAAATATACTGTTACAAATCTAAACTGCTGTATGAGGTTCCAAATATATTCTGCAACAAGACAATAAAACAGCTAGAAAAACCTGTAACAACGAGGCACAAAGAGGCAGCCTCTTTTTTCTGTTTTGTTTGTTTGTTTTCTACTCTTTTTAGGAATTTAGCTGATGGCATTAAAAATTCTTAGCTCTTGCATGCAAAACAAACATGCAGACCATGCTTCAAAAACTGGTTTGACCAAACGTATGCAAATAGCAAATTGTGTTTTTGCATAACAGGTTACAAACAGGGTGTGTGCTGTGTGTTGCCCTTTTTGGTCATGATCTAATACAGTTTCTTTTTAATCTGAGAGTTTGTTTTTAAACTCCTGACCTCTTAAGCTTTCTTAAGCGTGTGTTCAGTGAAACCCTCAGCGTGATGGTGTCGTGTCGGAGCCATAAAATCTTGAGATCCACATCACAAACAAAGTTTTTTTAGCGTTATGCAAACATCAACATTTCTACCCAATTATCTCCTCTGACTGCGATTCAACTGCCTGAGTCACTCCTGTCATGTTACAATGATCTGAGATTCCTGGCACATTACTGCAACACTGTGAGTCACCATCACAATGACTGTAATGATGAGGTGGAGTTGTTCAGCTGTTCCCAACGTAGGCGCCCTTCTGTACCTTCAGGCAGTTGGGATGGACGATCTCATTGCAGATGGAGCACTCCATCAACATAAAGTTAAACTTGTCCTCCTCATCCTCCAGTGTGTCCTCCTTCCCAGCTTCTTTGCACACTACACAGACTGCTGTGTGGGGCAACACGGGCTGCATGGGGCGAAAAAAGAAAAAACAAGCAGAAATCAAGTTTATTAAGCAGTGAATGCTTTCTAAAAACAAAGCTGACAGTGTTAAAGCTCTACTGACTCACCGCGATGCACTGTCTCATGATGCAGGACTGCTTCATGCGCCCTGGTCCACCAAACTTCTTCATGTCCTTACAGAAGTGACACTCCCCGCATTCAGACCGCAAGCACGCCTCGCACTTTCTGCAGCGTGTCCTCCTGCGGCGGGCTCCGGAGGAGCTGCGGTTGGACGGCAGCTTAACAGCTGACGACGTCCCCATTTTGGGTTTGGGCCGGTTAGCTGCCCGCTGCTGGAAGGCAAAAAACGTAAGAGACATTAGATGATAACTCAAAATGAACAGACTAACTGTCATTGAGAACATGGACACAGGACCTTTAAGCAAGCTAACAGGTGAACAGATATCAGACCAAACGGCTGAAATAACCGTAATAGACTATGTGCACGTTAGCATATGCTACTTCCAGTGCGGAAACTCCTGTGGGGAGCTTTGCTTCCGGTGTCCTATTCGCGCCCTGTTTACGATCCAAAACAAGTTAAGCAAATGAATGAATCAAGCAGCGATTTACATTTCTATAGATGTCTTGGGCATTTACCCAATATATCTGTAAATGATGTTCATCGACTTGTCGACATTTTTCCCCTGCGCCTCAGAGCAAAAGAGAAAAGGGATTCAAATGTTATATTTCTCAGTATCTGTAAACAGCTGCCCCTCGTTTATCGCGGGTGTTATGTTCTAAAAATAACCAGCGAAAGGTGAAATCAAGTAGCCAATTTTATTTTTTGACGGTGCAAAACGTTTCGTGGACATCGTGGACACACAGTACTGCACTTCAGAGTCACACTGCTAGCGATTGATGCAGCGATTCTGTACTGTACAGGAGAGACGTCACGGAGGAGATCGTCTCAGCGATCAGGACGCAGGACGCAGGACACAATGTGACGTTAAAAAAAAAGCACGCAAACTTGCACTAAAAAAATCTGTGAAACAGCGAGGTGAAAGGTGAACTGCGTTATTAGCGAGGGACCACTGTAATTTTGAAGGTAAGTCAAAACATACCCTTCGTACATACTAATGTATAGAAACCGTTACCAGCAATCATTCATTTTTTGTGTGGCTTTTTTCATGGTGTGTTAACATGCTGTGTAGGTGTGTACTTGACTAGCTGATATCGACATAACGGGGGAAACATCTGGTTTGACTATTCTTCACCTGTAGTTTGAATGCTGAACATTTTCCTGTTTAAATCATAATAACTGCCACTATACAGAGATGTGCTTCTGAATGTGGACGATGTGTCTTCTGATTCTGTAATGCAGTTCTGCTTGTGTTGAGTGATGTAAACAACTGATCGATCTAAACTCTTTAAACGTCAAAACTGATCATTAGATTTTTTATGACACAACAGTGGTGAGTGTTCCCACGTTCTCTTCTTTGTAACTTAACGCGATCTTTCCGTTTTCGAGTTTTGGACATGATTTTGGAGTATATCTTCGCAGTAGTGATTGACCGCAAAGTAAAGCTACCGGAAATGTACAACCCCACATCCGGTCTCAAACCAGGAAGTTAGCATTTTCTCGTGCACAGGGTCTATCAGCACAAGGAATGCCATCAAACTGGCACTGACATCAAACTGTGATGCATGCATTATGTATTTATTTATAGGCTATTCTTGCTGCTGCTTAATTACAAGTCATATGACCCAGCTACTAAAAAATTCCTTAACTAAACAAGGAATTTAGTTTAATTCCACCTTGAACTTGGGATTTTACTATCCTTCAGCAAACAGAACCATGTGGAAACAGTTTATACTTAAGCAGCAATTAATATTAATTTTCATCAATTAATTTCCCTTAATATTTACTAAGTAATTATTTTGTCAACAAAATATCTGAAAATTGTAAATTTTCCCCTCTAAGTTGATTACGATCTCTCAAGATAACCCCAAAATAAGGTATTCAGATTACCATTTCAAGTAAAAGGATTAAGTTCTCAGTGAATATTTGCATGTTTTTGCTTTAAAAAGTACTGGATTCCTATTGAATGGAACATTAACGACACATAAGTGGTGTTTGTAGGCTTTTGATATACAATTATTGTGTTACTGATTAAACAAATGATTTGCTTCTTGGCTACTGGGTTAACTAGTACTGACTCTAAATCAAGTTAACAATTAAAAAACAGAAAAACAAAGCTGTGGTCAGGGTAGTGTCTCTACCTTACAATATGAAGCACCTTGAGGCAATTTCTGTTGCAATTTGGCGCTATATAAACTGAACTGTACCCATAATGTAGGCATGTCAATGAAATTGTGTCCTCACAGTGCATGTTACGCTTAGGGTTAAGGGTGTCACCTTGAGAATTGTGACAAAAGCATACTCCAAATCTTCTTATTTGAGTCACTGGAAGCAGCAACTGCGTGATGCTGTGGACTAAAAATAAAAACAGTAATTTAACGATCAGACTGAAATTTAAGCAACCAATTATCTAACTGAATCCTGAAACCTTAATTCATTTTGTGATTTTCTCACATCTCCTTCTTACTCTCTTCCCTGTTGCCATGGCAGGGCAGTATAAAGCACTATGAAAATAAGACAAATCACACAGGAGGAGAGGTTACCTAGGCAACACATTTGCCTCTCTGATGGCAACTGTTTGAATAAAAAACTGAGAGAGATGGATAAAAATAAGCTCAGAGTGAAGCTATGATTTGTGCTCTGAGCACTTTCCTGATGTCATCTATTCTTATTCTATTACTGAAATCACACACGGCCCACGCACAACGGCTCATTTCAGCTCTTTGACCAATTATTACTCCATTCATTTGTATAAAACACCAAATTACAATAAATTAAGATCATTCAAGCCTCTGCGGTTGTCTTATGTGGAAGATGATACTGAGGCGTTGCAGACAGGTAAAACAAGATGTTCCAGGCAAACGATAACGTCACTCTTGCTTTCTGAATGATATTCACTGGAAGGAGTGGAGAAACCAGCCCTAAATATGTGCTAAAGAAGCTTCACGGCAAATTGCTAATAACAACAGTGACAACATGTTTCTTCTTGTTTAACAGAAACTGCTCTTTGGAGCGTTTTCCCCCAGGAGGATTTTGGAACGCGTTGTTAGATCTATCCCTTTACATAACAGAGTTTCTTCTGTTGTGTTGCTGTCAGCTCAAGAAATTGTTCTTTGCCTGCTGCTGCTGACAGAGCATCTATGCAAAACCAGGCTAAATGATCAAACCAGGCAAAGCTTATTTTCATGGTGCCAAGCTTTCCATTAATCCATCTGACTAATACGGAAATATGAGAAAGAAACACAGAGGAAAGGACAGGTGCTGTTGCTGCAGGTGTGGCTGATACCTCCCCATTTCCCTAACCTTATCTCACATGACTTTGTCTCACATAGCATACCTAAAGTAAGGCCGAGTCTCTGAGCAAATAAAGTCCATGCAAAGTTTAAAACCACAACAAAAAACTGACATGTCCTCCATTCCCTCCATGTCTCCAAATTTTATTTGGCTGCTTTTTTTTTATCCCAGGTGTATCTCCTCCTATGATCACTTAGTAGCCAAATGTGTAAACCACTACGCTACAGATCCACTGTCTCTGCACAGACACCAATTGGCTGCTGAGCCCTGCAAATAAAAACATGGCCCATATTGCTGTGACACAATCTTCTGACTCAGCATCAGCGTGGATGTCAGCGAGTGAAACTCACGTTTGCCTTCATCTGCTGCCCGCGCTCAATTAGCACAAATAACATGTGCTGCTCTCCCTATAATATGTCACAACAGAAGACTTCAAAATATGATCTTTGATGCTGCACTGCTTGTGGGTGTTGTGGATATAAACATTGTGTAAGAGCAGGGGTCTGACGCTTACATCAGCACTTCTCCCATTTCTCTTGAACTGTACATGCCAACTGTGTGCTGGAGAGACTTGTGCAATATCTAATGAGCCCTGTGAGAAAGTATCCATGCTGCTGACCTCAAATGAGCATGCACTCCATGCCACTCATGAGAAGTTCCCCCCCTGTGAGCCACATTAAGGCTTTATGCAGCGTTTAAAATGGAGACATTTCTGTTAAAAATCAAACCCATTTGACCAGTTTGGGGCCACTGGACTACTAAGTAACAGAAGTAGAGGCACTTCATTGTTACCCTCTCCCCACCCCCACCCCCTTTCTCTGTCCCTGCTTCCTCAACGTTTTTGACTAAAGCTTTCTTAAAGGCGCAGAGTTGTGGGACAAGTTTTGGAAGTGAGAGGAAATCAATCACATGAAAAACAGTTTCGATATAGCAGGTTAACCAAAGTGCACGAGAAAATCATAAGTTGGCCAGCATAAAGTCGGATGGCCTTCACCGTTAAGGTAGTGGATGATAACGAGGTTGTGGTCACAGCCGCGGATCTGTAACCTCACTGGATGAGGCTGCTCGCTATTAAGAGGTGGTCAGTACAAAAATGGGTCGGTTGTGGCTAACAAGATAGATGGTGTCTAGGAGGCGAGGACACGGTGTGTTTTTGGACGGTCACGGAACACAAAAAGGAGGAACTCCAGTTCTTTTAAATGTGTACAAATATTTAGCTTTGAGTTTATTCGCTATTACCTGGCTGACCGAAGAATAAGGTTTAAAACACACCTTCTCCTTTCAACCCGACTAACCTACATAGAGAGAGGAAAAGCGGATACAAACATTCACCTGAAGTAACTGACGAAAAGGAAAAAAACGTCAAAACCCTTTTTTTTTAATCGAGAAGCATACAGAGCAAAGTAGAGTTCACTAAATTAAAATACCTGCTCAGATTCTGAATCATATTCCTCATCGTCTCCGCTCAGTGACAAGGCCATGTCTCCTCTCTCTCATCGTTTGAGAAAACTAACATGGCTGAACAAGCTAAGTTCGTCCCCCTCCTTCACACCAAACACACACAGGCAGCTTCTGCAGGATGCGTTCACGAACCATAGGAAATATCAAAACTGACGTAAAAAAAAGGTAAACGGCACAACTATAATCCAAAATGTATTGGAAAGAAACGTAAACGCAGAGGGTTGTACAGAAATTTAACAAATATACAGGTTTCAGGGATGGTTCGTTATTGTATTAACACCCTGTCCATATGACAATAAAATTGGCTTAATGTAATTAACGTGGCATGTTAACGCAACGTCGATTAAACAGGAAGTAAAGATAAGCAGGTAAAACAAGATGTCTCCCTCCCACACTCGTCCGTCTTTGCTTTTGTCATAGCGTTTGTAGGCAGTCTATGGGCTGTATGACTCAGTGGCAGAACAAATTCTTCAAAGGTTTATTTAATACGTTTAACCTTTTAATCCTTATGGGCTTAGCAGTTTACAAATAGCATTAAAGTTCAAAAACACTCAGTGAGTTTATGCAGGCGTTTGTCATCAAATGTTGATAATGTGATAATGTGTTTACTTTTAATAATTGAAACTTAAAAAAAAATTCCCAACTATACAGCCATGAATGTACAGTGTATAAAGTTCATCTAATGTAGCTAGATGTAAACACTCTTAAACTAAAAGTGAAAAACAGCGCTTTGATTTCACAGTCAAGAACTTTCTTTCTTATCTGATTTAGCCTACCTGACAGCAGATTCAACACAACGTGAAGTATGTATTACTCATTGTTTGGTTAGTTATTATATAATTATGATGATTAAACACAGAGTTATGTAAAGCAAGAATGTGTGTGTAAAGACTGAACATGAACATATTGACGCCACCCAGTGTTGAAACTCAGTTTGCTCCAGCTGTGTAATGGCTTTGGAGTTATCTTGTCTAGGGCTCAGATAGAACAGATTCATAGGTCAGTGTATTCACGACACAGGAGCAGTTCAACATAAAGCAAAAAGTAACATTTCTAATATTCTCTGTGAGATGTTCGGTTGTGCTATCTGGCCCCCGAATGGTTTCCCCTCCCACTGGCAAACTACTCTGGCAGACTACAGAGACGTACCACAACTAGATCCCCCCACTGATACAAAAAGTGTGCCTGAATGCCAGGAAATATACAAGTGGTTACCTTGTGGTAATTCAAGTGTTGCAAAACCCTCTGACTGAAACCTCACTAAAAGGACCTGCTGCACCAAAGCAGAAATGTTTATATTTTAAAATGTTATTGTAGCTTGTTTTTTTAAATTCATTGCATTATTATTGTGTAATATCCTTTTCAAAGATAACAAGAAACTTTGAAAGATTTGTGATTCACCAGATATTTGTAAATTCTCATCTTGAAGTTGCATAGCAGGATTGATACTTTGTTTCCATCCTCTAAGTTGAATATGTAGCCCACTGAAATGTGTAAAATTACTATTATCTGTATATTTAGGAAACTGAAATAAAATACTTCAAACACAATATGAAAAAATGTTTGAACTTTGTTACGTCCTTTTTATTTATATTTCATGGCAAATTTAAACAAGAGCAGACCCAAAGTGCTTTCCAGACAGATGTGTTTATATTCTACATCTCTGTAACAGTGCGGCCTTTTGCGGCTGGATTTACAGTGAGGAAGACCAAGATAACTATAGTGGAACGAGGCATGTATTCACAGTATAGCTCTCCTCACAAAACTGTATCTAATGACAACTAGCAGCCTTAAACACATCAATTTCAATAAATAAACATACAAATACATTTTACATTTTCATAAACAAACAAACAAAACCCTCAAAAAACCCAAGAAACCCAAGCCTTAACCCATGGCCTCTCCCGGAACCTTTAAAGGGTGTCTGGACCCCCGGGGAAGCATTTGCCCAAACACCCTGAAGAGGACACAGGAAAGACAGGTTAGTAATCATATCTTAGTCACCTCTTTGCACCACCTTTACTTCAATTTTTTTGAGTCACACACAATCACACTTAAACTTCTTGTGTGCAAATGTTCTTCATGTGCAAATCTATGTTTAAAGTGCAATGCTAAATAAAGTGCTGGATAAGTTGCTTTTAATGCAGTAAAAGGTGCTCCTAAAGTGCTACACAAATTATAAATAGAATAGTAGTAAGGGAGTCCTCTTCCTGACATTTCCTCCCCTCTCTTAAGTGCAAAGTGCTTCAGTCCTCTGTCATCCTGGATAAACAGTCAGTAACCACATTTGACTTCCCTGGCCTGTACAGGACCGTAAAGTCATGTTGCTGCAAAGACAGGTACTATCCTGCAATGCGAGCATTTGCATCCTTCATGCGGTTCAACTACTGGAGGGCACAGTGACCAGTCTCTAGAGTGAAGTGACGTCCCAGAAGATAATACCTCAAGATTTCAATAGCCCATTTTCATGGCCAAACACTTTCTCCACTGTCGAATACCTTGTCTCCCTGTCAGGTAGTTTCCGACTCAGAAACACCACAGGCCTTCTTTCACCATCTTGCTGAAGCACAGCTCCAAGGCCTACTTCTGAAGCATCTGTTTACAAGATGAATGGCTTGCTGAAGTCTGGGCTGTATAGAACTGAATGTATGCATACTGCTTCCTTGAGCTCTCTGAGTGCATGCTCACATTCTGTCCAACGCACTTTGTCGGGGGCTGAACCCCTTGTGAGGTCATTCAGTGCAGTGGATCGCTCTGCAAAATAAAGTATGAATTTTCTGCACCAGCCTACCAGACCCAGAAAACCTCTCACCTTCCTTTTTTGTCATCGGAACTGAGAAGGACTGGAAACCTGGACATACATCCCTGGCCACACAAAACTGCTGCTGATCCTATTCAGTGTTTTGAGAAAAGCCATATGACCTGCCCATGGAATTGTATGGCCTAAATCCATAACTTTGTTTCTGAACTGTTGTGGGAGTGCTACCGCCTCACACTTCCTCTTTTTCCTGATACAAGATGCCTCCTTTAATTAAGTAAACAATGTCTACAAGATCTTACCTGACCTTGACTAGCCCCCCTCTACCTCTGTTACCTTCTCAAACCAGGATTTTAGAGTAGGGTCGCTTCTTTGGAGTGCACCTAAATCTGAGGGAATGTCAAACTCAAGCTGGTTATTTGGCTTGGGAAACCATGGTGTACCGTTTTCCCCTGAGCCTTTGACCCTTTTTTTCTGTGTTTCCAGAGACTCCTCAAAAAAAAAAAAAAGAAAGAAAGAAAGAAAGAAAGAAAGAAAGAAAGAAAAAAAAGGGGGGGGTTAGCTCTTAGATCATTTTCTTTGCACTTTATGGTCTTGTGCCTACATGACAGGGTTTCAGTGGTTCTGCTGTCATATCAAGAGGAAGTGAGCCTCTAGATTCATCACTTAGATTTTCCCATGAATTCAAACTAGAATGTACAAGAGTTTCAAAGCAAAGCTTCTTCTTTACGCCCATAAATTAAAACAGGGACAGTATAAGCTTTCTTTCCTACTGGCTCTGTGGCTGGTCTTGGGACTGCACACAAAAGAGATGGTTTTGATTTAAGGGCATGGCAAAAATGTTGTGTATAACAATAATAATAATAATAATAATGATAATAATCAATTTTATTTATGAGCGCCTTTCAAGTCACCCAAGGACACTTTATAATAGGATAAAACACATAATAGAACAATGACAAAATAAGAACAATAAAACAAAAGCACAAGATAAAATTAACAAACAGTGGATTCACAGTGAATATGCAGATTTGAACAGATGGGTTTTGAGTTGGGGTTTAAACTGGGGGAGAGAACCATTGTTTCTTATTTCTGGGAGTAGAGAGTTCCACAGCCTGGGAGCAGAGCAGCTGAAAGCTCTGCGGAAGGAAGGTACAGCAAGATGGATAGAAGAAGAAGATCGAAGTGAACAGGCAGAACAGGTAGTGCTTAACAGGTCAGAAAGGTAAGGAGGAGTGAAGTTATGAAGGGCCTTGAAGGTGAGCAGAAGAAGTTTGAATATTATCTGGAATTTCAAAGGGAGCCAGTGAAGTTCCTGAAGAACAGGGGTGATGTACTGGTAGGAGGGGGTTCTGGTGATAATGCGAGCAGCAGAGTTCTGAACCAGTTGAAGCTTATGGAGTTATTTTTGGGGGAGACCATGCAGAAGAGAATTGCAGTAGTCAATAAGGGAGGTAACAAGACTGTGGACAAGAATGGACGTAGACTGGGTGGAAAGAGAAGGAAGCAATCTGTTAATGTTGCGTAGATGGAAGTAGGCAGAACGGGTGAGATTATTGATGTGAGATTTATAGGAAAGTGAACTGTCTAGGATGACACCAAGGCTCTTAACCTGAGGAGAAGGGAAAACTGTGGATTTATCGATGGTGAGTGAAAAATGGTTCGAATGGCCAAAGTTATGACAGTGATAATATTTAATATCCTGAACTGGAGACTTAAAAGATTTCTTAACATTGTGAAGTCTTTGGGAAGGGAGCTGCCAGGAACTGGTAGGATTTCTAGCCTGAACTTGACCAGAGTCCTCTTCACCCCCACTGGGCTTACTTGGTTTGGCGTAGTGGGTCTCCCAGCTCAAGTAGGTGCTCTTGCTTCCCTTTCTGGTGGAAGTGAAAACCTCCATGAGGCTAGCTGCTTCCTTTGCAGTCTTTGGGTCACATCATATCCAGATCTCCAGCTTTCTTCCACCTCTTGTCATTATCTTCTCACTGTAGCATGAACGACACACTTGTGACACCACTTGTGACAATGAGGCACACCAAGACAAGTATAGTGGAACAAAGAATTTATTCATAGTATAGCTCACCTCACAAAACTGCATCTAATGACGGCTAGCAGCCTTAAATACTTTCAGCTGTCACAGGCTAAACCATTATTCCACTAACAGGTGAGTTCTCAAATCCCAACCTTTTACCACATTATACACAATGTTGGGAAGGTTACTTTTAAAATGTATTTAATTACAGATTACAGAATACATGCCCCAAAATGTATTCTGTAACGTATTCCGTTACGTTACTCAATGAGAGTAACGTATTCTGAATACTTTGGATTACTTAATATATTATCATGCTGTTTACAACTACGTGAATGTACTATTGCTGTGATTTATTACTGTTACTGAAGGTCCGCGGCTCCGAACCGTAGTAAAGGGACCTCTGGCTAATACGGTGGGTTCTGTGTCGGGCTCATAGCCGAAAAATAGCTTTACTTTGTTGTCTGGGTCAACTTTGCTTGCGACAGACAGAGAGAGGCGTTGAAAGGCTGCTCCAACAGAACTTATTGTTTTTGGAGGAAAACACGAACAAGGTGTACAGTCGAGTCTTAATAGCTTACTTACAACTGGGCTCGTCAGGCACTCTTCTTGGCTGCAGTGGTTATTATTATATTTACATGCTTCCAGCTCCCTTTTTTGCTCGATGACAGCTTGTACTTTTCCTTTTTCTCCCTCCCTCGCTCACAGACACATAACGGGCATGGCAGTCCATTCTCCCTGCAGCACGGACTACACTGCCTATGATGCTACATTCTTTAGAGCTATACCTGTAGCATTTTGCCTATTAGCTTAGCACAACAACAACAAAAAGGCCTCTCTCACCCAGGACACATGCAGAGAGAGAGTGTCACCCTGTAACCATGGCAACCGTAACGCTGCCGCCTGGAACAACAGAACATAGCTGTCAAACAAAACCCAAACAGTCCTGACCCGCCACAACATGAAACAGGAAAGTACCGCGTGTAATCCATTTATTTCAACAAAGTAACTGTATTCTAAATACCAACTGTAACGGAATACAGTTACTCATATTTTGTATTTTAAATACGTAACGGCGGTACATGTATTCCGTTACTCCCCAACACTGATTATACAATACATAAATTTCAATAAATAAATATATAAATACATTTACACTTTCACATTAATACATATTAATACATACATTATATCTTATTTAAAACACCAAAAAAAAAGAAAAAGCCCAAGCACAAAAGATTCCCCACACTCCCTTAACCCATGGCCTCTTCCGGACCTTTTAAATAGTGTCTGGACCCCCGGGACAACATTTGCCCAAACACCCTGAAGAGGACACAGGAAAGAAAGGTGAGTAATCACATCTTTGTCACTTCTTTGCACCACTTTTACTGCTTAATTTTCACACGCACGTTAATTTTCCTTACTGTTAAACCTTATTTTCTCTCAATCACAATTTCTTTCTCCTCACAAACAACCACCACATTTCTTGATGAGGAGCAGCTGTGCAGGACCTGGAACAAAGGCGATCAACTGATTTTAAAATACACAATAAATATTCAATAAATAATTAAACTTCCTGTGTGCAAATGTTCTTCATGTGCAAAATCTATGTTTAAAGTGCAATGCTAAATAAAGTGCTAGATAAGGTGCTTTTAATAAAGTAAAAGGTCCTAAAATGCAATACAAATTATAATATAAATAGTAGTAAGGGAGTCCTCTTCTTTACAATCTCCATGAAAAAAACTAGTTTTAAAATACACGAAAAGCTGAAAGGTGTGTTTTGTTGCCTTAACCACAGTGATTTTAGCCCAGTACGTTCAGAACTGGATGATTCGTCTCATAAGTCATGAGACACTGCTCTCCCCTACATACGCTTTCTTTATCGAGTAAAATTATCATATCTGTTTCGGCAATATTGTCCCCGTGTTTACTTGGTATTTGATCGATATCACAGTTTGCAGAATCGCACGGCGCTAAACACAGGGCGGCGATCTGCAGCAGCCGGCAGCGCCTCTGCGGTGCGTTGGATTGTGGGTATCTTGTTTCCTGATAGACTCTGACAGTCGGTCAGCTGTTGAGGGAAAACTTTTTTTTTTTTGCTAAAGTTTCCTATCTTTATTTTCTGCTGTAGTTAGATGTTGGATCCCCCTGGAACAGCCTTCCCCGCGCGCGAATTTCACGTGTCATCGAGCACCGTCCTGCTCATACCAGTTTGTAACGATATATTCATAACAAAAATTACTTCGCAATGAGCCTGAACGAGCACTCAATGCAGGCTCTGTCCTGGAGAAAACTCTACTTGAGCCGAGCCAAACTGAAAGCAACCAGTCGCACTTCGGCTCTCTTGTCGGGCTTCGCAATGGTAAGTTACATTTTAATTTGACGCTGCAGATAGTTTACGTGAGGCACAATTTATTTATTTAGTTTTGAAGGACCGTGACCGTGTTACAGGCCTAATGATAGCTACGGTGCACTGATACTTAGCATAAACGACCGTTTTGTTTACTGGAAGTCTACGGGTTACTAGTGTAGGCTTGTTAAAGTCATATTTGGCTTCCATTGCACGTCCCACATTGCGGGACTGTAATACCTGCGCACTGAGAGCAAAACTTCGTGGAAATTTAGTGGGGGCTCGCCTGCGCCACCCCTAAAAGTCCAGGTTTATCTTCCGCTTTAATAAGTAGTCCGCGGAGGAGCGTTAAAATACATAAGAAACAAGAAAAAAAATAACACACGAAAAGTTTTGAAAATAATAGCCTATAGTGCCACCAAATGTTTGTTTTTAATTTAACGACATGCAGTTACAATGAATCAACAAATGGTTTTTGTAAAACTAAAAGCCTAACATATAGAAGAAGCTTCTTTCCCCCTTCCTGATGCAAAAATTATGATGTACATTAACTCTTGGCCAGGGATGCATCTGCAGTAAGAAGCTCCACAGGTATTCAAAAATACCAGAACACTTGTAAACAGTTCTGTTTATAAAATGTACCTGTACACACAAGATACTCTTGGGTGGCCTGGGATTCTTTTGTGAAAAGCAGTACTATATTTATAGTGGTTGTGTATATATAACAGCCGTAGCAAATGTGTTATTGATGTCGCCTGGGTCGAGTAAGTTTAAGCTATGCAGCATAAAGGATTACTCTGTCTGTCTCTCTGTCTCAATATTAGGTTTGACAGAATAGACTTTTAGTGGGGTATTCACCTTTTTTCCGGTTATTTGTGCAAACTGTGACACTCTGGTTTAATTCCAGCACTTCCTAATTTGTTACAAACATTTTTCTCTCAGGTCAAGAACTCTGATTCCTCTTAGTAGTCAGCTACTATCTCTTTTTCACCTAACGGTGCTGTTTCCTTTTTGATATTCACAGGTTGCCATGGTGGAGGTACAGCTGGAGCGGGATTACGAGTACCCTCCAGGGCTGCTGATAGCCTTCAGCGCCTGTACCACCGTTCTGGTTGCAGTGCACCTCTTTGCCCTCATGATCAGCACCTGCATCCTGCCCAACCTGGAGGCTGTCAGCAATGTTCACAACCTCAACTCTGTCAACGAATCTCCCCATGAGCGCATGCACCGCCACATAGAACTGGCCTGGGCTTTCTCCACAGTTATCGGTACCCTCCTCTTCCTGACGGAGGTGGTGCTCTTGTGCTGGGTGAAGTTCTTACCCCTCAAAAGCAACGCAGACGAGAAAAATGACACCATAAGTCCTGGCGTGGCTGCGGCCATAGCTTCCACCTGCATCATGGTGCCATTTGGACTCGTTTTTATCATGTTCGCTGTCCACTTTTACCGCACGCTCGTCAGTCATAAAACGGACAGACAGATCAGAGAGCTGGAGCAGGTCATTCGGCTCCAGAACCAGCTGGAGCACAGGGCTGAGAACGACGACCTGAAGACCGCTGTCCATTTTCCCTGAGTACACGCAGACAACAGCAGGGACTTTCAGCAAAACCAGAGTAGAACCTCTATTTTCACTTTATCCAGATGCTTGTTTTTAGAAATCTTCTTCTACTGTACATTTCTTTGATACTGCATGCTGACTAAATTATCTGGTAATTTTACTCTTTGTAGTTTCTTTGTAAATGCTTGGCTCTCAGCTGAAAACATCATCATCAGTATCATCATAAGTTAGTCTATGGTAGCCTTAAAGGACGACCTTTTAGGCTACCATAGATTAACACTAATAGAATAGGACTTTCTAAAGATCTTCACATGAGCATTTCAATGCTTTGGGATGATCCCCTAACGTGTTTAGCTTTTTACATCAAATACTGAGTTCATGTGAGAAAAATACAGAAACTAAGTTCTCTTAAGTTATAACAGCAACAGAAAACTGTTGATCGGAGTAAGATGGGCTAAAAACGAGGAAGTTTGTAATATGACTCAACATGTTCAGGAATTTGTTTAAATTTTTACTGAAATGAAATCTGGGAACTCTGTTGTTACCCAGTTCTAAAATTTCATCAGTTTCCTGTTTGTATTGTACTAAATTGATCTGAGCAGCACACTCGGGTTCTTTTGTGCTCTCTGTGTATACTGTAAAACTCCAGCCTACTGTTGCATTTACCTACAGGTTTTCTGGTTCTTGACTGACTGACCTTACTTAGTCGTCAATACCTAATTTGGTAAAGCCTAATGTTTACCAAATTAGGCTTTCTGTAGAAATATCTCCAAGCCAAACCTTAGTGGCTTTTTTAGTTTGCCACTCTTACATATACTTTTGAGTCAAACTTTTCTTACTTTTTAATTTAAAAGTTGCTGTTTTCATAATCCTTGGGAGCTCTGTAAGTCTTTGATAAAGAAGAGTACAATATAAACCAACAGTATTTGTGTGCAATCTGATGGAAAAGAACATGTGTCAGTGTGTGCTTTTAACCAGTCTGCGTTCAGGAGTGTGTTATTGCAGTACGGATATTTGAGTAGAAATAAATGTGTTATCCCTTTGTAACATGGATATTTGCTTCATGTTATATGACTCTTGCAATATACTGTAAAATCCACAGGTGGCCACTGGTTTCAAAAAAGTGTTTTTGAATGTGTTATTACAATGTTACGTTGCATGAAAATATTGAGTGTTTGTTCTTTACTTGGGTTAGCTTTTAGCATTGAGCATGTTCACTCTGTTTGGGTCATAGATGTATTTAAGTGCGCTATGTACTGTACTGCTTTATTGTTTTACACGGGTTTGGTCACTTTCTTTGTAGTTTTTACTGTAATATTAATATGTAGAATAGTGTCACGACAGAAATGTAATTTCAGGACATTGTACACATAGTATCTTCTTTCACAACATGATTTAAAATATTGGAGAAAACTTTTTTTCCCCTCTTTGGGAAAAATTATGTTTTTTTTTTTTTTTTTTAAATTTACTGGTGCTTGAAATGCTGTGTTTCTATCAATGTAACACTGTTTCATTGTTAACATGCAATCTGTGGACATGGTTTATACTGAGTCATGGGACTGCAGTAACTGTAGACCACATTTGCATTCAAATTGTCCTGACCGGGTGATAAAATCTGTGTGACACGTAGCAGAAACCAAAGACTGTTGGGAATGGTTCACAGACAGTTCAGTAAAATGGTGTTGATGTTTTTCTTTTCTTAAGTTGAATTTGCTGTTTTTGTTGTTGTTGTTTTATTGGGAGTTAAGTCTATTTTATTTCGGTAAATGGTGCACACTCGCTCCGTGAAACATGTAAGATGGGAATTACCACTTGTGCCTGCTTTAAAAACACAGCAATGCAGGTGAAGGTGGTCACTGTGGTTAATTTTTCTGCATTATATATATATGTGTGTGTGTGTGTGTGTGTGTGTGTGTGTGTGTGTGTGTGTGTGTGTGTGTAAAAACTGCTTTTGTCAGTGTACAACTTTGAAGTGAACATAGTAACTTTTGCTTATGCGTGCCGTTGACAGCTCATGAAAAAGCTTGAAGCTTCATGAAGTGTTGAGAATTATCAGGATGTTGGTTTTGGGTTTTTTTTTTTTTTGCCAGTTTGCAAAATAAAAAAAAAGATTTGTTCTCATTATTTCTTTAATTGTGTGTTCAGTGTTGTCTGTGTAGCCATGTGGATGTATAAAACAGGAATACATGAGGAAACATTTTAATCTGTCAAAATTACAACATCTAAAGGGAAACCACACAGGAAATGTCCAAAAATGGAGGATGAGTGGAGCTTACAGTGCCAGACTGCTGAAGCCAAGACAGAGAAATCCCCCCCCCCCCCTTGCTCACTTTTGTCTGCATTCTTTGAGACCATTAGCACTTTTTTTGTTGCTTTTCTGCAGAAGTTGTGCATGGTTTCATAGTTGGCAGAAATCTCTGAGTGCAGCACAGGCTTGGTTCCTCCTCTCTCCATTTTCCCACTCAAGAGTTTTATTCCCACAAATGACCTGTGAATCATAAAAATGGGTTACCTGATACTATAGTTACAAACTAATAATATTAACTAGCAACAGTAATAGTAACCACTGTTAAGGTAATGTGCTTTTCAATCTGACCTTTATCTTGGATTTGTGCAGGTGTACTTTGCAACTGACAAGTATTTTGGTCACCCCATTTAAGAAGTGCTACAACACAAGATGGCACAAATAAAATAAAAAGTGTACATTTTAAAACTGCGGTATGTTAAAGAAGCACCGACTGCAAACGGCAAACCATAAAGACATCACTTATAAATACCTTATAAATGCTTGGTTTAGAAGGTGACGTGTAAGTAAAGGATAACACCTTAATCCCATAAGAATATCAATATTATTAATTTATTATTTTGTTGGCTGTTATTATTTAGTATTTATTCCAACTTTGAGTTGAAAGTAATGAAAATGCTGCAATTATGTAATCAACGGTGCAGTAGGCTATCTTACCTGACTCTGTAAAACAAAAAAACAAAGCCTGATCCTGCACTGCATATAATGTAGACATTATCCAGAGACAATGACCAGGAAATACATGTTTTTATATTAATACCTGCACATGTCACTTCATTTTTTTTAATAAAAAGGTGTATCCTTCGTTTATTTATTTATTTTTTTCATTTTTACTGTACTGATCCATGTACTGTATAATATCAAACGTAGCAGCTGCCTTTTATTTTATTGCAGGCTACCAGCATGTGGCCATAACATGTTTAGTATGTAAATCGTATTTTACTCAGCCACAAGCTTAGCACAAATATTCGACCAGTCTTTGGATTATTAATGTCTAATAAAGGTCCCAAAGGTGCCTATATATACCTCACCTGTTAACCCACCTTAGGTGTTCTTCCGCCTTGTTAAGGATCTATTTTTTCCTCTCCGTCGACTGGCGGATGGATCATTATCCAACCTTAGCGACGATCCGTGAAAACACAGAAAAATAAATCCCAGCTGTTTTTCCACAATGTTGCTCCTTCAAAGGATACAACTTTGGCACAGGTAAGTAAGATTTAAAGAAACAAATCTTTTGTAAGACTAACCTTCGAGTATTTCTGTGTTTCCTACCACCACCTGTTATCTTTTTTCCCGAGGATAAGGTTACAGGTGATGCTCTCCATCACCTGTTGGGGTGTGTTAACCTCTCGCGGAGCTGCAATGTAGCTAGCTGACAGTGTGGCACAAAACGAGCAAACTGGAAGTAACTGTTGTTGTTTGTTTGGTTTGTTTTTTAAGGTTTTGACGAATGTAATGGAAAGCGAAAAACAAAGTACTGAGAGCGAGAGACAGCCTCTACACTGGAGAAGTTGCAAGCTGGTTATAGATCCTGCGCTGACGAACGGGCTGTACAAAGTGTATCGTTATGATGGACAATACTTTAACCTGCCGGTGAGCACCTGTCCGCCTCTCCACATAGGTGATGTCAGCATATGTATTATATCTATTATAATAATAATGATAACGAGGGTCTTCTCTGCCAGGTTGAGGACCTAGGTCTACTTCCTGTGATCACAGTCAGAGATCCGCGCATCTGCCGCCTGTGGAGCAGGTGTATCAAGACTGACTTCGTGGTTCCCAAATTTAAGGTAACTGTTAAAACGACTGTAATAATACAGACATCCTATTTTAAATAATCGTGCTTTAAAAACAACTAATAGCCCATTTCTTGTTTTCCCGTGTGTCTCCAGATTGATGAATGGTACGTGGCTCCCGTTCCTCCAAAAGAAGTGACATTTTCTAAGCTCAACGACAACGTGAATGAGACTTTCTTGACTGATATGTGCAAAAAATATGGGAACATGGAAGAGGTGGAGATATTTTACAATCCCCAAAACAAGAAGCATTTAGGTATCGCAAAGGTCACATTTGATACAGTAAGGGCTGCAAGAGACGCTGTCCAGCACCTGCATGAGACATCAGTGATGGGAAATATTATTCATGTGGAACTTGATCCAAAGGGTAAACTTTACTTTTTCTCTGTGTGTGTGCCGAGGTGTAAATGTAAGTGTTGAATATGCTGATTAACTAGAATGTGCTCCTTCTCAGGGGAAAATAGAGCTCGATATCTCCAGCTCTTGTTAAGTGGGCTGTATACACCTTGGACGTTGCCGGTGGGCAGCAGCGAACGGGCTCTTCAGGGCTTAGTTGACAGTTTGCTGGTGAACATTTAAATTTATTAAAAGTTCCTCATAATGATTCGACCCATGAAAAGATTTTATCTTTAATATTTGTATTACAGCTGTTAAATATGAATGTATTTGTTAATTGTTTTCCCCTTTTTTTTACTTCATTATCAACATCTTGCAGGGAAGCTCGGCCACACAGCAGCTGGGAAGTGTCTGCAGCCCCACCAGCATTGCTACGCCCCTTTCTCTGGACACAGCCTACTCCAGTATTTGTCAAGACACACCTTGCAGCTTTGGGCTTACACCACGTTCTCAGGGAACCCCCCGGACTCCCTGCTTGCCTGCGACTCCTCTCTCCTCCCACGACTCTTGCTATTCCAGTCTTCAGGCGACTCCCGTCCTCCAAGGGGAACCCTCCGCCTATAGTGTTCACAAACCTTTAAGACAAGAGCTCTGCCGTCGTAGACGACAGCACAGGGGACTTAGCCACATCTCAAATGTTAGCATCATTCTGAAGCAGTTCCAGCCACAGCCACCACATCCCCTCTTAACCAAAACACAAACTAGCAGCCAGCAGCTTGCATTGTGGAGTCCCAGTGCACAAACCTCCTCTAAAAATAGTGACGAGGCTCCCTTTAGTCTCACCTCCCCTTTTCAGGAGACTGAAGATGTGGTTAACACAAGTTATGCATCTTCACCTCTGAATGGCAACTCTCGTGACATCCTGACTGTGGATCTCTCAGCTGACCTGCAAACTAGAACAGCTTCTCCATTTCATAACCAACAGCCAGAGGCAGCTGTTTCAAGTCTAGACTCCCGAATTGAAAGTTTGCTGATAAACAGCCAGATCACTGACCCCTTATGCTTTCATGGAAAGACCTCTGAGACCGATCCATCCTCTCAAGAGAGCCCGGCTTCACCTGGCTCACCTCTTAAGGTCTCTTCCTCGGATGACTCACAGTTTTGTACCCCACTGTCTTGTGAATCCCCCACAAGCGGCCACCAGTACTCCCACAATGATGCTGTGGATGAAAATGAGGAGGACGAAACTACTCGAGCTGTTTCATTTCTTACAAGAAGTTCCCAGTCTCCCTGTCCGTCTGATGCTTATTCAGAAAGCTTAACACACATAAACAATGAAGAAGATGCAGAGAGGGTCCAGTCATCGTCAGGCCCAAAGGTAATCTATCTGGATATATTGCAGTGATAATAAAGGTAGAATTTACCCTATTGTTACTATGTAAAAATGTTAATGGTGTGATATTAATCAACCACTCAAATTATTATTGTTTCTGTCTTATTCAGGAACACTGTGCAGCACATCAGGAGAAGAAATCCTCAAATAACAGACAGTTTGAAGCTGTGACACCAGCAGAAGACCTCTTTCTGCCCGATCCTCCATCCGGTTGTTCTTCCAGTTCCACCGCTCAGCATCTTACCCTGAAAGCTCTTTCCACTGTTACAGCTGGATTCTCCCAACCCCCAGCACCCCCTTTCCTTTTCCCCATTCCTCGATTTCCCCCCTCTCTTCCACCTGTTCCACCTCGCCTGCCAGATGGCACCATCCCGATCCCTCCTCCAGGATGGATGCCACCTCTGGGCCACAAAGCTGCCATCCCCATTCCTCCTCCCCCCATCCCACCTCCTACTCCAATTCCTCCTCCACCAACTTTCCTGAGACCCCCTCCATCTTTGATAGCACCACCCTCTGTTCCACCTCCTGTGCACATGTTCCCTTTACCTATACAGACAGGGTGTCATTTGGATAAGGGGAATCCTCCAAGGCATGGCGGTCCACCGTTGCCATTCCCTCCTCCTCCTCCTCTTCCTCCTCCTCTCTGGCCTGCACCTCCTTTTCCAAGGTTTAACCCCTTTGTGCCACCACCACTCTACCCACCTGTGCAGGCAAATCCCCACAAGATCACGACAGAAAAAGTTTTAGATATCCTTATGGATGAACTGAAGTCAATCATAAAGAAGGACATTACACGTAGAATGATTGAAGGGGTCGCTTTCAAGGCATTTGAAGACTGGTGGGAGTGTCAGGAGAAGAAGGCAAAGGTAAAACCTTTTTCACATACTTTATTGTCTCTTATAGTGGGCACATTAACAAAACATTTTGCATGTCTTTTAATGGGAGTAGTTGTTTGGAGCCAGTGGGTCTTATAACTCAGTTGATTCATTTAAGATACAAGAGTCTCCTCTGAAATGTGGAGTGGCAAGAGTGGAAGACAGGAACAAATTCCTAAATCCCCTCAGTAACATTGGTGGGCAGAGCAGAAAACCACCACTGCCATCCTTCAAGGTAATCTGTTCTGGAGACATTTTTGAAACACAGCTGGTTTTGACTGCCAAGTGATGCCTAAATAAAGAAATTTCCACGCAGGTAAAAAGGAAAAGATCAGACGAGACAGGAAATGACTCCGGTTCTGCTCTCGATCATTCTGGTCAGTGCGATTAATTCAAATTTCAGTGTGTATTAACTTTCTGTGCCAGACTGTCGCTTTAACTGATTCTAACTTGTTGCATTAGAGGTGAAAAAAGGGGACGACATAGTGAGAGCGGCGTCTGAGAGAGGCAAACGCAGACACGCAAGACCACTGGACCTGGACAGTGATGATGATGATGATGATGGTGGTGATGCCGGGAAAGAAGATAAGATACTTCAAGATGAAGAAACGATACCAGACAAAGTGAAGGCTTTTGTGCTGGATGAGGATGAGCCGCACATCCTGGTAAATGAAGAGACAGAAAAGAAAAAAGAAATAGCAAATAAGAAATTGAGAAAAATGCCCTGAGGTCAATATTTTAGTCTGGTGCCTTTACTTTTTCAGTTTTTAGTCTTAAAATTAAAATTTTAACTAAAAAGTTTAAACTTCTGGAGACAGCATTACATAACTGGTGCTCTGATTAGTCTGACAGAGATGCTCATGGTGATGATGAAGATGATGATGATGGCAGTAATCATACTGCGGAAGAAAATAGTCAGATGGAGGATCGATGTGACGGAGAGCAGTGCTTAGACAGCGGTATGTTAAAATCTCATACAACACTGAACACTCATTAAAAATCACATATCTTAACATTGAACAGTGTTGCTTCTTTTTCAAATGTAGAGGTTTTTTCAGAGGACAGCGAGCACACGTCGGACTGCGACACTTCAGATTCGCTCTCCTCAGTGGGCTTTGAGGACACGTTGTCTGACCTGACCACTGAAGGTGAAGACGCCGAGGAGGACAGCGAGGACGCCGGGAGTGAAGAGTGTATAGTTATATCATCAGATGAAGACTCAGTGGAGCTCGAGCCCCCTCTTACCCCCTCAGCCCCACTGACCCCTGGTGCTCAGCTGGATCTGGACCAGCAAGGCTGGTCAGAGCTGTTCCCAAGGCAGGAAACGGAGGAGGACCAGTACACATCGTGCCACGAAGACAACTGCGACTTCGATGCCATGATGGAGCTCCATACCAGTGAACCCCAGGACCTGCTGCCCCCATCACCTCTAGGACTCTCAGGTTACATGTCCTTGTAAAGCAATAGATCTGTTAAGTTAGTGTCATCAGGTTAATCAAAAGTGGTTTAATTGTCACTCATGTAACAATATCTTGTAATACTCCCTGAATTTCCAGTGTGCTACAAATTAACAGAACTACACAAGAGTAAGTTGTGTATCAGGTTTTGAAATAATTATGTATGAAAATTCCTTGTTAATCTGTATAGCAGTGGAGCCATGCCTTGATATGGAGATGGAAAGCCCTGATTGGACAGTGGAGTCTCCAGAGAACATAAAAAGCCTGAGGCCTCCCACTCCTACTGGCCGTTTGGTGGACAGTGACCCTGACATCCTTTTAAAAAGCAGACCATCATCTCCTGCTGCAGAGGAGGAGGAACGACCACCAACACCAGGCAAGGGAATAGTGGCAGGACTGGAAAGTGAGAATTCAGAGGAAGTCCTCTCCCTCTCCCCAGCAAGCGATGGACTCGCTCAACCTCCCTCTGATCTCCTCATGGCATCATACCCATTATGCCAGGAGATGCCTAAGACTCCTGGCAGAGATGAAAGAGGTATGTGGACTCATTGTAGCTCAGGGAGAGCTCCTGCAACACCTGGAAGAGGGACCGCAGGTTTAGAATTTAGCACAGTGAGCCCGCCCCTTAGCAGCCCACCACTTATCCCACTCTTGCCCAGCAGTCCATACATCACAGCCCCAAAGACTCCAGGAAGAGACATTATCCTGCCCAGAAGATCAATAGTCCACAAAAGGAAATCCCAGGTGGCGGCAACGTCAGTGCCTCTGTCATGTAATAACATTTTCAGAGTTTCCCCCATCACAGTGTCCTCGCCATTCAGCGTCTCTGACTCTTCATGTGACAGCGTTGATGGAAGGGATGTCCAGATCCGTTCAGGTGTGAGAGCAAAGCCTCTACAGGGACTGGAGAACATGCCTGAGCTGTTGGACAAAGAGAAAATCTTACTGAGGCTAAACCGATGGAGGAGGCTGAAGAAGAGAAGGCGAGCCTGTCACTGGGAGAGATCACTTAAAAGAATCAGTCCGTTGTTCTCTCAACGTCGTCCTCACAGGTGGCGTTCACCCTATGAAGAGAGGAAAATCCTTCATAGCGTTTGGAAGGACGGCTTGGATGAAGAAGATGCAAGGTTTCTGCAGTGCACCTATGAAAGGCTGCAGGTGCAGGATAATGGCTGTGGGTGGCTCAGTGACACCCTCTGGATGCCTCATCCTCATATCCTTACAGACAGTGTTTTATGTTGAAATGATTCTTTATATTGTGGGAAACAGGTAAGTTGTTTTTAAGTCATACTTAGAATGTTTTTTTGTTTTGTTTTTTCTGATGGAGCTGCGAATTTTGCATATCACTCTGCTGTTCACATCCTTAACTGCTGCTCACTGACTAAGGTCCTTACAGAGAAGAATGAGGAGCACAGATCCTGGCAGCCGCACCACAGAACAGGCTCTGCTCGAAGTGAAGGTTTTTACAAAATCAGCAGGAAGGATAAAATGAGGTATCTGCACAACACGCGGCTGGCTGCGGAGCTTCCGTCTACAAGCGCTCAGGTATTAAAGGAGGACAGAAGGTGAGGATTTCTGTGTCCAGTTTAAGATTTATCTATTTAATGTTGTGACATTTTTTATCAGGGAACGTGCATTCCAGCTCAGCAACCCACTTCACTGCGAGCTGGGTCTGACTTCAGGTGTGAACAGCGCCGGCTGCTGTCCTCTTTCAGCTGTGACAGTGACCTGGTCAAGTTCAACCAACTCAAGGTTAGCAGGAAGTTAGTGACAATCAGCAGACTACTGTAAAAGCCCAGTTTGAAAGAAGTCTACAGTGGAGTCTAAAACTGAGTTTACCGTTAGATTTTATTTGGGCAGACAAGAAATCAGAACATTAGTTCTGCACTCTAAAAAAAGAAAGAAATAATTTCACACTTATTGTATGTTTTTGAACTTTGTTAAGTCTTGAGCCACTTCTCCTTTCTTTATATTTTGCTGGGAACATGGGAAATAGGTGCAGAGATTTATTGAAACATATGCAAACATATATGGAAAGATGAGCATACTGAAAAACAGGATCAACTGAATCTTTTAGGTGTCAGGTTCTTGTTGGATTTCTTCCTGTTTCTTCTTTCATCAGTTTTAAATAGTTTAACTTTAAATAAGGTGCAGCTTCTTCTTTTGCACTCTACTGATGGCTATAGAGCCAATGGAAACAAAGTGCCTAAAATACAATTTAAACCAAACAAACAAATAAAAAAAATCCTCTGAAAATGGTTAAGCACAAGGATTGTGCTGAAAGTGACTGAAAAACCAGCCAGTATCCAAATAAAAAATTGACTTTACTATTCATTGGCTTTCAAATTCACAAAGCAAAATATAGAGTAATGAGGGTGACTCGAGATTTTTGCACAGAACTGTCTCATTTGAGCGACAGTCCAAACCCATGCTATATCGTCTGTCAGTTCCGAAGGAAGAGGATTCGTTTCAGCAGGAGTTACATCCACGAGTGGGGCCTGTTTGCCATGGAGCCTATTGCTGCAGACGAGATGGTGATTGAATATGTGGGCCAAATCATCCGACAGGTAATTCTGATGCAAACTAACATGCACTTTTAAACAAACCCCTTTTCCCCTGTTTCTCTAAATTAGTCCACCGGTCCACTGGGGGCCTCGGGTCGTGCTGGGTGGTTTCCATCCATGCATGTAGAGTAACTGTGATAAACAACCCTCGCATAGATGGAAAGCCACATCTGTTTTCTTTCTCCTCAGGTCATTGCTGACATGAGGGAGCAGAGATACGAGGAGGAGGGCATTGGAAGCAGCTATTTGTTTCGGGTGGATCAGGACACCATCATTGATGCTACCAAATGTGGGAACTTAGCCAGGTTTATCAACCACAGCTGCAATGTGAGTAAAAACCTGCAGTGCTGTGGTTAGAGATGAAAGTGATTCCACATAAAGTATTCCCATTAAAAGGTTTGTGGGGTTTATTTATTTATTTTTGTCTTACAGCCTAACTGCTACGCAAAGATCATCACAGTGGAGTCTCAGAAGAAGATAGTCATATACTCCCGCCAGCCTATAAACATCAATGAAGAGATTACATATGACTACAAGTTTCCCATTGAGGAAACAAAGATCCCTTGTTTGTGTGGGGCAGACGGCTGCAGAGGCTCCTTGAACTAATCACCTGTTAAGTGGCCCGATTAGGTAAAGAGAAAAAGTGGCAACCTAAACTAGAGGTATCAAAAAGCAATTTTTAATACTGTTCAGCAACCATTCAGCATTTTGGAAGCCGTAGAAGAGCTCATGAAAGAACTGCAGACATGTGGTACTCAGTGAATAATGGTTTAATACTAAGCTGCCATAAACAATATATAAATCAGGACCGGAACAAACACTTGGGACTCACAGAGAGTTATCACAGTTTATGAGAAAAACAAACAAAAACCAAGAGTGGTCTCTTTTAAACAGGAGGGGAAAATCACATCCTAGACTTCATGCTAAATCTCCCAACTTCTGTTGACCTCGCCGTCTAAAAGTTAACAAAGTGTATAGTTAAATGTTTTCATTTATGAGAGCTCGGATGACGTTTTGCTTGAGTCAAGCTTGTGTTAATAAAAATGGTTTTCCTGTTGATGTTTTATACAAACTGGAAGCACTGCATTGTGATTTAAAGTGGATGTTGTACTCATGTCATTTTTGCAAGCATCAGGAGAAATGATAAAGACATAAAATGAACAATTAAATGTAAAAAAACAAAACCAAAAAACAAACATGCAACACATAAAAAAATAAAGAAAACCATAAGTATACGTGCTTTGTGTATTTCTCAGAATATGAGACATTTTCAGGCATAAGGATGTTTATTAGAGCATTCGTTTTATACTAAGTTGATGGATATAGCATGTTTTCTGAGCTCTTAAATTAATGCATCACCCAGTTCACATCTTGTTTAAATCTCCATTTGGTGTCAGAACAGTCAGATTGCCTCTAGCGTGCTGGTCTGCTTCAATAGCCTCAAAAAGAGACTTGAAGTTTCCTGCACCAAAGCCCTGTGGATGAGAACATGTTTGTTTGTTTTTTGGTTTAATAACATGTTAAATATACTGTAGAGTACATTTCCACTGCTTGTTTAGCCAGTGGTGCCCTCACCTGGTGGTTGTGTCTCTGAATGACTTCCAAGAACACAGTGGGGCGATCCTGGACCGGCTTAGTGAAGATTTGAAGTAGGTAGCCATTGTCATCGTAGTCCACCAAGATCTTTAGTTCCTGGGTAACGGTGAGGACATAAAACAATATTTTGTCAATTTGAAGGGATTTTTTTTTGTGTTAATTATGAAGACAAAATGTGTTTTATGCACCTTTAGTCTTTAAAAAAATATGATTAGAGTGAACTGAGTCAACATGTTCTACGATTTAAAAAAGGCCACTGTGTTTGGCTACATAAGGATCACAAATCATCACTCTTTCAGCTTTGTTAATTTAGGGTTTTAGCTCTGACCTGCAGGACATCAAGGTCCTCTGAGATTTTGACCTTTGAGTGTTTCAGCTTCTCTCTCAGCTGGTCGTAGTAGGTCTCAGGCACAGACATGAACTCCATCCCGCGCTCCTTCAGGTTACGGATCTGCAAACAAGGTAATTAACATTACAGTTAAGCTGCTGTTATAACTCAGCCTGTTGCAGAGGTAAGCAGGGTGTTTTAGTTGCCATACTGTAGTAATGATATCTGAAGTGTTCATGGCGATATGCTGCACTCCTGGACCTCCATAGTACTCCACATATTCCTGTAAGTCAATAATGTTCTTATTAGTCCACATACCACATGGTTAATGTTTGTTCATTTGAATACTTCAGCTCTGGTTTTAATCTGGTAACCCAGATGTTTAATTAAAGTAGATAAACTGTAAGCAACATGCCTGGATTTGAGACTTTTTCTTCCCCATCGCAGGCTCATTGATGGGCATTTTCACGGTCTCCTCGTAGTTTGCCACAACGATTGAGCGCAGGGCGCTGAATTCTGTCTGAAGCTGCTTGTCGTCCACGGACCAGAAGCGGTGAAAGAGAAGGTTTCTCTGATACCTGTTAAATGAAGAAACACAGATTAGGAGCCGCTGTGGCGCAAATACTCTTGAAGTTGCTCTCATAGTGTCATATGCACAGTAAAGAAACACGTTTTTTGCATGGCAAACAAAAGAAAATACACACACACACACACAAATATATATGTATATACATATATATACATATATACATATATATATATGTGTGTGTGTGTGTATATATATGGAGAGAGAGAGAGAGAGAGAGAGAGAGAGAAATATAGCCTCATATATTATATTAAAAGAACCAGAGCTGCAAAAGCAATGTACATATTAATGCAATTTACATTTATAGTGATACCATGGGCTTCATACTCCACAGACACCGCATTAACTAAATTTGAGGGGTTACATTTTTGGCCTGTAAAAACATCAGTGACTGACATTTTTATGAGCCAGAAAAAAATTGGTTCTTCACATCTGAAAACTGCCAGCCAGTGTAACACGCCTCTTCAGAGGTTAAACCAATGAGCTTGCTCATTTAGAGAACTGCCTTACTTCCAACAATGCAGTAAAAAAAACAAAAAAAAACAAGATCCAGATGTGGAAAGCCCACTTAATGCAAAGTCATGCTGATCCCAAGTCATGCCAAAAAAAACTGAGTTATGTAAGAATCAGACACCCTTTAGCTCCGCCCCTCATTCACCCTCTGGCTTGTGTTTCTGCAGAACACATGGCAAAAGTTGGCCTTCGAGGATTTTTGCTAGACAAACCCTCTTAGATGTGGCTAACGTTATAACTGACAGGGCGTATTTTAACCTGAAGCACAATCTTTTTCTAAACCTAACCAACTAAAAACAACGTTCTAGGAAATATTCAAGCCTCCCTACATCTTCTGCAGTTTTGTTCGTCCTAACACGGAGGCTTTTAGTTGTATTTATATGGTACACTGCTATTTCACACTCTCTACAAGAACTAGCTGCAAGTCCTCACCATTCCACTGCTGAAACCATCTCATCATCTGGTTGGTTTCCTACAACGTGATCGATAAAGTCCAGGTTTCCACTTGGGCTGCACGGAGGGGGAAAAACAAACAAATAATTCAGTCAGCTGTGATTCAGACAGAAATACACATCAGTTTACAAAAACATCACATCCGGAATAATTTCTGTTTACTCACAGTTTGTCAAGTAAGGGGTCCTTGAACAGAGGAGGATGGAATCCAGGCAGAAACAATCCACTGTATCCTGTCCTCTCCACAAATGTGTGAGTGGTGTCACCATACTGAAGGAAACAAAAGCAAATCCAAAATCCTGGATTTTCTGACGTTTCTGACTTTTTTAATAAATCCCTGAATCATGGTATCTAAAATATTCACTATAAATATACAACACTTACAGTTTGCAGCACAGCCAGCCTGACTTTACCATATTTGTCCTCCAGAGTGTAGGGTTCCTTTATAATGACTGCCCCTCGCGCCCGGGCTTTCTGTTTGGGAAATAATGTTAATTATGGAAGCAAGAGCTTTTTCAGTTACTAACATGATGCATCTGTAAAATAAAACCTGAACCATTACCTGCATGAGAAAGTCACAGTCCTCCACTGTAAATGCAATGTCCTTCACTCCGTCCCCATGCTTAACCAAATGATCCCCCAGCTCTGAAAACATGACAAGAACAGACATTTTCTTCAGCTTAAATGAACATATGATTCACAGGTTTCTTAAAACTCTTTTACATTTTTGTGATTTATAATGAATGTGTACTAAAAGGGATTGTTTTGAGTGGGACTTTCACCAAAGCATATCAAGATAATAAGTTTTCAACAATTTCTTCTTTCCTTGCATATTCAAATTGATCATAGGGGTCAGTCATGGCACCGATATTCTTACCACAGACTAGTCAAAATATATTTTTTAGACATGGAACTGCAAAAAGTTTGGCAAAAGAAAGAATGCACAAAATAGTATAGTAGTATATATATCTAAAAATGTAACAGAAGTGTAGAAATCTTACAAATGAACCTGTTAAAGGGGAATGCCAAACAAAGTCAAACGTAATTGTGACCACTACAGGAACCCAGCTCCTTATCAGTGCTGTACCTTTGTTTCCAGGATTGAGGGCAGATGAAAACACGTAAATGATCTGTGAAATACAGAGTGAACACATCGACGTGATTAAACTCCTGCCTCTGTGCATCTTTAGCTTTCATTTGAGTCTAGGTGTGTTTTGTTACAATTAACATCACTCAACAAATCTACACATTGTAAGCAAACTTTTTTAGGTGCTTTAAACTGATTTCCCCTCTTGTGGGCTGCGGGCACTGAGTGCTCTTTACCTTGCCTTGTTTGACTACATGTGACACCACTTCACGACTGCCCGTCTCCAAACCTTGGTAAGCCACAGGCTCAAATCCAAGCTTGTTGCAGTAATACGATGCAGCCTGTTGGAGACAAACAAAAACATGAGCAAATGAGGGAACCGATTCACAGTCTGCTGAAACTGGGCATGTTTGCAGCAGACTGGCTTTAGCGCCATCTCCTGGTGACGAATTTTGATGGTGTTTGTGCAGCAGGGGTTCTGGGAGGTGGGAAAATGAGTATGTGGTCTGGTGTTCTGTGTGCTCTGTTCCCTCCACCCCTTTGGATGACCAATAAAACAGCTAAAAGAAAAGTAGAAAACTAGAACTAACTTACCTGCTTTGCATTTCCAACCCAGAATGTTAAGTGATCAAAGCAGAGGAATCTGCCCTGCTCATGCTGAAGACAAAAAGAAATAACAAAAATCAGTCACATATGCAAGTTTAAAAAAAAAAAAAAAATCTAATAATACCAAAACCAGCTTGCAGTCAATGATTAAATAATCTCTGCAGTGCAACACACACAAATCAGTTATTTACCTTCTCGCCTTTGTCTGTGTATGTTGTCTGCAATTAAAAGTAACACACCAAAACTTACTACTTACAGAAAAAGAACTGTTTTTTTGGCATAACCAATATTATCTCCATGCAAACACAAATTCTCAGAGCGACCTGAGATAGGAGAAAGAAGCCATTTGAGAGGATTCATCAGCGAAGAGCAACTCACCATCTTTGCTGGAGGTGATGAGACCTGACAGTCCGAATGAAATCTGTGGCGAACGCCTGAATTTAAAAGCCGGGCAGGAAGTGTTTAAACCCACTCCCACCAATGGGGTGGAGAGATTGGAGGAGGAGAGCGTGCTGATGCTTTGTGCACTTTTGCTGTTATGCAATGATTACTTGGGGGGAAAAATCCCTTCAAAACTTTAAAGATGTCATTAAAAGAAACAAAAACAAAACTCATTATCACCTT
Source organism: Neolamprologus multifasciatus (assembly GCF_963576455.1). Classification (NCBI taxonomy): domain Eukaryota; kingdom Metazoa; phylum Chordata; class Actinopteri; order Cichliformes; family Cichlidae; genus Neolamprologus; species Neolamprologus multifasciatus. Next base: position 25,224,996 of record NC_140450.1, read on the forward strand.
ATTCACTGACTGATGCTGCTCAGTATGAGAGACGACAGCTAGACCCATCCAGAGATGTGCAGAAAATGTAATTTTGCTTGTGTTGTGAGTTGCTCTGTGTGAGAATGCGTTTTTGCATCCAAACATTATTCTTCAAAAAAGGAAACACAAAAACAAATTGTCCACACAGGTTTTGAATTACAACTGCATTTTTTTAGGACAAGAAGGACCTAGGAACATATGTTAGTGTTTAGCGGCAAGAGGAGGCTCACGCATCCCGAACTCTCATTGGCTCAAAGGGTTTATGCGGAGTGAACCCTCATGGCTTGAAAATACCCTCAACCCCCCATTCCATCAATCATCCTCCTTCACGTGCAGTTTTCTACTGATTTTAAAACTATTTCATTATCATTAAAAATCAAATTGACCCGAACTCAGTCGTGGTGCATGTAATGTTTTCACAGAAGGTGCAAATGATCTCAGAGCAAATGGGACCTGCATAGGAATGAGTCAGACTGTGCAAGTTTATTATACGACAATGTTCATCGCAAAAGAAAAGATAATGAAAAAAATAGAGGATGTTTGATGAGATTAAAGACTCCATATGATACAAAACGACGGGCCTCAGTGTGAAGAGCAGACAAAACAGCTCTTAAAGGCAGAACCAATCGCATTCAAGTATCCTGCATCAAATCTAAAGGATCCTGCTGAAAGAACTACAAATGCGGTGCATGTATGATAGATCCTGTCAGTTATCCCTAAATCCTGCACTGCATCAGGATGAGCTGATGAGCCTGTGACCCCGAGCACAAACAGCACAGCTGAGGTTTCTCTGCCCTAAACATCAACTAAATGGCCCAAAGAAGCAAAGAGCAACCTGTCAATTCAAAAAAGCTACATTCAGAGTGTGTATAGTACAGAGACGTGCACACAAGCACTATAATTAAATGCATGTCATCCTCGTGTATTTCACAGAGGAACATATCTAGTCTAATTCTCTGTCAAACAGCAGATTTGTTAGTCGTCTGTTGAAGCTCTACTTTCCAGTAACGGCTCACTAATCACTAATGAGAAACTCAAAGCCAGCCCTCAGTGTTCCAGCTGTCCCCGAAGATCGTTGTTTTTCATGCTGTTACCAAGAGGCTTAATGTTGTCAAGGGCTGCAGCGACACACATGCAGACCAAGGAACATAACACGCATGATCAAATAATTGTAGCTGCATTACACAACTACTACTATTGCATGATTTAATAGTGTGACATGGGAGGGGTAGAGTATGTGCTGTTCAACCGAGTTGCGCTCCTCGAATTATTATAGCAGCTCAGTTCAAAGGAGGCGGACAAGCCTGAAAATAAGAATGAGTGATTCTTTCTCTGAGAAAAATCCAGAAATACTGGTGAACAGTGAACAACAGGAGCAACCACAGAACAATGCTGCTGCAGCAGAGGAGTGTGCCTGTGCTCTCAATCCGGATGATAAGTGTTTGGAGGACAATGCACCTGCAGAAAAGGAGTCGCAAGGAAAGATGCAGTCTGTTTTCCAACAGGTACGTAACCAGATCAGATCACAAGTGGGTGTGCGACTCCCAAAGAGCAGCATACTGGAGCTAGTGCAAAAAGTCAAAGAAATGGAGCTCACACAGGTGAGCGTCAAAGTTGATGGTGAGGAGGTGAGTGGTGAAGAGGGAAAACAAGTGTTGAAACATGAGCGCAAAAATGAGATGTGTCTGATGGAGGAGGAGGAGATGTGTGCAACGTTTGAGGAAAAGCTCGAGGCCAGAACAAAGGCCTTAAAGGATGAGTTTCACGTTCAGATTTCAGGGGTGCGCACTGAACTGCAGGCCTACACTGACCAGGCTCTGAAAGACTTGGAGTCTAAGATGCAAAGCTGGCAGGCCAACAGTCAGCAACAGGCGCAGTCCAAAGAACAGGAGAGCAAAAGTCCAGACAAGAAGCAGAAACCTTCACCAGCTCCTTCTATGGGGTCCAGAAGAGGAAGGGTCCTGACTCGGACCATGACCACCATCATCCCTAAAACCTGTCCTCCTGTCGTGATTGGCCCACGTGCCAAATCAGAGACACTGAGCTCCTTTAAGTGTGAGTGCTCTCGATTTCCTCCTAAAGACCCAGTTCTTTCTTTATTAGGAAACAGAGCCTGCCAGAGCCACAAACCTCTACCCCCAGCTCGGCCCCAAATGCATCAGCGTAAAAGGTCCATCCAGGCAAAGGCTAAACCGGGAAAATGACTCATCAAAATCGTATTCATTCATGCAGCACAAATGTTACTGCGACTGTCTGTTACCTTTAACCTGTTATACCACTGCAGCACTGTATAATGAAATCTGAGTGAAATCTGTAACCATGACTGTTAAAATAATAAAGCATCTTCTGAAAGCTTCAAAGGAGATATCCTGCTTAGATCAGAATCAGCTCCAACACTTTTGCGTCATCATTTATCCTACAGTTACACAGCTGTAGCAGTTTCAACAAAAACCTTTTTGGGAATGTAAAATATTTCTGAACTTCTTTAGAGGAGAAACTATGCAAGGATCCAAACCATGATGTCTGCATTCCTCAAAATATTTTAACACAGAGTTGGGCTATAAAATATATAAAGATAGCACTCCATAATACGGCCTGTAATTAAGGGTGTAATGTCCCCAGATTTAAAATAAAGTTTCAAAGTAACTTTTGTGAAATTGTGGATTTAAATCACCTAAAAATATTGGTCAGAAATTTGAAGAACTGAATAACTTCAATGTATTTTAGTCAAAAAACAGTTTTCCCTCACTTTACATTATAAACACGGGTTACTTTTGAGGGCTTAAATAAAAGCCTCATTCAAAAAGTACAACAAACAAAACAAAAACTTGGGGAAAGTAAGCTGCCTTATTACAGAGCGTCCAAAAAGACATTCATACTATCACTTAAAGGTACAGTACGTAAAATATCCACACTAGGGCTACGTCTACATGTACCCTGGTATTTTTGAAAACGCAGATTTTTCTATGTGTTTGCACCTTTCGTCCACATGTAAACGGCGTTCACTGAAAACGGAGATTTTTAAAAACTGGTGGATCCAAGGTGGATATTTTTGAAAACTGCGTTTTTGCATTTACGTGTGGACGAGAAAAACGGAGAAAACGCAGCATCAAAGGTATTATTTCTACAATACCGTTACTGTTAACTGTACTCTGTGCAGTGTTTAAATGCTTACATATACACACACAGTTCTGCTTCTATGCCCCATCTTTGTTTACTATTTCCCACCGAGGCTTCTAGACTTCTGATTGACCAACATTTCTACACGGTTAGGAATATATCGCCACCTGTTGCTTTGGCATGTTCCTAGCGGCGTTTTCCTTCATTTCTGCCTTTACGTGTGGACGGGATTATTTTTTAAAACGAAAACGGAAAATCTCCATTTTCAAAAATACCCGTGTACGTGTGGACGTAGCCTAGATGTCAGTAGATGTCAGCTGTGTTCTAAAACGTCGGCTGCATCCTTCGGTAAGACCCGGCCTTCGCAGTCTACGTGGGCCGAGACCTTCGAAGACAGAGAAGGCCGGAAGTGCGAGGCTGTGAAATGGGACGGACTAGCCTTCAGATTTGCGTCACCGCTGTGTCGGTGGAGTTTAATAAACTCGGCCGTCTGCTCCTTGCTATCTAAAATATAACAGGACACTGGCGTAAATTCTCAACTGTCTCACACTTCTGTTTAATCAGTTTTCTGTTTGACGTTTATTCAGCTGTGTGAAAATCCGGGAGGAACCCACCCGATGGATTAATAAAGTTTTATTTAATCTAATAACTTTGATCTCAGCCAAACCGATTTACTCCGGAACAAATAAAACACAGAAAAGGGGTAAAAAATTACATTTTTAAGTTATCCGAGTGACTTATATATCATGTTTAACCTGAGTAGTGAAAGAGCGGGGGTCTGAAAATGATCTCGTCGCGGTGGGTAACATATGTCTCCGAAAAGGTTGGCGCACTTTTGCAAATATGCGATGTCTTGATAAACCAAGCGGATATTTGAAATTTACACAGCTACTTTCTCGCTTGAAAATATGTTAAAAGTTTATTTTGTGACCCAGAAAGATTAATAAGACTAATTTTAAAACTCAGTAGCGGCCGCCATTGTTGGCAGCTGAAATTTGGCTGGGCACACCCGACCCATCCATCAAATTCGGGGAAATGAAGGACGCATTTGTCGGCCGCATTTGAAAGAGTCGACGAATTGGGACAGCCTTCGTCGCCTGGCTGTGACGTAATCGGCCTTCAAATGCGGCCTCCGCAGGATGCAGCCGACGTTTTGGGAGACATGTGGATAATCTTAGCTACGGTGGCTGCTGTAGGACAAACATGTTCATGTGTAGCGAGTGTACGCTCTCAGGCTGGTGTTTACCTCAGCTGTCAGTATTTATCTACCTCTACACTGGAGGAGGCTGTAAAATGTTGTGAAGGGAGTCTGATACGAGTTGTGAAACTGAGGTGAGTTGCTGAAGACATCCTGGACTTTTCTGTTGGTAAACGCTGCTGTTTGCTACTGTTAGTTAAGCTGTCTGAGGTGGAGCTAACATTTTTCTTATTTGGACACCTTTATCAGAGATAATTTCGTGGACATTCGAGCCAAATATTAGCTGCCATTATGCTAGCTTACAACCAGCTGCTGTTGTTGTTGTCATTGTCAGCTGTCTGGAGATGGGAGGGCTGCACAATTTATCTGGTGACCAGATGTAATTGTGACAATATCTGGAATAAATGAGCATATTTATGCATGTTTTAATGTGTAAGAGGCCTGACTTCATTTCAGGAAATGAGGCTTGATAGGATATAGCTCCTTCAAGCCATACATCTATCTATCTATCTATCTATCTATCTATCTATCTATCTATCTATCTATCTATCTATCTATATACATATATATATATATATATATATATGTGTGTGTGTGTGTGTGTGCGTGTGTGTGTGTATATATATATATGGCTTGAAGTAGCTTTGTGATCTTTATATTAAGAGTAACCTGTAAGGTTTACTACGTATGAAGCCGTTCTCTAGTCACATACAAAAAACTCGAATAGATGGAATGACCACTGTATTCAAGATGGTGGGGCTACATGTCAAATATGTAAAAACGTTTACATTGTACAGACTCTTTTTTGCATATACTGTATTTTTATTTTCCACATTTCAGTAAATCACTGCACCTAATTTACAGTGAAGTACTGTGGTAAGGAGAAAATTACATACAATGAGAGGACAAGTTACCCACAAAAATGGTGTAGTTCAGTTTTTAAAAAGTACCTTACATGTTTGCATCTTTGTGGACATCATGTTGCTCTGACTCTTCTTCAAATAATTATCAGTGTACTTTTATTTTAGATCCGGGCCATATTATAAAGTGCTGCTTGTTTGAAATAATGCTTACTTTCATGCACCAGCTTTGGTTTCAGGGTCTGCTTTAGAACTGTTCCGCCCTCTGGTGGTGAGATTACTTACAGCAGACAGGACTGTTGATATCTGCAGGTAAAGATAATATACTACTACTACTTGTGGCTTCTTGTCCAATGCTGGTCATGAACCGTTTGAACACTTTAAATTCATACACTGCATGTGTTTGTTCACTTTTGCTTGTTCACTTTTCATCTGTGTAAAATAAATTAAACAACTTTCTTTGAAGTCTCAGTTTTAATGTCAGTACACGTCCAAAAACTGGATTTTCCACTATAATTAATAGCCTTGACAAGTGAATTTAAATATAATAATGAAGATCAACAATCACTCACTTCACACATAATGTTTATTGAATTATGAGCAGATCCCTTGACCAGGACACAAGGAACAACATTCATGCGTGCCTTTAATTGTACACCCTATATGTGTAGGTCAGTTTCAGTAAAGGCTTAAAAAAGCCCTATCCTATAATCATCATTAAATTAGTACTTGAGAACTTTCAGTTAAAACTATAACGTTCATGGCCTGTGTTTTGGTGATTCTACACTTTGACCAACAGATGGCAGGAGTTCATGTATTTGAGCTCAGATGAACACAGCTTAGCAGACAAGAAATTAAGCAGTTTTATATTTTGGTGTAAGTGGAAGCAACGATGAATAAACATAAACTGTCTGCTTTTACTGAATGGCTAAATGAGAAAAGTACTTATGATAATATATTTTTAAGGTGTCAGAGTGGTGTAGTGGTTAGACCCTAGGTTTGAATCCACCAGGCAGCTGTCTGGCTGAATGATACTGGTTATTGCATGGAGATTTTTAGGTAAGTACAGTCGGGAAAGGTTTAATGTGAAAAGTCTGGGTACTCCATTAATGCACTATAACGTAATATCCAGATATGCCAATTTTGTACAGTATTCTACGTAAAATTATGTGCAGTGAAAGGACAATTTACCAAAAAACTGCTTGGAGTTAACCAACAAGTTCTCATCTTCTTTGTCGACACCTTGTCACCTGTGTTGGTCTGGCCAGAGATTTTTATCAACATCGTGTCTGATGACTTCTTGTGTGGTTCATCCATCCCCTGCAATGATTTGGATGTCATATTGAGCCAGCAGCATTGACCCAAATTATTCTGACTACATCTCCATGACGAAAAGATCTGTTCCACTAGATCCAGGATTGGAAGGAGTGGAAGGAACTCCTTTCATGCACAGCAAACCACACCAGTTCACTCTTGCCTCAATAGACATCAATGCAAACAATGACATCATTTGGCAAATCTGGTCTAACTAAAGGTCTGTTGTGTTCTGGTATAAGTGGTATTTAGGAAGGCCAGTGGAAGCTGAGTGGAAGATGTACGAGTAGGCAGTAATAAGAAGTATCGGAGATTGAAGAAAATCTGCTTATATTTGCAGCTAACACCCACTAATGACAATGTCACTCTTTGTGTTAGCTTCACCTGAAACCACATGTGATGGGACCATGTAAGTCTGAAAAATCAAAAAAACAAAAACAAAATACAATCCCTGTGCACATCAATGGATTACCCGGAAACACTGCTACTGCAGCTCCTTAACTCTGTCACTACTCTTGTCCAGGGGCACCTTCGTAGAATAGCTTCATTGTCACTTGAAGCTGAAGTTAAATAAAGCTGAGTAAACTAATACTCTTGTTGTTTATGACTGCACTCCCTCCCATCCCCTCCAACTGGTCGCTGCAGATGGCAAAGTTCTGGTCATGTCATGGTCATCTGGCCATGCTGCAAACTTCCTGTTCATGCTGTTGGTTGCTGCCAACATGATTTTGCACATGAGAAATGAGCTCTATCACTTCATAATCCTTACACGTCTTAAATTGTGTTGTAATTTTGTGGCTATTTACCTATTCAGTACTTGCTGAATAGTTTTGAACTGCTTCTTCCTGTTCCTCTAGCTAAGAGTGTTCCTCCATTTGCACAATTGGTAGTGATTGTGCTCTAAATTTGGAGTGTACACACATTTCATTAGATTTTGATAGTGGATTTTTTTCACATAGGACCCGTCAAATTATAAAAGGAAATTCTGTGACAGGTTTGTAGAAAAATCAACTCATGTTTTGTTTTGTTTTTTGTTAGCAAGCCGTGTGCAAGTGGTTACTGGAGACCTGAGCACCTGAGTGCTTCCAGCAGCTGAACTGGCACTGGGACCAGCCAGTGACAGGAGATGTATTTAGCTGCGAAGCAGGCACAGGAGCAGTGCGCCTTAAAGCAGGCCTTTCACAGTGGACGGGATAGAGAAAGATGTGAAGAGGACCTTTGTGTTTCAGGGACGATGAGTCCTGAGCGACCATATCCGGAGGGGGCGAGGGCCCAGCGCATTCAGGTCTGGCCAAACCACGCTGTCCTCGGAAGCAGCATCTCGCGCCTAACGATATCCACCAGCGGCACAGCTCATTATGATGCACAGTGCAGCAGGTCTGGTCTTCCCTAGGAAATATGCATCGGTGGATGAAACAGTTTTAGAAGGTCTGTTAGGCAATATTTCCTATGATAGGAAGAAAGATAAATCACACATTTTCATAGTTGAATAAAAACCTCTCATTCACTCACTCACATCCAATCGGGTGGCGTGAACATGTCCCTGAGCCAACATGAATAACAATGTCAAGAAGGCGGCGTTGGAGGAGATCCATTTGTAAACCCTGGTTTCCTAACCACCTCTTGAAATGTGCCAAAAGATAACAACATTACACTGAAAACACCAGTCTCATGTAAATGCTGTATTTTTCTGGGCCGTTGTTCTCAGGATTTGGACAATTACAGCGAGGGGGCCACTTTCAGGTTAAACTAGACAGATTACTGAGAGAAGCTGATTTCAACAGCGATCCCTGGGCAGACGTGGTAGCAATTTACAGTTGTCGCTGGTGTGTATTGGAGCTGTTCTCAGGCGGCCCCTTGTGTGAGGTACGATTAGACATGTTATACCTCATTATTCGTGAGAGCATTTGGATAAGATTCGGAGTAATCTGACTCTTTTTTCGAGGTCTGCGCAATACCAGCCGTTGCTATCAGCACGCTTTCAAAAAGAAGGAAAGAGATATGGAGATAAATACAGCTGTGAATGCAGAAAAAAATTAGAGCTATGTTTTCTTTAAAGAAAAAAACCTTCCAAAAGATCTGAGGATAAATGCTGCGAGACATGTGAACACTTTCACTAAGCTTTAGTCTAACATCTATTATCCTGTGTTTACATAAATGCTAAGCCTAGTAATTATTTTCATTACCATCACTTTAATGGTCAGCATTAAAGTGACAGCATGTTTAGAGTGGTAGCTTTGTAATTTTGTCTTTGAGCTAACAGTTTCTATGATATAGGAAGCAGGTTTTTATTTGACAGGATGTCACACTGTTGGAGTGGAAGTGTTAAATAAATGAGAAAAGGCATAAACAAAGGTATGTGCCCCAGCACTGAAACCTAGTATTAGAAGGTGGTAATGGGTGGAGTCGTGGGGGCGTGGGGGGGCTGGAGCTTCCCATGTTTCAGTGTCAGGTTGGACTAACTTGTTTTGGTGGATCAGAGGGCCTGCTGTCTAGACTGGTGCTGGTCTCATACTCGACTCAGACATGTCACAAAATAAGCCTTAATCCTGAGGACAGTTTCTCATCACAAAGCTGTCAAACCCTCACCGGGGATAAAAACAAAGTTCCTCCACTTACCGTCATGTTTCTGATTGTTTTCGAGATTATTTAAGCAAAGGCACAAAACAAACGAGCCTGAAAACACAAGTCAACAAAATGTATTCAAGAAACATCTGCAAAGTTTGGACAACTGGAATTAACTGCGGTTACACTCGTAAACATCTCATCTTTTATTTAAAGCTCTGAGGCTGGGAGAAAAAAAAAAACACTGATTACGGAGTATTTTTCAATGCTTCTGCCTGTTTCCAGTCGGTTTTATGAACTAACTGCTGCTGGGTCCAGCTGAATTATGCTGTTCTCCTTGTTGTAACTTCCTTCAAGTGAACTCTTAATGAAAGGAGTCATATAGAAATAAGACTGTCACGTCTAGTTAGTCATCCTTCTGCACACCTTCTTTTGAATTATTTGTGAATGACAGAAAAAACAGTGCTAAAATGTTAAGATTTTATGCTCATTTATTCTTTGAATGTCTTTGAAACATGAATATTTATTAAAGTTGTATCATTCTAGTAGATTTTATTATAGGTGTGTGACTGATTTGATCAAATCCAACAGATAAAAGCATGCGCCCTCACAACTGTCATTAAATTGGATGAAAAACTCTGGGTAGGGAGTGGAAGCATGAGAAATTGCCCAGAGTGAAAAGTAAATCAAATTTAAATATATATATACATAAATACAAAATGTGTGAAAAGCTTCAAAATTCGAAGTTCATTTGAGATTCTCACTGCTTGGAGTAAAAACTCGTAGAAAAATAACAGCTGATTCCAGAAATGTGACTGTTGCAAACACTCACCCTCCTCCTCTTGGACACACACACACACACACACACACACACAGGAGCAATCGCAGCCCACACCTCACCCCCTCCCACTCTCTATTTTTCGGGCTCCACTAGCTCCATTGTGCTCCAGATTTGTAGGAATGACAGACAAAACAAAAAGGCGAGGGACTCTCAGAGGTCATGCGGATCCTCCAGAATAAAATTTTTTTTCCCCTCTCACCGGCTTCCTAATTACCCCCCCCCCCCCCCCCCCCTCAGCGCTGTGTTCTCTGTGTGGATAGCTCTACTGTATAGAGTCATCCCTAGTGATGACTCTGATTTGAAGAATGGGGAGCTGATTGTGTGCGTTATAGTCAACAGGTGGATGAACAGTACAGAGAAAGTAGGGTTAGCGTTGACAGCCCGTGCTATGTGTCAGGTCTCTGTTTACATGTGCATATGAACGCACTCACACACACATTGTGGGGTGCATTTGTTGCTGCTTGGGTGGGATGGAACAGCAGGGAGATCTAAGGAAAGGGGAGCAGTTGTGTTTTGGTTCAGATGTCCCATTTGGGTGTGGCAGCTCACACTGTTGACAGCACTCAGAAACTGGCACCTGTGTGAGACGCTTTAGTGTGTTTCGAGCTGCAGACTGATTGTGTGGCTGGTGTGATTACGCATTCATTCAGGTGGATAACACAAAAACATATCTCCAGCTTTATTTCTGAGCTGGGAGCTGCGCAGCTGCGTTTGTGTTGATTTCTTAACTATCATTCTGAAGCTATGAGGTCTCATTTGATCTAGATAAGACCCATCATTCAGGGATTCATTGAATCAGCAACCCATATTTAAATGATAAAACTGGCTGAATAATGAAAAGCATGTATTTATCTATCAGAGCGTGCGATTGGTTGACACAATAAAGCAGCTATTGTTTGGGACAACCAATACTTGTCCATTAAACTTCATGCCACCTGACCAGGAAAACAACATTATAACAGGGGCAGCAGACCAACATGCTCGAACTCCCTTTAAGAATACTTTAGGCGCGCTGCGACGCCCACGTCCAAACATCCCTGAACACACAAACAGGTCACACAGCCCACACAGGAACACAGAAAACATTTATGTGCAACTGTTGCTTTTGTGTTTGCGGTGTTCCCAGTGTGCTTTGGTCAGCTGGTATTCAGGGTGAGTTATCTCAAAGTGAAGCATCAGACAGGCTGTCAGGCCAACTGATCTCAATAATAACAACATGTCTCGCATTGTCCGGCACGCGTGAGTGACTCTGCTTCCACGGTCTAATTGCTACTCGTATATCAGCTGTTTTATATAAAGATGAACAAGAAAATGAATTCTTCTGTTATTACACAATAGAGTTAATGGTGCAGTGAACGCTTATGTTATAGGTTAGATTCTGTATGCATCCAAAATACATAAACTAGATACATAAAATATTTTCTAATAAATCTATCAAGCTGAAGAATCATTGCATGTTTGAGCAATCTAGTGTCTGCGAGGATCTCACAAAGAACATTCTGCCATTTACTTGCAAATAGGCTCCGTTTCGCCAGGATGGACAATAAGTAACATGTGATCTCTCACTCACAAAGAAACGATGAATCATACAGCTTTGCAGTTTTTCGACGCTTCACACATGTGGTTACTTTAGAACGGTGGTGCAAGATGACCCATTTCCCAAGTTTCTCACTTCAATCACCTCACAGTTTCTTCTTTAGTGTGTTGCAGCATCTGCACACCCCATCCCGTGCCCCAAGAACCCCTCTGACTGCAATCTCTTGTCAGCAGGCACAAATACTGACTTGTTTGGCGGCCCCGATTTCTGCCAGGATTAGAGTCCCACTTCCCCCCTAACCCATCCCACCACCGATATTTCTAAACAGTAATTATGCCCAACAGAGCTCATTACTGTCAAATCAGAATATCCCTTAGAAGAGTCACTCAGTGGTAATGGCCACGTAATTCAGCACACAGGGTTTGGCTGTTCTAAATTTTGTTATGCATAAATTTTAGCCACTTTGACTTTAACTGAGCACGCATCACTCTGAATATGTTGCTGGTTCTTTCTTCCTCGCTGTCAATAAATACTAATGTTTGAAATGAAGAAATCCTGCAGAAATCCCAGCTGAGTGCAGAATACACACTCGGGATGGCAGGTAGTTTGCATAATCCAGTTACTGTCTGGATACTGGCTGTGAATCAATAGAGATTAGAGACCTATTAGTCTGAAGGTGTGAACTGAATGCAAGGTTATTCATAACAAAAGCTTGAACCCTTTGAGGTACTTAACACTGAAATAACAGGACTGACGTGAAAGTGGAGGTTAAATATTTACATTTGCTGTCAAGATTGTTCTCCTTTAAAGTGATACTTGAAAATCTACCTTTGATTTGCATGCACACACACACACACACACACACACACACACACACACACACACACAGACAAACACACAATGAATTTAAGACATCTGGTTCATAGCACACATCTTTAATACAGTAGTTAGTTACAGCGATGTCAAAAAATAAAACATATACATCAATTTGGACCATTTATAAGGCTCCTTTGTCCCTTTAGTGCGTGACTGCACTGCAAAACCCCTCCATAGCGCCCCACCCGCTCCTGTCCCTCAGCAACATTTGTCAACTGCCATCTGCCTGTCTGCCCCATCTCCTCCCCACAAACTATGTAATTAAGCTGCAACACCTTTGCTCCTTTTACACCTCCCTCCCTCCCTTCCGTAGCCCAGACTTCTACCTTCTAAAACATCAAGCGACACTGCTTTGTTTGATTTCCCTGCTCATGTACAACAAGTGCTTCTACAATAAATCAGCAATATATCCGAACGAAGATGGTATGAAAATAGGGTGTAGCTTTAGGTTTCATCCAGTGTAAAGAGCAATTCATATTTCTGTCTTTTTTCATGATACAAATGAAAAAACCTCTGCAAATACAAATTTAAACAGAAAAAATAAAGACTTTTTTTTTCTCTGAGAATTTGAGGAACAATGCAGCTAAAGGAGCTCAGCCAGCTGGCTCCAGCTTCCCAAGTTCACACAGCATACAGAGCATTGGCCTCTCTCACTGTACATTGGGAGGAACACATAATGAATATCATGACTGTAGGCAGTGACAATTCAAAGTTCATCATCTCATCTTACCAGCTTTGAACAATGGACACATAAAGTCTGTATTTTTACAAGTGTTCCAGCAGTTGGAGCTGTCCTGCAGCAGCCCTGTTTCACTTTGCTCTCTACACCTTGGTGGCCAGAGACTGAACCTCTGACTTCTGAGTCTGGGCGCTGAGAGTGGACGACATGGAGCTCATCTGGCCGTGCATAGCTTTCTTCAGGTTGAGCAGGCACAGACACTGGGAGCGAAAACGCAGGTCGAAGAAGGCATACAGGAACGGGTTGAGGCAGCTATTGACATAGGCCAAGCAAGTTGCGTAGGGGTGAGCCAGCAGCAGGAAACGCAGGAAGCCGCAGGAGCTCGGAGCAAGGTTCAGGTAGGAGAGGGCGTCCATGCTCTTCAGCACGTGGAAGGGAGTCCAGCAGATGGCAAACACCACCACCAGTGTGGTGATGATTTTCAACAGTCGTTTCTTCTTCTGGTCCTCCTTGCGCAGGTTGTTGAAGTGGCGTGTGACAGTGCAGCCGATGAAGCAGTAGAAGATGGTCATGGCCAAGAAAGGTAGGAGGAAACCCAAGGCAGAGGAGGACAGGCTGAGTCCTGCAATCCACAGGTACTCATGCCTCTGGTTCATGGTCACCAGGCTGAAGTCCATGGCACATGTGGTCCGGTTGCTGTTTAGGTCATTCACAGTGGTGCGGAACAGCAGCGTGGGCACAGCCAGGAGGCCAGACAGGAACCAAATAGCACCCAGCGATGCCAGCATGGTGCCCCGCGAACGGAGCCTGCTGCTGGACAGAGAGTGCACGATGGCCAGGTAGCGGTCAAAGCTCAGGCAGGTGAGGCAGAAAACACTGGCGTACATGTTTACCAGAACAACATAGCTGCTGATCTTGCACAGAGCCACGCCAAAGGGCCAGTGGTAGCCCAGGGCTGTGTACACAGCCCAGAGAGGTAGAGTTATAACAAAGGTGAGGTCAGCAAGTGCCAGGTTTCCTATATAGACATCTGCAGCCCGACGTTTAGATTTGGACCTCCAGACAGTGAAGATGACCACGCCGTTACCTGACAGACCCAGGATGAAGATCAGCATGTAGAGGACCGGGATGAGGGAGTAAGAAGGCTCCCACTCTGAGAAGTCACACGCAGTCTCATTGTCATCATAGTACTCATAGCTGTCACCATATTCCGGAGTGGGGGGCTCCATGCTGCAGGGATTGTTGTTAAGAAAAAAAATCCTTAATTTAAAGGGTAAAAAAAAAGTTAGGAGTCCTGTAAAGTTCCAAACGGTGAATTGAAATTCAGTGAATCATAGGAGCTGGGGTTTCTGAGCAGATCCTGTGAGAGTGAGTGACTCTTGGCTCTGTCTGCCTTTTTAAACTCGCCCCTCCACACCCCCGGTTCCCTCCCAGGACGACCCCCTCCCTCCCCCCAGTAAAACATCTTTCAGCTCTCCCCCTCCTCCTCCTGTCTCTCACCTCTTCAGGCGCAGCCCTTCCCTCTGCCTGGAGGACAAGAAGCCTGCATTCCCTTGCAGATGACAGGCCAAAACACTTACTACTAGTAAATTCAATAAAAAATATCAGGGAAAAGACATCAAATCAATAAAACATTCAGAATTTGTCCATGTGGGAACACCACCATTACTTCTGGTCAAAATAAAGGTGTTTTTCATGTCATTTTTAAAAACTAAAGAGTCTAACATTTACTTTATTATTATTATTACTATTACTATTCTTAATAATAATAATGATCATGTCAAACCTAAAATAAAGTCCTAGTAGTGGTGTGAACAGATCGCACAAACATTGCTTGCTTTACTTTTTCTTTAGTGCATGTTTTCACAAGCATTTTATCTCCTATAATTTTTGCAGTGACTTTGTGGTGAGATGGTGACTCTGATTATGTGCAGAACAGGTCTGGACATATCAGATGATTACTTTACATCACAATCACTTCCGTTAAATTGTTGTTAAACCTCATTTAATCTTTACTATGCACTGTAACTCTAATACAAGTCTCGGGTCTGACGATTGATTTCCATGATAAAAGGCCAAGCAAACACACCAGTTTGAAACAAAAACAACAGGAAACTTCACATTGACACCACCTTGGTTTCCTTTCACTACTAACTGCAGCAAATGCTCATTTAATGTCCCATAGTATAGAGTATTGTAGCAGTTATCAAATTGCTTTAAAAGAGCTTTTATATGTTCCATTAGAAATGTTACAAAATGCAGATAATCTTTTTAGTCATCTTACAGAATATGTTGCTGGTGAAACTGCTTTCAGACTCCAGGTCCAATCCAAGAAATTACTATCAGTGGGGAAAAAAAGAGCTTGACATGCCAGAGCAGTGTTGAACATTATTTACAGCACATTTAGTTTAGGTAATCTGTTAAAAAAACAGGCCTCCTATTGTTGATAACAAGATGTT
Source organism: Neolamprologus multifasciatus (assembly GCF_963576455.1). Classification (NCBI taxonomy): domain Eukaryota; kingdom Metazoa; phylum Chordata; class Actinopteri; order Cichliformes; family Cichlidae; genus Neolamprologus; species Neolamprologus multifasciatus. The sequence goes on from NC_140450.1 coordinate 25,240,466, forward strand.
GTTACATTAATCCTCAGAATGGATTATTAACTATAAATGCACAGACTAAAAAATGCCTTTGATGAAAGGAAAGGCTCACAGCTTATCAGCCTGCACTGAGTGACTGGTGATTGTACTGTACATAGAGCAGTGGTCTGAGGGATAGCCTAACACGGCAGATGCTTCATCCTTAATTCAGCAACAAGGAGACACTGTCAGGAGCCAGTTTTTTTGTATGCAAACATACATGCTGGATGTCAAGTGAAAAAACACGGAAGTCCACTAAAACAATTTTGCTATTATCTGTGTTTTATTTTCCTTTTTTTAAGCAAACGACAGTTTCCTCCTGGAACTGCTATAAAAAGGATGCCCTTACTGGATCCTGAACCACAAAAAAACACAGAAAAAGTACCCTAAACCAAACTTCTCTCTCTCTCTCTCTCTCACACACACACACACACACACACACACACCAGGTGTGTCCCGCCTCTACTTCATTCCCCAGGGAGAGGATTGGCGCCTGCTGCTTCCACGGTCAGTATCCCTTAAATAAATAAATTAGCAAATTTAAAAAATAAAAGGCGAGTAGATAAGAAACAGATGGCCAGATTAGACCAGCATATAAGATGTCTTCAGAGGACCTCCTTACTTGTTCATCATAGCCTTTATAGGTGCCAAGATAAAGTCCCGGTGCTGTTCCTGAGGTGGGAGGACGATTATCAGCAGCGAGTGAAGATTTACTGACATCGCTTTTCCAAATAAAACATACAGTATGTGAATTATGTTGTTTTTTAAGTACAGGTTATTGCATGCTTTTGTGTCATATGTTCTTTCCATAACATATTGCAAGCGCTAGCTTGACAGGGAAAGCTTGTTGGGTTTCTCTGTATATGCCTGGACCACACATGTGACTCTGCCACAGCTGTGGCTGCTTTTGATCTGCTGCTGAAATGACCCTGCTGCTGTGACACGACTGCCTTGCTCTCACTCTGACTGTCATTTTGTTGGTGCGGGGACAAAATGGAGCGACTCAGCGGGAAGCGGATACTATCATGGGTTTTTGTAACAACTAAAGAGAGGGAAGTTTGTGATATTTAACTCAACAGAGTTAACTGGGGTCACCGACAGGAGGGTTTGGGGACATTCGCAGTGGATACGTCAGCTCCAGTCTGGAGGAGATAAGTGACTGAAGGTGGAGGCTAATCTATGACTTGAGGTTTGTTTGAAGTGTAAAAAATGTTGACAGCACACCGGCTAACATAGCAGACCCTAGGCCTCGCAAATCATGCTGAGGGGACCTGGAGCCCAAGGGAGCCGGGGACCTGTGGGGTCACAGCGTAGTCACTTTAGAGACACGACTGGTCTTTAAGTGCATGCTGTCTCTGATGCAAAGACTTTGAATGAAATAAGGATAAAAATCATTTATACTTTTCTATCTAGTGAAATCTTAAAAACTCACTATGAGCCACATCTGCAGAGCTTTCACATCAGCTCGCTAAGAGTCGACTCTGCTGTGTCAGACGACGTCGCACATCAGTGCCATGGAGCCAGAGCTACACCCTCAGATGTGTGAGGGCACTGCTCCTGCTGAGGGGTTTGTATCTCATCATACTGCAGGCTATACGAGGATAGCTCGCCATGTGACTCCAGTGTAACAATTTGCCATGAATGTTTAATTTTCCACAACGCAAAAAATCTGAACCTAAATGCGGGGATTGGAATACGTAAAACATTGCACGAAATGAGAAATTCTGTCAAAACCTTCCAGGCGGTTTTGTGCCGTGCTGTGATTAAACCATCAAGCTGGAGGTCACACGCAGCTATATTTTAATCTTGACCTCAACGGTGAACTGAATGGAGACCTCCACCCAATCATAAGAATTGCTTGCTTGATAACAAGGCCCCATTGTTTCATTTTTGTTGCTCTCAGCACTTTTCTTTTAATGAGAAATACACCTGCTGACTGTTTTATTAAAATTTTGTTACACTTCCTGGAACAGGAAGATGCAAATTTGTGTTTGGTCAGTGCAAGAAAATGCCTTGTTAACAGATTTAGTGTTATTTTTTGTGCTTCTATGCTTGTTTTTTTTTTAAAACCATATCGTCCAAAAACACATTTTTGATTAAATAAAAACACAATGGGTTCTCATGAAATGTACTGCTAAGTATCCGAGTACGTCAAGACTTACAGATGTCTGTGAGTGAGGAGAGTAATCCAGGGGCCAGAATTTAATGAGGAAGTCCTTGATTGTTGATTTTGATACGTGACCCTTCTGTTTTTATTTTAAACTACCGCCATTCAAGACTGCAACATTACAGTCACAGTAAAAAGAACGCACACCCTTCTTCGATTCCAAGGTTTTACACATTAGGATATATTACAGTATCTGTTTTTTAGCCGGCCTTTAAGTTAAGTAAAAATCAACAAACACAATACTGAACCACATCGTGATTATCTAACAAAAATGAAGCCCACATGTAGAAGCAGTGTGTGAGAAACCGAGTGCACCCTTTGCGCTTCCATAGAAAGTCAGAGGCTAAGTATTAGCCAGGTGAAAAAGACATCAGCCATTTTTGCTGCTCATCAGCTTGGGAGGAATCGTAAGGAATCATCTCCACACAAGTCCAGGTTTAACTGACAGCAAATGATATGGTTGTTTAGCCTTTGTACCTTTTCCATTAGCTAATTCTGAAAATTACCAATTTACTCTAATATTAAAACAATTAAGTATATTCAGCTTAAAGAGTGGACATATACAATGATTCGGTCATGAAGTCCAATCCTTGTCTGTCCTGAGAGGCTTCAGGTTTTGAAGTTCCCTAACTATTCCCTAACTACCGAACTGTTTATTAAAACAGTGACAGTTTTATTATTCAAATGTAATAATTACTAATGCATTTACAGGTTACTGCAGATATAATTTGGTGAACTGTACTTTGTGAAGAAGAACTCGGCTTTGTAAAGAGTTAAAAGTGTTTGCAATAAAAAAAATCCTCAGTGGAAAAACTAAAAATAAATGCACAATTATTGTTTGTCAAAACGTATGCACGGTTTCCACTCATTAATATTAGGCTTTGCTGTTTTTTGTGTGGTTTTTTTAATGTTTTGTTGTGTAAAGCAGCAGTGTTGGATGTATAAACCCAAAAAGATATTACTAAAAAATTACTCAAATATGAATCACCTTATATTTTAACATCCAGATAACTGAAGGTGAAGTCCTCCCTACAGGCAACAGAAAGGAGATGTTGTTTGTCTTAGGCTGTGTTTAATGTCCATTACAAACTGAGATGAACAGCTGGGCCACATATGAACGGCTCCGGGTAAACATGGTTTTATTTTGTGGGCATGTTATCAGTATTTTTTTTCAGTGAATTTTCATATCAGCTAGAAAACCGTGAAGTCAAATTACAGGCAGCTTGTGAATGTCGGCCTCTGATAAGGTGTTTACTCTTACCGATAACAAGGGGATGTTGACACGCATGCCAGCTTTTACGTTAGTGCACATGCATGTGTGGAGAGAGACATACAGCTTCATGTAGGTATTTAATAATTATGTCAGACCTGCCCGGGCAAAGTTTTCAATGCTTCTCATATAAACAGTTTCAGTGCTTCATCTCTGGCAGCCTGCTTCAGTTTAACACCCCTCTGTCCTGCACTGTCAGAGCAGCAGAACTAATGTTTGAACAGCAACACGAACTATTAATTTACATCCATATAGAACAATGTCTTTAGTCGGGGTAGATTAATTCATGTGCACGGATTATTTTAACATCATAGCTACCGAACACTTGCTTCCCCCAGTAGCTAATGACTGTTTCTCTTAGCTAGCTAAGGATGTTAACTTGAGGATTACATTTAACACACTGAGAAAAAAAATGTGATAATACCTCAGGAATGTCAGTTAGTTACTGCAGAACACCTTGTGTTGTAGTTTTAAAGACACAAACTGCCTTAAGGAATTTTAAATCCACACAGATTTTCACATTTTTATCTTCTGTGTTAAGCACATTGAGTTTATATAAAATAAAAGGTGCTTTATAAATGAAATTGCCACAGTTGTCGTTTTGGAAGGTAAATAGAGTATTTCTTTTCAGTGTGCCTACTCTAGGTGTAATTCCTGGACACAGATACATGACTTTCTCCAGTACTGCAGCTCTCAATCACATTTAACAGTCAAGTTAGTAATTAACATTAAAATGATCCAAATGAACCTTTGATCCCAAATCAGCAGACCTCCTTAAAGTGGCAGAAAGGATCTTTGGGGAAAATGAATCTGAGGCAAACTGTTTTTGGTTTAGTTTTTAACCTCAGTCCCACCCACTACCACAGAGTTTATGATCTATACTGCGGCCAGACATCAGGGGGCCAACGGAGACATTTTGGCTTCACTTTTGGGGAGCTGTTAGGTCGTCCATGGATTTTTTACAGTCACCGTTCCTGATATGTGAGGCCTTAGAACTGTCAGATGATGTCCTTTGATTTTTACCGTGATTGTCAACTGATCCTATTTGGTATTAAATATAAATCCATCCAGATTAACTTATTTCAGCATTTAGTGTCAGTGCGCTGAGTGTGTGCAGTATGGACACCAAAAGAAAGTTTTCCTTGGAGGGGTGAAATGGCCCATTCAAGGAAAACTGGCTTATCTGTAGCAAGAGTCGTGCTGTTTGTGTCTGGGAGTCATTTGAGTTTGACATCCATATCAAAACCCAAACATTTGTATGCTGATGATTGTCTTTGCCACAAGAAGCAAAATCCTGACTGTTTATTTATTATTTGTCTACCTTCCTTAGTCTAGGCTGCCAAGAAATAAGCACACACATTTGTGCTTCCCTCACTTCAGAGGACATTACAGGGTTGGTAGGTAGGTCTTCCTGATACTACTGTAAACAGACTTCTGACAGTTATTTATATGATTAAATATTGTTAAATATGAGGCAACAACACTGAATGACCCACACAGAAGCAGATGTCAGCGGTGCCCTCTGCTCTTCCATCCTTGTTGTCTCTGGACCTCCAGTAGCATGGTCAGGAACAGGGGGGTCACAAGGTGTTTCCCTTCTCTCCTTTTCGGGACCCCGGACCACCCTCTTACCCATCCTCTGGCTCCCCACCACATTGTGTGTGTTTGTGTGTCAGTGGACAAAACAGCAAGCACCACAGGATGTGCTATAATAGGACAGTTTGTCTCTCCAGCTGAGATGCTTCTCTCCAACTTTTGTTTTATTGTTGCTCAAGACAGTCCACTTAATTGGTATACACTGTGATGGTTATATATATACACATATATAAGTGACATACCTTTCCTGATATTTTTTTGTAAAGTAGGATCTGAAAACTATGTCAGAGTAGCAGCTTTATGATGAAATGTGAACCTATGTCAAACAGGAGACATCTAAGACAAGTGATGTTTGGATAAATTATGCAGGTGACAATTAGGATTTATGTGTTACCTGCATTCACAGGGAAAATCGGGATGTCGTGCAGAAATGTGGAACACAATAGCAGGGGCGAAAATAGAGAAGCGGGAGATAAGTCTAATGAAAGAGAGGATGCAATGGAAGAAATGAAGGGACAAAGGACAAGGCTGAAAAGAGGATAGACAATTTTCTCTTTGCAGCTGAGTTAATGACAGGGATTAGGAGCCAGGGTAACTGCTGGGATCTCAGGGCTCTGCTAGACTCCAGCCTGGCCCTCCCATCATCCCAGGAGATCTGCAGGAATCTGACTCCATTTGGCCGAAAATCTCCTGACAAAACAACAAGCCTGTGGCTCAATTAGGAGGAAATTAGCCTGCTTCACCCCCTCTGGCACAACTGATTCACTGCTTCTTCCCTGCCTTGGGTAATGTTAGTGTTAATAGGATATGCAACACGAAACAGTTCAGACAAATTTGTTATTGCCTTATAGTTAGTTTGCAATCAGGTATTGTGCTTAATTTTACAATGGGAGAAGTATTCTTAAGTCAAAAGAAATGTCTGGCTCAACGCCTTGTCAGGTCCAAATATCATTACTGCCTGTTTTCTTTAAAATTGGAGAACCGAAACCCAAATCCTGTGCCTATTACGAAAAGCTGAAACCTAAACAGTGTCCCATGTGAAAACCAGGTGCTTTGCAGACTTTCCACCCAAAGCCCCACAAAGTCTGTGTGGAACTTCTGTCTGTTATTTGATAATTTCCTTCAGGACTGGAATGAAAGACCTGTAACAGACCTGACTGGCAGTGAGAAACCCCAGTGTTATCCTGACAAAAATAATTACTGAGTAAAATGCTTCAGTTCTCAATTTTTTACACACTAACTACTCTTTTGCAGTTTATGGGTCTGAAAATGTGGTCTTAGCAGCAGGGCATAAAGAGAGGTTTATGCTGAAAGTCTAACCAAAAACTGGAAATCTTCCAGGGAAATGGTAAAAGACTCTTTAAATCAAAAAACATAAAAAAAAACAAGCAAACCAAAAAATCCCAAATAGGTAGCAAGCTTTTCCCACCCAGTAGTAACACACTGTTCTCTGAAGATTTAATCCAAAATAAGCCGCAAGATTTCATCACAGAACAAGACCCATGTCCTTATTTTCTTAGTATTAGAGAAAAATGTCACAATGTCAGGAAAACAATTTTTTAAAAAGCTCTTTTAAATAGCAATTTTAATTGCTATGTAGAAGGTTCAATGGTCATCCTAGGTAAATTAATTAACTTAATTCAAACACAAAGATGTATGCCCCAAATGCTGACTGGCCAATATTCCATGTAACTTTGTTACAAAAGTACAAAGTAAAATGTTGAATTTAATGATATCTGCTCAAATAAAATCGACCTGGTTGGTATACATTCAGTTTCTACCAACAAAGTTTCCTTAAAGATTAAGTATTTGAATAACCCTTTGATTTGATATATTTCAGTTGTATTTTACTCATAATTATTGTTTTGTTATAACTGCTTAACTTTCCTATCAAAGCCCAGGAACAGATTTCAGCACTCCCGCCACTGTTAAAGAGTACCCAGAGTATCTAAGAGCGGCGACAGTGCGGCGGAGGCACTGCTCTTTTCACCATCTGTCAGCTGTTTGACTGACAGCAACAACCTGTAAATCAGTCACCTCCGAGATTGAGTCCTGGCCCCCCCTCTCTGCTCAGAGCAAACAAACCATAGGGTGCGTATTCAAACTACCAGCGCACCATCCTTTTACACACATCATGTGGTGCAGGTGAGTCAAAAATGAGAGTGTGTAACTGTTACAGAGAATTTCATAACAGGAACGTTTTGCACTACAAACCTGCCATAATTTACCATTGCTAGTGTAAGGGTATATGCAGATATCAAAGTGATGGGCTAAAAGAAGCCAGATTAGAGCATCAAAATGAAGTTGCTTCAAAGCCGCCGAGCACATCGGTGCAAATTACATTAGAAAAGCCAGCTACTGTTGTTTTGTGCTGAAACATGTATGTGCATTTGTCCTTGACCACATCCCTTCCCTACTTGACACAGAGTTATTGTCAGGACAAACCTGTTCTGAGGTTGTTTGCACTCTCAGCTTGTGCTGCCGCCACAAGCCACGGTTCCTCTTAAAAATCCAACAACTGCTTTAAGGAGCCAAACAATAAAACCGACCTTTAAACTCTGTCCACAACTTTGATGTGCAATCACAAGGTGAGAGGAGGGGGCAGAGCGGGAGTAAAAACATCCTTCGGCTTGCCTTAATTGTTTCAGCATCTGTTCCGCTGTTGCTATCACGCGGGCTGAAAACACAACTGAAAACACACATTCAAAGTTTCCACTGAGTCCATTTCCTTTAATCAAGCTGACCTCGCAGTGACTGATTGCCACACCAGACCTTGGCCTTGTCTTGGCTGTCTCTTCATCTCTGCTGACTTTACAATTTATGTTGAAGTCTGTAAGGGGTCCACTTAATAGCACTATTCTTTTCTCTTAAACAAACAGCGGATAATGATATTATCTCATTACCACTAATGATTATTATGATGCAATGTGACTGGAGGAAGAAGGAGAACATGTGTCTGAAGTAGGAATAGGACATCAGGGACAACTGTGTTTGAATAAGTGTTATAGGCCAGAGTGCATAAATAAAATAATGAAATGAGACCAACTGGCTGTGGAACGTGGCCTAGCCATTATACATGTACTTCAGGTTTCTAAAAGAGGAAGTGGGACACTGTTTAAACACAAAAGGTCCAGATGTGAGGCCCTGTGAAACACATCTCACTGTTTGCGCAGTGCTGAATGCTGACAAATTGGTCTTTAATGGTCCCAGAACAGGTCTAAAGTCAATGCCAAAGCCATGTGTCACTCTTCTGAGCCCTGTGTGTGTGTGAAGGCCAACTGGTTTCAAGAAGAAGCTGAGACTCAAAGAAAATATTTGGACAAAGCCGTGCACTATTTCAGCTTCCAAAATGGGTTGATCCACATTCTCTGCACTCAGCACATGTTGCTGCACTTCATCTCACTCGAGGATTGAGGGCTTTGAAAAACACAGCTGAGGGGTTTATGAAGACTTTATGTATCAATAATGACTAGAGACAGACCTAGCCTTGGGCATGAGTAGTAGCTGCTTGGGGCTCGCACACCAGCAGGAGGCCCTCAAGAGCACTTCAAATAGTAATCATACAAGAAAAGGCACAATATATCGATAAATGTGTTAATTGACTGACAATGTAATAGAAGCTACTTTTGGCTTCTCCCTTATTCGCAAGATATCACCACACCAGCTAGCGTTGCATATTTGATTTGGTACATTTGGTACGTTGCCTATTTACTTCCCCAAGGAATCTGTGTTCACGTCTTTTCCTATTCCTGGTGAACTTTGCTTTAACTTTCTTTCCTTTCCCAATCAGTTTGCCAACCAATCAACACTTGACACATGCTATGGTTGCATAGGTTGAAAACCCTTCTCCATACGCTCTCTGTAGGCCAGGGGTGTCCAACTTCAGGCCTCAAGCGGAGGTGTCCTGCAGGTTTTGGGTATCACCAATGTTCCCTCTAAGCTGCGCGTGTGCACAATTGCGCACTGCTGGCACGGTCTCTGCACACAGAAAATCTGTGTTGCGCACAAAAACAAAAATCCAACCTGAACTGAAAGTAAAATTAAAACTTTAACAATTCTGTTTTGCAGTGTTAGTCAGTAAGTGACTGGCTGCTCCTGTATGGGATTAGAACGATGCCACCTTATCCCATAGCCCAGCCAATAATGCGATTCACATTCGTATATACGCAGCTAATCAACTTGGTTAACAGGCATCCTTATGTGCCGACACCGGTGTTTTAGCTAGCAAAGCGGCGTGGCTGATGTGGAGTGAAGCCACGTTAATGACAACGTGTACAACCATTGGAGATGTGAGGAGGACAGACGGAACAACTGACGGAAAAAGTGTGGACTTTATACCAGTTTTTAAATTGTGTTGATAGGCCACGTAAAACCAGAGTTATGATAAAAATATCTGCAATGTTTGGTTTTCTTCCTGAATACTATTGTTGTTTATATTTACTGCGGGAAGAAACGGTAAAAACAGCGTTTTATAAGGAAAACGCTTGAAAGCACTCTCTGCCTGTGAGCAAAAAACAAAACCAAAAAACCCCCCACCCTTTCCTATTGGTGGAAAAATGTACCATGTCGACCAATCAAAAAATGATATGGCAACATCGCACTTAGTTGTTGGGGAATGGGGGGAAGTTTTAGGAGTGACAGCAGTGTTTTGAGATGTGAGAGATTTGCAACGTTTAGCGCAAATCTTGTGTAGTTAGTGTGTAGTGTAGTCAATAGTTTTGTTGTGTGTGTCAGAACAATGAGGCGACTGCTGAATGTTACAGGTGTTACAGGAGTGATACATCTCCTGTTGTCAGGCCTGCAGGTATCAGACTGTTCTCCTTTATCTCATAGTGGACAGAAATTATGTTTTGGAGTGGCACAAATAATTTGTGTGGCATCAAATTTGATGCAGAACACCTGATTGTTCTGTAAATAGTTTGAAATGTTTATTTAAAAAAACCCACCTTGGCTGCATTTTTAGGTAAACAGCTGCAAAAAACTTTGTTGTTTGCATAACTCAGTTACTTTTTTGAAGAAGTAACTATATAATTAATTGCCCAACATTGGTCATTATGTACTGTATTTTGCAGACAGAGAGTTACAGGACTCTCTCCCAGACCACAGACTCATACTCATAATACAAGTCAGAGCTTTATAAAAAAAAAGGAAAAAAAAAATAAAGTTGTGTTTTCAAAATTGGAGTTCAAGTTATTTTTTACTTCCAATAGTCTTAACATACTACACAGGATATGAACAAGATTTTTTTAATTTTCATTGTAAGTGGGCTAAAGCAGTTAATTAAAACTAGTCTAACATAAATTTAAATGCTGTAATTTGATTATTTTAATAAACCATGTAACATGGATGGATTCGATGCTGGCATGACCACAGTGCACACGTCTGCTGTTGCTCACAGTAATCCAAGGGATCGCTCAGGGAGTTCGCTCAGACACATGAAAAATTAGAGGGAACACTTGGTATCACCCTGGGTCAACACACCTGAATCAAATGATTAGTTCATTACGAGGCCTCTGGAGAACTTCAGGACATGTTGACACATCAAGGACACGTCTAAAACCTGCAGGACAATGGCACTCGAGGCCTGGAGTTGAACACCCCTGCTGTAGGCGATCCCCAAGCAAACAGACAGGACGGCGGTACCATGAAACACACTTAAGTGTTTGCAAGCACACAAAAAGTGTGTCTCAAAAAAGTTTAACCCCCTGGGAGTGAAAAGAAAACAAAAAAAAAACAGAGGAAGGAAAAAGAAGGCAGGATTAAGATATCTTTATCATTCACTAACAATGACATCAGTTAAAGTGAAACATCAAATGAGCCTTCAGTTCACTCAAGTTGTGGTGAGCTTAGGTGATGTATGGAAACAACTGGCATTGAGGTTGGTAGCCTGATGTTAGCTCTCTAGTCAGTTTCTATTTAATTAGTTAATATTGTCTGGTTTTGCATTTACATAATCACAGTTAAGAAAAAAATTGGTTGATGTTCTTTGTTATTAGAATAGTTAACTTGTTTTTAAAAAATGCATTGCCTGTTGGTTTATTTGATTTATTTCTAGCACACTAATAAGCTATAATAATTGTTGTATCTAATGTATAATGCACAAATGATGAAGCACAGACAATAATAATGATGGATGATGGGCTTAGTTGTGGGCGGGGGCTCCGAAAGAAATTCTACTTAGGGCTACGTAAACTCTTGGGGCAGCTGTGACTAGAGAAGACCCTTTTTGACTTCCAAACAAAGGTCATAGAGACATTTATAGATTCAACTGCCTATAAAAAGTTCATAATTTGGATCAGCATTCATAATAGTGACCCAATCCTTTGAGCTAACAGGATGTTATGTGGCAGTATCTCTTTCAAAGCAGGATCTTGGGTATAATAGTGGCCACAATGCCAACATATGTGCTGGCTGGCAGAAAGGCCTGTGCTCGTATCAAGCTTTCATTCAGCTATGATTAATCTGAAACTAAACGCTGCAGACTACACTCCCACCATAACACAGATCTTTTCTAAAAGGCTTTAATAGTCACTCTCCCAGCAGGTGTATGCCAAGGGATGAGTTACACCAAAAATCAGCTACTGTAGAGTTACTATGATGGGGAAAACTATCCATGTACTTCAAAACAGTTTAGTTTTTGCACCAGTCTGTAAAACGACTTTAATTACTATAATGTTTTTCATTTTTATATTAACCTCCCAAGACCCGAACTCTTTCATTGCATGCATTTTTAATTTCTGTTTGCTATTTGGGACGATTGGGACCTGATGAATGTAAAAACAAAGAATTACCAGATTTTTTTTTACCTGATATTTGTTTCTGAGAAAAATTTGATCCACATATAAGGACATTCGTTTTAATTTTTGATAGAACAGTGGCAGTATAATGTAAGTGGATATCAGGCCCTTGTAGAGCAAAATTTTGTATTTTGGTCTAGACAACCCAAAATGTGATGCCCACATGTGTGGACGCCACGTCCTAGGAGGTTAAGGTTGCTGCTTGGCTAACACTGTGTCACAGTGCCCTGTTTAAAAGTCTAAATTTAAGGAATCATTTTAACTATAGTTTGGGCCAGTAGATAATTTTTAAACATTTTTTTCATTTAACAACTTATTCTTTTTTGTAGTTACAACATTGAATTCTTTGGGCTGCAAAATACTGTCTTACTATAATCAAATTACAGTTGTTTTCTAATGCAGTAATGTACATTTACTAAGCAAACAATTATGTCGTTACTTGTAAGTTCTTTGGTTATCTGCAAGATTGGCAGCTAGAAAAAAGCCCTTTTTCCTGCTCTTGTGTGGTATAATCTCCTGACCTCAGTTCATGCGCAGAGAGGAGAACAACTACAGTGCAATGTACAACTTGAGGACTGGACATTTGGATACTATCTTTATTTTTACTGCACAAAAGGAAAACAATGTGGCGACAGAGTCTAAACTACACTCGACCCAGAAATGACTATCTACTGCTGCTAATGTTTGCATGGACTCTATGCAAACATCTGCAAAGGCAGCATGATAACACAATGCCAGCTGAGGAAGAGCCAGTGCTACAGCAATGCAGCCTAGGCTTGATTTTCAACAGGTAAAAGTGTTAATAAGAAGTAATGTGACAAGTATGTAACGGAGTAATTAGGTAATAAAATGGCAAAATAAATTACTTTTTTAAAGTGATTATATAACTACGACTAATACCAAGTGAATGACTGCCATAGTTTACTCTTTTTTTCACTCGCCTTTGAGTGTGAACATATGGTGGGATGATACACTGAAAAAGTTGCTTTGGTTCATATACTGTGGCCACTGGTCATATGTACATGGGTGTGAATATGTTGAATATCCTCAAAGCTTGCTTGCAACATGAAAACATTTTTTTTAACAGGTTAGCCTATTAACATTTTCTTATTAGCACTAACATGGCTGAGATTAATAGGAATGCCATTAGTTTTGCAGATATTAGGACATGAAACAAAGTACTGGATGTCATATTTTGATGTCACGATGGTAACAGATGAAAGGTCATTAGGAATCAATGCTGAGACAATTCACTATAAAACGATAGAGGACAAAGTCGGGGGATCACCAGAGTCACTGCAATTTATCCTTTGATGTTCATGACTGCATGTGGATGTAACAAGAATCCGTCAAATAATCCAGATTAAAGTGTACAAATAGTGTACAGTGCTATTCCTACACAATTCCACAATTTAGGCCGCTACACTCTATTGTTAACCAGTCTCTTCCTTCTGTTGCTGTGAAGGAGTGGAAAGTTTGTGACAATGCCGTCCTTCACCTAGTAAGCCTCTGACGACAATGCTGTATTTACACTTTTACTCTTTGATGTCTAAATATCTACATCAGCAACATGATTTGAGAGTGTTTACACTGTACTACACAAAGAGGAGGTGCGGGGAATACTAAAACAGGAAAAACAGTCAACATCACCCATGGTAGTGGACTGACACTCGATGCATGCGATGGATGAGGATGGTTTGGCCTGGGCGTAGGGTTCACCGGCTCAGCCCTTCCTGCCTTTGTTGGTCTTTGTTTAGGGTGGTGTAACCAGGGGTGCTCTTGTGCCTGACCCTTGCTCTACACGTCTGTCCTGAAAGATCAGCGTCTGCTTTGCATTTCAATGTCAGCAAATGTTTAATGCATTTACTTGCAAATTGAGCAGAAAGGAACATACCTGCTTTCATGAATATCATGGAAAATGGATGTTTTTCTTAACAGCAGGTAAACGACGGTACCACCCCGAGGGCCTTTAGGACTACGGTTGGGAGGGCAAGTCTAAACCTGTTCACTTACGTTCCATTCACGTAGGTAAGGTTAGTCCTGCGAAGACCTCAGGCTTTACAAAACAGGATTAAAACGTGTTGAGCGATACACACACATATCTGATAAACAGCAACAACAAATTACCTAATTACAACACTCAGTTATGATGAACTAACACAGTTTAGTGCTTTGTGATCACACTAAAGCTGCATGAATTAAAGGGCTGGAGGCCTCTCTTCCTCACATCTGCGCAAGTGTGACTCCATGGGTCCTTGCAGAGGGCAGGAAGCTGCTTGACAGCAAGCTCAAGGTCAGAGAGTTTGAGAAGAGTAAGGAGAAAGGAGGACACTCTTTTCAGGGATAATCTCTGAAACTAAAACGCACTGAGGCAAGCTTTAACGTGCCCAAAAAGCAAATAGCTCTTAGCATTCCAATAAGGCAGACACATCACTCTTTTCATAGGCAGAGCAAATGGCGACTCATCACCATGCTCATCCTGACATGCGGGGGGGATTTTCGAAGGTTTGAACTGCAGGAGAGAAGCATCACCTGTCAGAGGTAAAAAAGCCTTTTGGTCATGACACAAAGTGCATGGCACATTCTCACAGGACAGATGCTTCCAAAAGACACACAAGACAAGGCTCTTTAGCTAAGGTAATAATTTTGCAACATTAGCAAGCAAATTTCAACAGGAAACTTGTGGTAATTAGGATAAGATCGTGATCATCTTGCGGATCCTTATCTTGGTCTGACTTCCTCCTTGCATAATGCACAAGAAGCTTCCAAACAAACAAAACGTGGCATTACTGTTCCAGTCTAATTCTTGATAACAAAGCAAACATGTCCAAGTCCCAAAGTATCAAGCTCTCGCTTTAAGAAGGGTAGGAATTTTACACATAATGCAATGGGAAATCGACAAGTCGTGCATTCCCAAAATAAGTCTTTGGTAATTGTTTTCAAGGCAATCAAGCTCTGGGCTACTGTATTGTTCAAAGAGGTCATTTGGCAGCAGGCCTATAAATCATATTCTGGTTAGTGAAAAGTAGACAGTCTGCTGATTTTCTTCGCAGAAAATGAGGGAGAATCCAATTGTTTTTCACCTCCTTCCCCCTCTCCCTCTGTGGCTATCAATGGGTCTCTGGAGGAGTACTTGTTTCCGTAAACGTGATGGGGAGATGTTTCCTGTGGCAGGTCTGTCCACTGCTGATTAGACCACATCCATCAACCAGACCTCCGTAGAGGGGAGAATTAGGGCACTGGTCAAATCTGTGCCCCAGGCTGGACCAGCATGAAACAAAGTCACAACTGATCCACACCCTGCCCCTCTACCTGGACAATATGAATGATTAACCACTCACTTCTCTCGTATTTTAAGTAAGATGATTCACTGATTCAAATTTGGATGTCAGTGTCAGCAAACACAATAAACAATATGGGAACGTGAGCCAAGATTTCTTATTTAGGTATAATTTGACGCATGTTCAAGTGATTCTTCATCATTCTGTCAGGTATTTTGGACCAAATTAAATTTGCAATATCTGCTGAAATTCACATACATATGCATCACCTGATCATCACATGTCACATCTTACCGGCAATGGTTTATTGCCATGAAGATTAAAAAAGTTAGAAACAGGCTGCCATGCATGCCCCTTGCTGTGTCAAGATATTTGTCTCCCCAAGTCATCATAACTTTCTTCGGCCTCCAGTGGAAAGAGTAAACAGGAGGTAGTGAAATATCCTTTTTGGGCAAGCAGAGGAAACCAAACAGTCTGGAGACTGAACTCTTCTGTGGTCAACTGGCCAACAGGGACACAGTGCTGTTACGTCTGAGAAACTGTGTTACGCCTAAGGTCTATTGTGCTGTATATTGTTTATGGATGGATGTCAAAAACAGCACGGCCCCGCATGGGACTCAAAGTTTCCCCTTGCGATGGCACTCTTAGGCGCCATTAATAAAAACGAGAAAACCCAGTGGTAATCTGTTCACGACATCAAAGCAAAAGCAAAATATTTTTTTCATCAAAGGGAACACAAAGGATGCAAATGTCTCAGACGGGGAGGTTATCCTCAGGACTGGGGAAAAAAATCTCAGAGGTGATAAATTATGCTTCCATGCCCAAAAAGGACCTGTGCTTTTTTATGTTTGGTCTTTAAATCAGCAGATACTGATGTTTATTAATACAGACAGATATGTAGATTTCTCAGAGTAAAGGCAAGTGAAAACGCCTTTTTACAATGCAAACTCCGAACTGACCACATTGCAAAGAATTTAGTAATATTTATGCCAGATTTTGACTTTAGAAACTGAGGCCTTTCAGGACCCCTACCAGGTACTCATTTGTATGAATGTAACATTCCTCAGAGACCGGTAAGTGATAGAGCACCACTGACTGTACCAACATCAACCTGTCACTCTACTGAACCCGAGGCTGAGACTTAGACAATGGCCAGGTCAACAGGTCTACACTGCAATCACTACAGGCTATAGGTTTTATTACTCACGTTTGACCCCTCACCTTTAAAAGACCGCCTAAATGAGAGCAATAAAAAGGTAGAAGCAACCACAAAACATCAGTCGGTGGACCAATCACAGGAAGACTTTCAATTTTATCATGAGAAAACAGAGCAAGAATTTGCAGTTATATGTGCAGTTCTGCAATGATGTACTTAACGCTGCTGAGTTAGTCAATTTCATGTTTGTTCTAGTATGATAACATTTGTTAATTCAAACCCAAATTCCAGCGTAGGCTCAAGAGAATGTGAAATCAGGCAACAACAAAAAAACATCGCTGTGAGTGCAAGTGAGGGGAAAATCCATGGTGCCTTAGTTCTTATGAAATCAACATTTCCCTTAAGACATTTCAGTAAATACGCCGCATACCAACCTTAACCTAAACCTACAAAAAAAAGGCGAAATGATAAAAATAATAAGAAAGCACAGCTCCTTCAGCCTGCATTTTAAAGTGTCTTCAGGCAAAATACCGAAGCCCTAAAATTACCCCAGATGCATCAGCAGCATCTGCGTGAATATGTGTGAATGCCTTGTAGGTTGTTGTGAAAGCCTGGTGGTGGTTATTCAGGAGAAGTCTTAAAGTTTTGAGGAGTTATCATTTGTAACCACTTCTAGGCCAATTCATCTGGTTGATAATACTATTCAAAGGATATGTGAATACCAGCTTTGATCAGCTGGTATTCTGAAATAGAAAGAAAATCTCTTATGACACTGCTCTTGACATCAGTAACGTTAGTTCTTTAAAATTCTGTTCAAATCAGTTTTATTTATACAGCGCCAAATCACAACAACAGCCACCTCAAGGCACTGCATACTGTAAGATAAAGAACCTAAAAATTTAGAGAGAAAACCCCAACAATAAGACAACCTCCTATGAGCAAGTTTGTGACTTTAAGAAAGAAAAAACACCTTTTAACAGGAAGAAACCTTTGATAGCACTGGCTCAGGGAGGGGCAGCCATCTGACAGAGATTAATAATAACTGATGATTGATGATGATTAAATGCAAAATGGTGTATAAACACACAGAGAGTGAAAAGAGATGAATGAAGTAGACACACTCAGTACATCATGGGAATCACCTAGCAGCCCAGGGCTATTACAGTGTTACTAAGCGAGGGTTCAGGGTCGCCTGATCCAGCCCTAACTATAAGCTTTATCAAAAAAGCTTAATCTTAAAAGTAGAGAGGATATCTTTCTCCCAAGTCATGGCTAAAAGCTGATTAAAAACAAGCAAATTATGAGTCAAAACAGTGAATCAGCACACTGGATGAACTTGGCTTTTTGGGTTTGGAGTTGTTAAGCAGCTGAGAAATGATAACGGCTTCCAAACACATCTTGCTGCTCTGGCATAGGAAAAGGGGGACAGAGGAACTCAGACCTTCACAGCTGCTCAGCTAAAGGGGAAATGAGAGACACACTTGGAAAGATTTATAGTCTTCATAACAAATTTCACAGGAAGGATTACAGCATTATATTGTAAGTGTGGATATAGTAGAGGACAAGCAGCCAGCACTTGGCCCGGCCGGGCACCATTCTGTTAATAGCTTGGCCACTACTGTGGCTATTGTTCAGGAGACACTACACCAATCAGACTCCTCTCAGAGTCAGAAGCAAGTCTCAAAGGCAGACACTGAGACTTCCTTCTGCCATCCAGCTGCTGCCTGTCATTACTGAGAGCCTCTGAAGTTACAGCCAGCTGCTTCTGCAGATCAGCCCATATATTCTCACTATAGCCATCTATACAGCATTCAATTGCACACAAATGTAAAAAGAAAAAAACATTTCTATGATGGACATTTCAACTTTTAAAATTGCTAAACAAGCTGCCCGAAGGGAGCTCAGCTCACAAAAACAAAATGATCAAAAATCTGATACTGCCATAAAATACTGTACAGATGTATCCTCATGATGCACACTAACTCTGTTTGTACATTTGGCCTCCCTCTGCATAACTAAGGAGGTTTTCCACATGGTTCTCATTCCACTTCACTATCTATCTGACCAGTATAGTGCATGGACAGACACACCAAATTCCACAGTTAACAAGCACCATGAGGGAGCAGAGGTGGGAGGCTCACTGACTTCTCACACAGGAACATCTTATCACACTGAATACGACCAGCCCTCAGCTATGTCATTTAATCAGAAAATGACATGCTCTGTTTTGCATGTTGCAACTTTTCAGCAATTCAATGTGCTAAGAGTAAGTGCAGTTATATGGCTCAAAAACTATCCAGATTCTAGTTAAAAGGCTCGACTGTTACAGTCCAACGACAATGCAGAGACTGCATTGAGTCTTATTGTGCTTCTCCTCTTTTGTTGCTCAGGCGTGGGATGTCAGATAGTATATACTCTTACTGTCATATATTTTGTGAGAGCAGCACAGGCTCAGTAGAAACTGAGGATAGCCAGCGGCGTGACCTGACGCTGGCCCCTGCCCTACGCCCAATCGGAGTGAAGCTCAGTTGAAGGAGTCCTATGCTGACATGACAGCTCCTGCTGGGAGGGAAAGAGATGGGGCCAGCTCACTTCTAATCCCCACCAGACAAGACTTTGCCAGGCTGGTACCCTGCCTGCAGTGCTTCAGATTCCAACTGTGCACAAGCCCCATGCTTGACCAGAGCTAGCATTGTGCTGTTGAACCTCATAAAGAGGATATATTGTGGTTAATGATGTACTATATAATTGGAGAAAAATGTCTGTGTTAGCAAGAAAATATCTGCTCACACTTTGGATGTGAGTTGGTAATTCAGTCACATGCGAAAGAGCAACATGCAGTGACATGCTTCAGATAGCACGCCATTTACATAAAACTTGGAAAGTTGCCTATAGGGCACAATGCCCAAAGCAAATACTGCAGATTTCGGAAGATTTGTTTTAGCAATTATCCTGGCATGCATACGCACACGACATAAAGACTATGGTCAGTCAGTGGTGAACAACTTAACTCCTCGGGCTCTGGTTCTTCAAACACACCCTCTTCCTGTTTTTATAAGAAAAAAACAGCAGTGGAGAAGAGGAGAGAAACAGCAGGGTGAAGGTGAGACTGAAGTATCATTACTCAACAGTCAGAAGGAGGCCAAAAATCTGTGTAACTCACTGTGCCTGTCTTAATTGGAGTTGAAATGCAATCCATCAATCCATTTATTTGGTCATTGTTAAATAAAAATGTGAAGCATATTGTCTTTGGCTTAAGCTCGACAAAAACAGGATTTACTGCCTTTTACATATAGATCTTTTTTAAGATTGTGTAGTATTTTATCTTGCCAACAAAGTATGAACACATCACTGTAGATAACAGTTTATTATAGGTAACATAATGACTTTTTTAATACAGTTAGGAATGAGGACGTTAATCAATAATGACCTTTGTAGCAGGACCTATCTTACATGAAGAAGATAGTGGAGTCAAAAGACATTCAAGAGACCACACAGTAATTTTAACTTTGTAGAGATTGTACTGCTCTCCTTTAATTTATGAATGAAGCTATAAATTCGATTAATTAAAAACGGTCAGGCCAGAGTAAATAAATTCTGGATCTGCTGAATATGGTTATCAGGGCTGACTGATCTCAGATAATGTTCTCTCAACGTGAGTAGTGAGTAAGGGAAATAAGAAAGGAATCATCCATCCATCCATCCATCCATCCATCCATCCACCCAGCTGGACTATCCCAGCTGTCACTGGGAGAAGGGCAGGGTATACCCTTGACAGGTCGCCAGTCTATTGCACTGTTTACATGATGCAAAATTATCTCAAGGATAAGAGGAAGCTGGGGAAGGATGTCTAAGTCACTCAAATGTGCGTGCATGATAGGACATAAAATCTGAGTAATGGTCCCAACACACACCAACCAATGTTTAATTATGTTTGGATGTTCTGAGCACATATTTTCCCACATAAAGGCAAAAAAACCCCACCTACACTATTAACCACTGGCTTTTATCTATAGGCACATAGGGACCCTAGAGAGCACATCAATAGCGAGTGATTTCCAAAGCAGGGAAAACACTGGGAAATAATTGTGTCAACATGAAAAGCAATGCAGCTTGAAATACATTGACGTAGTTAGTATAGCGATGTTAGCTGTGTGGTTTTCAATTACCTACAGTGTGTGGAGTCAAAGGAGGAACCCATCAAAATGTTTTTCACATTATGCTGTGCCTGTGTTACGAGTCTTTCAGGAAAAACCGACCTCTTTGATGAAGATTATTAGCCCAACTCTTAAAAAACAGAAGATTAGTCATGGTGTGAACCATAAGAGCCATATAATCTTTTCCTGGACCTTGAGACATATCACTACTGTTTTCTCAGTTGTGTGTGCTTGCATTTTTGTTTTTACTGTGGGGAAATCCTGTCCACAGGAGGCTCCTATAGTGTATAACTGTAAACAGAAGCTTGGAGTACAGAATGGCATTCAGCAGTATGAACACAGCTCAGGCTGGTCAAGCTGCTTCTGTCATCAAACAAAGCGGATTCCCTGCTAATATGACTTCCTCAGGGTCCCCTGGATCCTATGCAGTCACTCATAATTACACTTTCAGCAATGAAAGCTCAACTGCAGTTCATCGAACGGCTAGCTCTGAAACCAAGTCAACAGATGCAGGCTCCATATCTGCTCCAAAGCAGAAATAAACATGTTAATAGCCATAAAAAGATTTTTGGTTTTTTGCTTATTTCCACTCTCCCAGCTGTATTTGCACTGTAAGCATCCATCCATCCATCTTCATCCGCTTTATCCGAGGCCGGGTCGCGGGGGCAGCAGCCTAAGCAAAGAGGCCCAGACCTCCGTCTCCCCAGCCACCTCCTCCAGCTCGTCCGGGGGAACACCAAGGCGTTCCCAGGCCAGCCGAGAGATATAATCTCTCCAGCGTGTCCTGGGTCTGCCCCGGGGCCTCCTCCCGGTGGGACATGCCTGGAACACCTCACCCAGGAGGCGCCCAGGGGGCATCCTTGTCAGATGCCCAAACCACCTCAGCTGGCTCCTTTCGATGTGGAGCAGCAGCGGCTCTACTCTGAGCCCCTCCCGGATGGCCGAAATTCTCACCCTATCTCTAAGGGAGAGGCCAGCCACCCTTCGGAGGAAGCTCATTTCCGCCGCTTGTATCCGCAATCTCGTTCTTTCGGTCACTACCCACAGCTCGTGGCCATAGGTGAGGGTAGGGACGTAGATCGACCGGTAAATTGAGAGCTTCGCTTTTACACTCAGCTCCCTCTTCACCACGACGGACCGGTGCAGCGTCTGCATTACTGCAGCTGCAGCCCCAATCCGTCTGTCAATCTCCGGCTCCCTTCTCCCATCACTCGCGAACAAGACCCCGAGATACTTGAACTTCTCCACTTGGGGCAGGAACTCATCCCCAACCCGGAGTGGGCACTCCACCCTTTTCCGGCTGAGAACCATGGCCTCAGATTTGGAGGTGCTGATCCTCATTCCCGCTGCTTCACACTCGGCTGCGAACCGCTCCAGTGCGAGCTGGAGGCCCTCACCCGATGAAGCCAACAGAACCACATCATCCGCAAAGATCAGAGATGAGATTCTGAGGCCACCAAAGCGAAAGCCCTCCGCCACTTGGCTGCGCCTAGAAATCCTGTCCATAAAAATTATGAACAGAACCGGTGACAAAGAGCAGCCCTGGTGGAGTCCGACTTATTGCCGGCAATGCGAACCAAGCTCTTGCAACGGTTGTATAGGGATCGAATGGCCCGTAGCAATGGGCCAGACACCCCATACTCCCGCAACACCTCCCACAGGACACCCTGAGGGACACGGTCGAATGCCTTCTCCAAGTCCACAAAACACATGTAGACTGGTTGGGCAAACTCCCATGCACCCTCAAGTATCCTCAAGAGGATGAAGAGCTGGTCCAGTGTTCCGCGACCAGGACGAAAACCGCATTGTTCCTCCTGCATCAGAGGTTCGACTAGCGGACGAACTCTCCTTTCCAGCACCCTGGCATAGACTTTCCCGGGGAGGCTGAGGAGTGTGATCCCCCTGTAGTTGGAACACACCCTCCGTTCCCCCTTCTTAAAGATGGGGACCACCACCCCGGTCTGCCAGTCCACGGGTACTGCCCCTGATCTCCACGCAACATTGCAGAGGCGTGTCAACCAGGACAGCCCTACAACGTCCAGAGCCTTCAGGAACTCGGGGCGGACCTCATCAACACCAGGGGCTCTGCCACCAAGGAGTTGTTTAACTGCCTCAGTGACCTCGCCCCCGGAAATTGGCGGGTCATTCCCCTCATCCCCAGACTCTGCTTCCTCTTCGGAAGACGCGTCAGTGGGATTAAGGAGGTCCTCGAAGTATTCCTTCCACCGGCTGACAATTTTCTCAGTCGACGTCAGCAGCGCTCCGCCAGCACTATACACAGTGCAGGTTTGCTTTCCCCTCCCGAGATGCCTGACGGTTTGCCAGAACCTCTTCGAGGCAGTCCGAAAGTCTTTTTCCATGGCCTCTCCGAACTCCTCCCACACCCGAGTTTTTGCTTCAGCCACTGCCCGAGCCGCATTCCGCTTGGCCCGTCGATACCTGTCGGCTGCCTCCGGAGTCCCACAGGCTAACCAAGCCCGATAGGACTCCTTCTTCAGCCTGGTGGCTCCCTTCACCTCTGGTGTCCACCATTTGGTTCGGGGATTACCACCACGGCAGGCACCAACCACCTTGCGGCCGCAGCTCAATGCAGCAGCTTCGGCAATGGAGACGCTGAACCAAAATTAGCATCACATATCATTTTACATTGAAATATGGATCCAAATGTCACCTTGCTAACTAACCAAGTTGGTTTGCCAGTGCTAGCATTAGGATGTAACTCCTGAGCTGTCATCCAAGTGTGGTCATATCTTTGTTTTAATATACAGTTAATGAATGCATGTGGAGACTGCGGAAACACAGTGCAATTATTCAGGTTACTGCAGAAGATAATAATGCATGATATAAGGTTTTGCACTTTTATCATCTGGATTCTCTTAGTTTCATAAATGCTTGGATTTGCTTGGCTAAAATAGTGAGAGCGAGTGCATATTTCCTTTTCTCCCTCCCCACTATCTGCACTTGACACTTTCACCTCTGCTCAGAGTTGAGGAGGGCCTCCTCATCTGACCATAGCAGCCTCGTGACATCAGAGTGATACGTAAAGCATGCAGGCCAGATAGCAGAGAAGAGTGGTAGAACCCCAGCTGGAGCATTTCCACCTCACCATCTGGGACGAGGGCTTCTTACAAAGTAGCAACACACACGTGGAGCAGCCACCATGGATCCATCCAACCAACACTGGGTTATTCATGCTTGAATGAGCTACTGTATTTTGCACATTCTTGCCCATATATGAATGGAAGTTACAAGAGGCATCTGATGAGAGTTTGCTCAACAGTTCAGAGTTCATGTTTGTGTAACTCTAAGTGGGATTTACAGGAGACTTAACTGTGGCCAATTCTATAAACCCCTCCAAGTATCAGATAGCACACAGCTAAATATAAATGCTTTATTCTCTCAGCTCACTCATATTTGCAAGTGAGCTTGTAAGTCTCTGAAAATAGATGAACCAGTGAGTGATGGAGGCTGGTACCCTTGTCTATTGACTGTTTACTAACCCACACTAACTAACAAGCTTTGGATTTCTTTCCAAACTGATGTGCATAAGGTTGTAGTAAGATAGAGGATCTTCTCCAACACAGCAACCCCTCACTTAAAAAAAACCCCTGCTTTTCTCTGAACCATTAGTTCCATTAAATTTGGATAATAATGGCCACTTGTGCCATAATGTAATGTAATCTTAAAGGAGCTTTCCCATTATACATCTTTCATGAAGCATATCTGCGACTGTTGTGGCAAAACCTCTCTAAGATACAATTATTCCCAGCAGCCCACAGTTAGTTCCATGCCTGTAAGATGTATGTCACCTGTTGTTCACACATCAAACATGTATACCAGGCCTGCTGCTCTGCCTGCACTTCCTGCGCCTACGTCTTTGATCAATAATTCTGCGGCCACCCGTCAGCCGTGCACCAGAGAGAGGGGGCCCATTGTCATCTAATTACAGGCCTGCTACTCTATGACTGAGCCAGTGCCTGGGTGAGTGTGATTAAAAGTCAGCTGGGGCACGCAGGCGGTTCTTTCAGCTGCAACCAACAGCTTGGTAACACAGCGCAGGCAAACAAAGCTTTTTTTATCACGCACCAGTTGGGCCTGAAATTCTAAACATTATTGGCGGTGACGGTTCTCTCTGATGGGGGTTCACAGAAGTTAGAAGCAACGTGATCAAGCACCTAATTAGTGGTGAAATTGAGAGCACCTGTGACATCTGGAGAGGCTGAAACTGTATCACATGAGTTCAGAGCAAAGCGCTAGGACAAAATCCAGAGATGGCGTCACAGGGGGGATAGCAGCCATCTAAGCTAGTGAGGTCATTTGTTAGGAGCCAAAACCACCTTTGTCTTGACTGAGTTTAGATGTGTATGTGTGCACAAAGAAGCCCCACTGAATGCAAATATACAACAAAGAGAAACAACTATTAACAAACAACTGGAGATGAAAGTAAAAAGATGGCACTGATTATGAAGAAACTCAAAATTACATGATAGGACTACAACAAAATGGGGAAAAAGAACCACAAATCACCCACAAGAACCATATAGAGATAAAACTGTAAAATTTACATATCTATACAAACCTAAATAACTGCAGAGAGACCCTATCACATGCCTCATTTTTAGTGAATTTTTTGTCTCCTTAAGATCAGATATGTGCATATAAACTGGAGGTGGAGGAGCCTTTAGCATGCCTTTAGCCCAGGGACCCTGTCTGACAGCAAAGATTAGTTAGTTTAGTTTAGGTTTTTTTGTTTACAATGCTATAGCAAATCAGTCTTAGATGTTCACAAAGACTGTACCCTATGGGTAGTCTAAAATACTGCACTGAATGAAGGAGAACTTTTCCTGAGGGGACGCACAGGAAACGCCTTTCCTTTATTATCTTTCCTGCTGCTATCGCTGGCACTGCCTGCTCGTCTCTGCCTGCTCGTCTCTGCTCTATTTTCTAATCTCCACTGTCGCTGTGGCCTTCACGCCCTCCCCACATAACTCCTCGTTCTCAGGGCCCAACTCCCTCATATATCTACTGCCCTACAAGGCCAATCTCCTCATATTACCCTGCAATTTAGTGAAAAGGATCAGATAGCACAAATTAAACGCTTGATATGATGAGAAACTGGAATCACATTTGACCCTCCATTCAGCCTGTTAGGTAATAAAAGCAATGCACTGTATCTACTTGTTAGTGCTCCTTATAATTGTGGTTAAATGGAAAGGGCAAACTTAATCAAGCATTTTTAGACTGCTTATCTGTTTAAGTGTTTCTCTGTGATTTAGAACCAGTCTTTCTCTTCATCTGCAGCAATCGTGTTCTTACATCTATCATGATCTGAGGCCCGGTGCAGATGTAAGTCTGGGGTTGAGTTTAGGTGACAACAGCACACATGCAATCACGGACCACAGCAAGATTTATGATATGGCATAATGGGTTCATATTGATGCATGAATAAAACCTTAGTCGAAGCTCAAACTCCAGATGTGCTCTTATGTGGCTTCACTGACTCCAGTGAAGTTTCCTGGTCCCAAAGAACAGTTTATTTTCATTACAGTAAAGTTCAAAATGTACTAACTTAACTTCTAGTCAGCAACTAATGCAGCAACGAAGAATCCAATATTTTAAATTTGCATATTTAATAATCAAATAATCCGTCCCTGAAGGGAGGGAGTAGGTTAATGTTTACGTTTGTTTGTTTGTTTGTTTGTCTGTCTGTTTGTTAGCGTCCACAGTTTTCAAAATATCATTTTCAAATTTTGTGTAATGTCAGATACCAATAACAGCTTGAGCTGATTTAATTTTGGTGAAAATCGAGTCAGAGTCAATGATGCCAGCTGTGAAAATCAGTAAAACTATATTATCATTTTTAAACTTCACAACAATAAACCAGGCCTTGGGGGACATTAGTACCTAGGTTGGCAAAGCTTTTGACCTTGACCGTCATTGTTAATGCCCAAGGTTAAAGTTGACCTTGAAAAAAAATGTTAAGAAACCATATCAAGTAATATGTCATATTAAAGGGAGAGCGCTGCATAACACAGTTTTTAAAATTTTCCTATGATGTCACAATGACACCATAACGGGCTAACGTCATCATATTGTAAAAAACATTATAAAACATCAAAGTGTTAGTGTAGCCCCTGCTCTTTGGGCGGAGTTGTGCTGTCCAAGTGCTCTTGTATTATAGTTATGACACTGCTTAACATGACAGAAATCAATAAAAGCAATAAACATAAAAATAAATTCCAAGTAGATTTACTTTAATTCCTGCAATTACTGTTAGTCCTATGCATCAATGAACTATCATCCTATTTTGTACTGCACAAAGAAACCTGTGTCTCTTTGAGTATCCACTTAAAAGATTTGTGTATATACTTCAGAATTTAAAGTTTTGGAACTGGCTGCGCTATTGAACTTTCCTTTATTGCCTTTATTTACATAGAGAGTGAATTGATACAATAGATTTTTATTAACAATCAATCATTGTGGGTCAGAGTCCAGTAAAAACTAACAATATTTTGTCACCACCGGTTCAATCTGGAACTTGCAGCCAGCGGTCTATAACAGCAGTGTTAACAAGTCATACTGCTGTGCTCTGATCCTCCACAGTCATACCCCAACCTTCAGAAGAAGGTGCTTTGTCCACGCAGCTCTGAAACCACAACACACAGTGCTGACACATGAGCTGCTGCTTCATCCCCACAGCTCATTGTAAATAACAGAAAAGCCTAACTACAGCTCTTTCCATGGGAAACAATCCTGCTTTGTATCACTCCATCTGTAGATCTACAGTGCCCAAGTCCTGCACTCCTGTCTTCCTCAGGGCCTGCTCATGTAGAGAGGCCCCGTCAACATTGCTAAACATCAAAATTGCTGGTTAGGTTTATGCTTCCTGCTCTGCAATGCTCAGGTTACTCCTCATCTGGTCTATATAAGAGTGGGTAGCTTGGCTCAAGTATGGGAATCTGCACTGCCTTATTCAGGATGCAGGACAGACTCCAAAACCACAGCACCTTTTAACATATTGTGTCAGAGTCTGATACTACAAGCCCCTTTACGTGAAATTTACCCCCCAAAAGCAGCTTCCAGGTAAACTTGTTATCAGCGCATCATTTAAAAGTCAGTATTCCTACATTAGTGCATACGTCCTGGGCAATAAAAGCACTATTTAACCACATCAATATATGTATATACAGTTTTTGAAGTAATACTTGTTACTTCTTTTTCAGGCACGTTTTTGCCTATTTCAGCAAGACAATGCCAAACTTCACTGCACAAGTCTGTCAAACTGCTGCAATCCTACTGTATTGTGCAAAGGTCTTGAGCCAGCCGTCTTTTCATTATATTTTACTAGAAATCATGGGAAATAAGTGCAGTGATTTATTGAAATGTGAAAACACACATGGAAACACAGTATATCAGGCAAAAAACAGAGTTTGAAAATCATGAAAGTCAATATTTGCTATGACCACATTTATTCTTCAACACAGCCTGAACTCTCCCTGGCAAGTGATCACTTATCACTTCTTTAAGCAGTTTAGAAATAGTTTCCCATGATTCTTGACGGACATTTAAAGCTCTTTTTTTGGATTTTTCTGCCTTTTGTTCTGTTCTCTGTAAAAGTGATCACATGGTGCTTCAATAATGTTGATGTCTGGGCTCTGATGAGGACAATCAATGACTGATAGTGTTTCCTTGTGTTCCCTTCTATGCATGTACGCTTTCACTGGATTGGCAGTGTGTTTGGGATCATTGTCACAATGAAAAGTTAAACCACTGCCAATGAGACGTTTCTGAATAGTGGATCATATGATTTTTGGGGATTGTTGCCTTGAGGTAAGTGTTGTTGTAAGTCTCCACCGTGTTTTACAGGAGACTGCAATCATTCACATCTCTCTCCTGATCTCCTCAATAAAAATTAACTACAATTTGAATCAAAGATTTCACATTTGGATTTAAAGACATTTGAAAAACCTTGAGAAAGCCAGAAGAACAAAAAACCTTGTCACCATTCTTTATTGATCTAAAGTTTATTTATTTACTACTTTTGTATTATCTATGTCCCTTTTATTATGATTCTCCAACACATTCCACGTCCACAAGTCCGATTGGGTCCCTGTGATGTAGTTTGTCACTGGATAGTGAGCGTGAGGGTTTTTTGTGACCATGAGGACTCGTCCACAGACTGATCTGTGGAAATTTTACATTACAATGCACCAACTACACATTAGCCCAGGGAGCGGACTATATTCCAGGCTTCATGCTGACTTGGTGTGGCGTGGTGTAAACATGCAAAAATGTCATGAAGTGAGGTCCTCCCCATTAAAGAAGAATCTTAGTGTAAAAAGATCTTCTGTAATTCAAATTGTGCTTGTTTTTCTTAACCTGTGTGTGTGTATTTACAGTTTCGGTCCATATTTAATCTGGGTAGGTTTCCTCAGCATGGCTCACTCTTGTGAGAGAGGTTTTAATCTCAATAAGACCACCTATTTAAATAAACAAATAGAAAAGCATGGGGTGTGCAATCACAAGTGTTTTAAGTTAAAGGCTTGTTTCCCCACTGGGCCAAATTGGTGTACAATGTGAGCATTCATGATACAGTAAGGGTCTTTAGAAGAGAGCATTTAAACATCAAACGACAGTGTGTTTACTTAAATCCTAACGTGTCGATGGAGAGCCATCAGTGGAGCCAAGAGCTGACAGTTTAGGTCATCAAAGAGACTTTACTACTAGCGCTGCTCACAAAAAGCCCAAACAATAGCAGGAAGGGGCTGCAAGTCTTCAGGAGATGAGCCACACACAAAGATCTTGAAGCAGGATTCATTAGACTGGCGCTGAG
The DNA here is from genome assembly GCF_963576455.1 of Neolamprologus multifasciatus. Classification (NCBI taxonomy): domain Eukaryota; kingdom Metazoa; phylum Chordata; class Actinopteri; order Cichliformes; family Cichlidae; genus Neolamprologus; species Neolamprologus multifasciatus. Next base: position 25,269,729 of record NC_140450.1, read on the forward strand.
AACGGGGAGATCTGTCCATATCCTGTTTTTTACCTCCCAGTTAAGCGGTGACGGAGGCCTGCGTGTGCCAACACCACTAATGACTCAAAACCTATAGGCCGCTAACACAATCATTCAATACTGCCTGAAATGGAAGTGGCGTAGACCACACACGCCTGGAATCAGACATGTGTGTTGGCAACACCGACATGTCATCATTAGCAGTGACCAGAAATGATGCCAGCGACTGTGTGTTTGCAACTATGAACACAATGCTTTGTTAAGAGCCTCCTAACACAGAGGACATCCTCCACATATGGTTGAGGGAGCCTGGCTCCAATACTAATCTGGTCCCACTGTTTATAAAATAAACAGTCCCATGAACACTAACCTACAGCCTGCCCAGTCTCCCCACTCCTGCACCCTCAACTCTGCATCTGGATGACCTCTGACCTGGACTGTTTGAACTGTGCTTCCTGTCCGACACGATGTGACTATAGCATAATGGCAAAATCTGTACTGTAGGCACTTTTCATGCACCGGTGGAGGGGATTACCAACATATCCTCATGGAGATGGCACATGTGGCCCTCCCACACATGATTAAAACAGGGATGCAGTCCAGAACTTTGTCGCAGACCAATATCAATCATAAAAGCCAAAAAATAAGTTTTTAATTAAAAAAGAAAAAGGTGTTTTCAGGATATGGATGCGAGGTTAAAAACGTGCAGGTAAGCATGCATTTTCATAAAGCTCTTTATTTATTGGTGTTAAATGAGTCCTAATTGGGAAACCTTTGCCTGTAAAGACAACACCACTACTTTTTCAAAACAAGGCTGTTCATGCAGACATCCACACACAGACACCCCCGCCCTCTCTTGCTCGGAGCCCTGAGCCTGCTAGGCTCACTGGTGGTGGAATGAGACGAGATAAGCCCATGGTTGGCCTCCATCAACACATGAGGCTTTCCAAAGCGAGTAGTGTTACAGACAGGCGCTCCTCTGGGGCTCAGTGGGAGTGGGAGTGGACTGGGCTGCTCAGACATTAGTAGGTAGCTAATCTGCCTCCAGCCAGCTTGCTGATGCCCACCATCTGTGTCTCTAACTCATCACCCACAGGCCAGGAGGCTCTGCAGGCACAAACACAAGTAAACAAACACCCAGAGAGAGCCATTTAAGAGCCAATTCTTTACCTGGCTCGGTTAATTACTGATTATCAGCGCCACCCAAAAAGCAGAGGACGGGAGCCAGTGACGAGGGGTAAGGGGGGTAAGGAGGAGGCAACTGTGAACAGGGGCACATTAACTTCACTTTGCTTCATCATCATCCTCATTACACAGGGAATTTGCGTCAGACATAACTGCAAAACAGCTCAATCAGGGATCAAGGGTATAAAACAAACTATTGCGACAGACTTAATTACCACCAGCCGTGAAAAAGTCAGAAGACTCGAGGAGTGTCGGGAAAAATGTTGCCGCCGGTTATGCTTCATTTACTTGACGAGACTTCACAGTCATAATTGTAAATGCCCCTGGCACTACTGATCAAGGGGATGTAGAGGGTTAAGAGGTCAGGAGGATGGGTGCAGGGGTGGGGGAAACTGACGGAGATTAACTGAACTGAAACTCCTCAAGGAGTATGACAGCCACACAGGTGCGCTGCACTTACCCCCCAACTAACCCCCACACAACCGTCATTTGGGCCCAAAATGTCCTGTGGGTGTAGCAGACAGGTGATTAGCAGATACAATTACTATGCCTCACTTACCTTTTAGCCACTGACCCGTATGTTCAAATGTGACTCTAAGCTTTTTAGAAAGGGCTCTTTTGTGTTTCAGTGCAAAGAAGAACATCATCTAAAAGTTTGCAGACTGAATTATTTGGTCATTTTTACCATAATTTCAGTAATTGCTAATTTCACCTCTAATCTATCACTTGAGTTCCTTGTTCCTTAATGTATTCTTTCAAAGTCACGTGCACTGTCTTAACCAAATAACCTCAAATGGTTTTAGTTTTTTTAACCCAAACCCCCACCACCACCAACACCACTAATCATACAGTCCCTAAAGCAGTGCAGCACGTCCACTGGGAGTAACTGCAATGAGAACTGTGATGACATTTAAAGCACTTGCTAAATGCACCGATGTGAATTTTGGGGTGTTATTCTGCGGTAACATTACCCTCTAAGTATTATCCATATCTGTAGCCACCAAATCTCTAAATACAAGCAGAATTATACAATGGAAACGCTGCAAGTGCCAAAACCGCATTTTAATTTTTCTGGCAAGACTCGGCTTTCTATGTGACAGGAAGGCTGAACCTCCAGGCACTGCTCCAGACTGAAAACATTAACACTCATTCGTGGGATTATTTAACAGTAGTCTGTATTTAGGATGGTCCAAAATACCACACTGGAGCCAAAAGATGGAAAATATTTGCAAAGCTATGTCTCGAAAGCGGGCTTTAAAGTTTCCATCCAGAAGAAATGTGCAGCACCAGGGAATAGACTCAAGGTGATTTTTACTAATAACATGCTACATTACAGGGGGAAAAAAGGGCGAGTAATGCCATAATGCTGCAAGAGGAAGATAAAAGTGAGGGCTTTTCCTTTGGCTAATGAACACAAGAAGTCCACACAGAAAAACCAACACAAGGATGATTCAATTATCCAACTACTAGCTCAGGAATCCCCCTCCTTTGTAAATACCTCTTGCACAAAGAGTAATGTTTTCCCTTGGTGCAATAAATAACTTTTTATTCCCACTGCCACGGAAAGTTCACCTGCACAGACAATCACAGCGTCTGCCCTCATATTTGTTACTGCGGCGTTTTAATTTGACCTGAACCTGCCTGTCATGGTCCATCAAACGTGGGAATCGGATACCTTAGGAACACAGGCGCCTTTGCTTTGCGTTATGGCCCGCCACCACCTCCCAGAGCCCTAACACATTGATTCTGGGAGGAGAGAGAAAGTCACCCGCATCACATGAATCAAGCACTGTGACAGGGGTCCGTTAGGTCTGGGATCACACGGAGGATCACAAGTCTCTCTTTTTATTTCTCTCTCTCTCCCATCTGTATTAGCTGGGGATGAGAGGCGCGGGATGCCCCTCTAAAGGCATATATTTCCGTTGATGAAGAGATAAATCAGATCATTTCTGGAGTAAGGAAGGGAGCACAGAGAGAGCCTTCTTGGTCATTCCCCTTTGAGATGTAAATAGCACGGTGGCACAGAAAGAGGGCCAGGTGTCTGATGCAAAGAGGGAAAGCGTGACGGTGCATGCATTCCTCAGGGACCTAGAACATTAACTGTTTCTGTGCCTTATGCGGGTCAACATCAGCAGATTCTATAATGGTCCATAATGGCCTTGCTGGAGTAACACAATCAGAACAAGTACCCTGTCTCCAGCAAAATTTTAATCATGTCTACACATGTGTGCATTGATATTTAAACAATAAGAAACTTAAAGTTTCCCACTTATGAGGAACCGCTGCATTCTGCAAAAAACTACACTAAACCTTGAAGACCAGAGGTCAACAGCTGCAGGTCACACCTTGCTGGATGATTAAAAATGAGTTAGCACGCTTTTTGAGGTCATCAAGACAACAATTTGACAACTCTTTAGAGCCTGGGGGAAAAAATCCTTCAAATGCCCTACACCTTAAGGTGAAGGAAAGAGGTCAAACTGTGAATTAAGAAAAGAATGGCACCCTGTTATTAGACTTAAGAGGGGGCCTGAGTCAGTCAAGCTGCTGAGAAAGCCTGACAGGAGAAGGGTCGAATATGCTGGACATACATTCCTACAGTGGCTTTACAATCTTTCTTTCTTCATACTTAGGCAAATAGACAACAAACCACAGACTCCCAATTGATAAGATTTTGTACCACACTGTTGTATCTGAGATGTCAGGGTTGACATAATGCAGAATAACATCGTTATAGGAAAGGAAATTCATCACTGGGAGGGATAAATCATCATATAACACTAACACTATGCCAGATTAAATGTAGTTTATCTTTATTGTTTAAAAGCCTCCTTAAAAACCATTCCAGTTCAACCAGGAAACTTCTGCTTAAGCACACTTTCATCCAGTATAACTCCAAAATTTGTCTTTTGGTTTTTAAATATATATTTTTTGTATTCCTTTTTTGCAAAATCTTGATATCAATCTCCTATATTTACTTTTTATGTAGCGTAGTTTACATTACATACTGGAAACCTGAGGAAACAGCTAGCCTGACTCTATTAAAAGCAACAGAATAAACTTACCAGCATGTCTTTCACTACTAAATGCCTCGAAACCCCTCATGGCAGTGTTTTGGGGGAAATAACAAGAAAAAACACAAAACATACCATTAACTACACTAGCATTTTTAAGCTAAGCTAACAGGCTGCTTCGCAGTTACACATTTAGCGTAACCACACTGACCTTCAGAAAGAAAACAAATACACTGTAGCAAAAATAAAAACATACAGACAGCCAAAAATAAAATAATAATAGTAATTTATGTAAAATATTTGGTACGTGTGAACTATTACTTACCCAGTGTCATTCGGAATTGTGCTGCCTTTAGGGGAAAGTGAGGAAGTCAGGTGTGATGCCCAAAAAGTTGTAAATTAGTTGTAAATGACTTGTTGGTCTATAGTCTGTTAAACATATGTATAACATAGCTTTCATGAATGACTACAGTCCATTTACCAATATAAACACACAGAAACACCATAAATCACTTTTTGGCACCCTGGCCTAAAAACCTGCCAAATCAAACATACTAAGCTGCCCGTTTCCACAACTGAAGAATTTATTTTGGTTATCCATAAAGCATGGATCTCAAAATTTCAGCTTACACAGAAATAACTCTGACGTGTAACAGTAAGTTGAAATTTTTATGTAAACTGAAATGCACTTAGCTTTGCTAGGCAGATAAAAAACAAAACAAAAGACAACTTACTAATAAACGATAATTTGGCCAACTTCTTAAAACACACCCAAGAACTTTTTGGTTCATTGTTTTTGAATCATTCTGTGAAATAAAATCAGTGGCCTATAGGCATGTACATCAACTGTTCTTTAAAAAAAAAAAAAAAAATCGTATATAACAAGGTTTTTTGCCCCACTTTTCCCATTGATTTGAAGGCTTTTTCTCTCCCATATATAATGTCCCCGACGTAAAACAAACAGCAGTCAATACCTGGTTGTAAAACAAATTTATTCATAAGTAGAGCTGTCACACCACTCTCAAACGTGGCATTTTTGAAAAAAAATGTAACGCAAAACAGTATTTAATGTAATAATTGACCTTGTGCTGGTGCAGCATTAAGAAAAAACAAAAGAAAAAAAGTGGAATTAATGGAGACATCTTGGATCGCACAGGGCATTCAGCTTGTCACTCACATACAGGCAAACTTCTAATTTCCAAGAGATGACTCTGGTCCGCCATCTGCTGGTGAACATGGGGCATTACATACAAACAGGTCTAAAGATCCCAGCATTTAATAACAATCTAGATTGACAGCAATCATATATGCAACACAGCCACTTATCTGCAAGACTAAAACTTATGCCACGGGAGTTCTGGAGAGGATCTCCTTTTTAAAACCTAGTAGCAACAGTAACACTTTTAGAGTGAGAAAAAGCATTTTAGTGGCAAAGGTTCCCCTGAATTTTTTTTTCCCCCCTAGTGTTACAAATGCTGATCAAAAAAAAAGAAAAAAATATATATATACACCGTCTCTGACTGCAAATGACATACATAGCTACCTCTGTAGTATCTGTAACTGCATGACAAAAAATATAGCAGTATACACTTGAAAATACAGTTCATTACATATTTTTTTTATATCGTATGTACACAAAGAGCATTAAATTAAAATATGAGTGAAATGTAAGGATTTGCGGCACAAGCAACTAAACTATTGCATAAGGGGAGAGTGATCGCTTGATAAATGTCATCTTTTTATATCCCCGCTGCGTTTTATAACTGAGCTGAGCACGCGCTTTATTAGCAAAGACTCTTTTAATATTAGTTATGCACAAACACATTTAACACACGTGCACTTGTGTTTGTCAAGACTCCCTTTACCATTGTATTGATAGTTGAGGAAGACTAGGAATGCCACCAAAATAAGACTGTGGTGTTTTGCAGGGGGAAAAAAAGAAAAGACAAAGACCCTCACAATCCATGCATGCTACCGCATTTCCCCCCAAAAATACAAACAGCTACAGAAATCCCAGTAAATCCTTAAATCCCGTGATCCCTCGTGACTGCACAGAAAATGAGCCTGGTCACGTGCAGGGGTCGTAGATCGTCTCAGAGTAACAGTCTTAATTTGCTTTGGAAGCTCTAGCAAAAAACAAACAAACACCCAAAATACAAAAATGAATCCAACACCTTAATGGTTTCACATGTCCAAATAGACCTTAAGCAGAGCCAAAAGGAAGGTCAGCGCCCATTAGGTGATTTGCTTCGTGTGCACAAACACAATCAGGCAGATTTGCATTGGGTAAGAGGTGGTCTTTAAAATGATTAGCTTTTAAGAAGGCAGGAATGTGTCATACAGTGAGGAAAGTCCAGTGTTCTCCACTCTGATGCCTGGGAATGACTGGTGAGCTGAAGTGGCAGGAAGTGCCTCACACAGTGAGAAGAGGAGCTTATACACAGCTAAACAGCAGTTCAACTGATTCAGGAAAAACAAAGAGATGTTTTTGTTTGTTTTGCATAGCAGGACACACGGACACACACGGACACACACGGACACACACACACGGACACACACACACACACACCTATTACTCCATGTTTTAAATTGTATTTAAATAACTAGTGCTTGTTGGAAAAGACTTCCTTACTTTCGCCACTTCAGTCGCTAAATTTAATGCAATTTTTCACTGTGAGAGAAAATGTAATCTCAACTTCAGAGAAGTACACTTGTACCTCCTCCCAATTTTACTGAATCCCATCCTCGCTGTGGTTGCCTCTCCTAAGAGCATTTATAGCTGCAAGGCTGCCCTCTAGTGGAAACCCCCCCCAAAACGAAATACAAAGACTTGAGAGGCTGAAATGTGTGGCGCGTGCATCAGGAGTTTACATCCTGTGCTGCATATTATTACAAGAAAACTTGAGTGAAAACGCATAAACTGCAAGAATTCCGGCACCTTATTAAGATTACCGAACACTTGAAATACACTGCCCTCAGTAAAGCAGTAACTTGTCTCCCTTCCAAAAAAAACAATACTGAAACTTATGGTCTAAATAAGAGAATCAAGCATTAAGAGGAAGCATCCGTCAGCTCTGTAGTGACAAATGGCAAAAGCATTTAAGTAGTTTTATACATGGTAAAGGTGCTTTAGTGTATGCTGTTAATATCAAAGGCAAACTTGTGTGGAAATGAGCAAATGCATACAAAGTAGTCCGATATTAGAAAAAAATAGGTTATGCTGGCCACTCAGAGATTTCGGCAAGGCTGGCTGGCTGTTGACGGAAGAGTGCTGGTGCTTTGTCGACACCCACTCACCCACACACACTTTCAGAGCTACAAGTATGTGTCTTGCTCTGTGCTGCTGAGGCTTTGTGTAGATCGCTGAAGAGTAGATTCTTTGGCAGAGGGGAGGTCTGTAGGAGGTGTTTTCTGCTCTCCAGCTGAGTCCGTTTCAGTCTGCGCCGCGGCCTCTGGCGTCACACTGTTGCCTGGAGGTGGGGCAGGCGGTTCTGTGGATGACGATTGAGGGTCACTGAGAAGAGGGTAAGGATTGGGAATCTCCTCTGTGGGCTGGGATTTTTTCATGCTCTTCTTTTTCTTACTCTTCTTCTCCTCCTTGCCCTTCTGCAGCTGTGGGGTAGTCTGAGGCACTTCAAGTACAATGGTGGGGTTCTGCTGCAGGTCCTGGCGCCTGGGTGGCTCAGCCAGCATGATGATCCGAGCGCCGTGCATTCTCGGAGGCGGTTTGAAATTGAGCTCCCCGCGGTTCTTCTTCCAGCGCTTGAGCTGGATGTGATGCTCTCGTTCCACGTCTCGCGCCGTCACCGGCACCTCGAGAATCTGCAAAAGGAAAAATCAAGTCACCCGGTCACTGCTGTGCTCACATGTTCCTTCCATGACTGGCCATTGTACTGAGACTGTGAACTTTGTCTGCAAATGCCAAATGACCACCACACACAGTCAAGCCGGCGCTACATATAACAGGGGGTATTGTTTGGGAAGACAGACCCTCACACAAAGCTCGATACAAGGAACCAGACACCAGGCAGCCAGCACCCTGGTCAATTTGTCTGTGTGTCACTTTAATTCACTCTCTCAGACTCACTGGTGTTCTCTTGACTACTTGTAGGAACATTTATTGTTCCCTCTAACTCCTCCCTCACAATATGACACAATGCTGTTTACATCACTGCCGGACAATCAGAAACGACTTCTCAAAAACAAAGTCAGATCACATGTTTAGAACACACTGATATCAGCAAAGTAAAATAAACTGTTTTTAAATCATATTTTCCTTGATTCTTATCATCTCATTAAAGTAAATAGGTAACTGGGTATCCTCACATAACTAGGTAACTCATGTGATGAGAAACATGATATCTGGGATGTAGTTCCTCCTTGAAAGAGCAAACTAAAGGACAACTAGAGACCATCTTTAGGCATCTATATGACTCGCTGCTAGTGCAATACCTTCAGTTTTTGGAGACAGTTACCACATTCAACTCTAGGCCTGGATTACACTTCTACTAGCTGCAGATCAAAGATCAGAATCACTGGCAGGACACAGAGGACTTTGCTCATGGACATTTCAGCCTGAAGGCAAAGCAATCTGGGAAAAACCCCTTACCTCTCGAACGAGGAAACCCTCCTGCATGTATCGAGGCTCTATCGCCCTGAGAAGCTCCATGGTCTCATACTGGCCTTGGCAGGCCTTAAGCTTCTCACGAGTTCCCAACATGCACTTGAGTAGCACCAAGCCCACTCGGAAAATTATCTTCACTCCTAAAAGGAGGAAGAAGGAGCCGATGAGTCAATTTCAGAGTAAACAGGCTCTATGAGGCACCGCTGCAGATACATACCATCGCAGAGGAACATGTCCCAGACGCGCAGCACCGATGCCCAGGGTAGGGTTCTGGAGAAGGCACACATAAACCATTCAGTCATGTAGAGGATGGGGTCGATCTTATGTTTCTCCAGATGCCGGAAGGCTGGAGGGGAGACGCGTCGCAGCAGGGCGAAGAGTATCTCTCCATCTAACTGTATAGCTTCCTGAAAGAGGGAGCGGTGGGACACTCTAAACAAAAAACGTATTGTACTCTGCATTGCTGGTGCTGAAATGAGATATGCACATACACGCTCATCTATTAAATTAAACCAGTCCTTATTTCTACACATTGTTTTCCCATTATGCACGACTACCCAGATTTTGCACTTATGAGGAAACATTTAATTAGCAAACCTTCTTTCGTAACATGGAATTCATAACTGCAACAGAAACCAAGAGGAGGCAATTATTACGCAAGAAAGTTTACTCAAACAGCTTACTGAGAAAACAAGTCTGTAAACAGCCCACTGCCTTCATCAGAAAACCATAACCACAGTGCCACTGCGTCACACACACACTGTGGGAAACAAAATACACATTCTAGTTTTGCTAAGCAAAAGGCCTACAAGTAGGTGTGCACAGCTCTGGTAGCAGTGAAGTCAACTGAGGCTATATTCTCTTTGCATTTCCAACACTGAGCCATGTCATCATGAACGCTTTCAAGTGTTTCAGTCTCACCAGGCCGGGACTGTAGTAACCAGGAAGATACTTCTCACAGATCTGGACCAGCCCCCAGAAAGCATCCTGTAGAATCACACACACATACACACAATGTAAGGGTAGTTCTTTGTTATACTTAGAGAGGCATTCCAGGGGTCACAGAAAATCTGGAAAACATTAGAAATGTTCTTTTAAATACAAGATTTTCCCTTATGAAGCACTCGGGCCCCCTTAGGACACTGGCCAAGTTGGTGTGTATAGTGCTATTGTGTCACACAGTGTGGTGTCAAACCAAAATCCTTTCCCAAGCAACTATCCACAATAAAAAGCCATCTTTGCAACACTCCGGACACTTATTTAGCGGGTTATTTTTTATGCTTTACCTAATTGACTTAATTGAAATGCTCACCAGGACAGAAAACTGCATATATATATATATATATATATATATATATATATATATATATCACACATCTGATAAATCCACTTCAAAGTCTGCTCTCTCTCTTATGTCTGAAGTTCATACTTTATGTTGTGACGATGCAGTGCCTTACGCGTGGAGAATTTTCCTTCAACATATTAATTGCTTAGTGCTTTTAATGACCACAAGACTTTCCTCAAACTGACAGAGTGTATCTAAAAATCACACACCATGTCTAACAAAGCTAAACTGAATAAGTGGAATTCATGATTCCATTAGCTGATACTCTGACATACATGCAGAGACTTAATCTGTGGAATGATAGGATTTTTCCAGCGATGCTATCTGCCTCGTTTTTTAGTTCAAAATTTCCAAACCCTTTTACAGTCACCTTGGCTGCTATCATAATCTCAAATTCGATGTATTATTTATACTATGGAGCAGCTCTGGAAATCATCTACAGATTACATCATTTGTACACTCAGTCCCTCTGCAGTTCAGCTCAAAAATACTTTCCTGAGGTCACAAACTAAAACTGAGCCTTACAAAATAAAAGAAACAGCACTATTTCTATTTTTAGTGTGGATTTTAGTTTTAAAGACCATAACAAGTCTTCAAGTGTTCAGATCATCCACACCAAAGGACATAATTTATATGGTGAGTGATGGTGTGTGTTTGTATTGAAGGCAATTCGTACCTCAGCAGGCATGTGCATAAGCAGCACTGCAGCAATAGGAGCCTGGGCCTGGCAGTATCCCTCTTCTGGTCTGTAGAGAGTATAAGCCTTAAGAACACGGAACAGGTCCTTCTGCCTGCACACACACACAAACATGCAACATTTTAGCATATTCAAACAAGATGCAGTAAACAACTCCCGTGTTGCACGTCACATTGTGGTAGACTGCTCACCCGTGTCCTCCCCGTGACACAAACATCTCGTGAAAAGGAAACTGTCGATGGAGGTCTTTCTCAATTACATCAAGCCATTTGGGATCTCCCGGCTGGCTATCCAGCTCCTGACAAAAAGAGCATGGGGGACATGAGAGTGAGATCTCTTTGTGATACGGTATAAGTGATTACACTGTCTTTAAGTAGGAGGACTACAAACCCCTGATTCTTTTTTATAGGATTTAGTGATCTCAGCAATAAATTAAGTTATTCATTCACTATAAAGGTCACTGAATTGTCTAATCACTGCACGAGCAGAGGCTAGTTTTAAACTTTATATTTGAAAAGATTCAAGATCTGCATCATTATTCATTTGATGCTAGCATGCATTTTGAACACTTAACCTGAATAGAAAACAAACCAAAAAAAAAGATCAATAATAAAAACTGCCATTGCTCCAGCTCTTTGGTAAAACTATCTGGGTTCTCACTCAAATGAGTAATGCTTGTGGATGACCACACTTTCAGTACCAATTTCAAATGAAATTTAAAAATGAAATGAGCTCAAAGTAGAGTTTAAGCAGAGATGTGAGGAGGAAGTGAAAGAGGAAGCCGTCGGACCTGAAACTTTCCTTGGTTCTGCTCTCTCTTCACCTTCCCACCAGACAGGTAGAGCCATGCACGGCCTCTGAGGGCAGGAGGAATTCCTTTCTGGCACCGCAGCCTCACCTGAGTCACAGAACGAAAGGGTTTCCCAAATAAAGCAATATACCAAAGGACCATGGGAGAATGTAGCTTGAGAAAAGCTAAGAGAGGCAATCTGGTACGCAGATACAGCAAATGGTTTTCATCAGAGAGCTGCCACTGGTATTTGTTCCCTTTTTTGAATAAGTGTAGTTTTGTACTTAGAAACTAACAGCTTACACTTAGGATGCATTGACTTGTAGCACTGCATGCACTCTAAAAACTCTTACAACCCAGTGAGTTGACTTCCTTCTTTTCAGCAATGAAAATGGCCAGTTACTACTTATCTAGATCACCAATTTATTTGGCATATGCAAGATCAGAATTTGATCAAAGACGAACCAAAATTTGGGGATATTCTAACATCTGAGTCTCTTATTAGAGCTTCAGTTATACATGTAACATTAAAAACATGCCACGTGATTTATATCTTCAGGATGCAGAAAACAAAACTTTATCTCCAAGGGGGCGATTACTTAAGGTGCATAGAAACATAAACAGAAGTCATACACAAACACTCTACCACCTGTGACTCAGGGAGTAGAGCGGGTCGTCTTCTTATCGGAACGTCAGACTCCTCCAGTGTGCATGCTGGAGGAGTATCTTGGGCAAGATACTGAACCCCAAAATGATCTAAAGGCATCCAGCAGCGTGCGAGTGTGTGGAAGGGATAGGCATAGAAAAAAGCTTGTTGCTGCAACTGTAGGAAGAACATTATGACCTTCAAAAGGCCCAAAATATACTAAAATGAATGCTGCAAAACATCACGTTGATAAAATTTGATCTCAACTCGTGCCATCTCTCCAAGTTGAGGCTTTGCAATCTTTCAGCAGGACTCACAAACAGGTGTTGTCGCAACAGATTAGCTGACACGACCTTCACATTTGAGTCCTCTTGAGACTTTTGACTTGACTTGCGTTACCCTTTCTGAGCACATTTGTTTGCTCTAAAGCAAAGCTGGCACACTTCCTCAAGAACATTACAGTTCTTACTGTACAATTATTATCAATCATGGGGGCACAATAAAGGATTAGAAACCCTGACCTTTATTAGTACATGTACAGCGAGAAAAGGAACACTTTTTGCCGCTAAATTAGCCGTTTCTGTCATGTACTGAGCCACTTTTTTTTTTTTTTTTTTTATTCCTTTTGAAAGAGAATCATTTTATATGAAGCCAGTACAATCCCACCCTGAATCTGAAACCGTCAATTTGTCATACAGTATATGCAGTGATACAGGGACGGGGTTGTCTCCTGGCTTGCTGCCGATTCATGGGTGTGAGGTTAAGTTGCAGCTTTACGTCGATTCGCTGAGAGCATTTCACACAGAACCAGCTAGACAAGCAAAGCTGCAAAACAAAGTGTATACAAAGTCTGGTCCTTGTGCAATCATTTAATGATACCGTTTGCTTTGTTTGATCATGTGTGAGAGTACCTGTGACTGGGGGGACAAAAACAAAAACGTCCTAGAAACGACACAATACAATTCAGCAAACCACCTTCAGGAACTCTTTAAAAGAAACTGATCTGGTGAACTTCACATGGCTAACACCATGGAAGGCATACAACCAAGCCACATGTTTTATGTAACTGATTTAACACCTGGTGCTGACCTTATTGAATCGCTTGATCATCCACTTGTCCCAGTGGCTCAGCATGTCCAGCCACTTCACCTCTCTTTGCCTGAGCACCGCTGGAGGTATATCCTGAGCTCTGGTTACACAACAGGAGGGGAAAAAATTACAAAGCTCAAATAATTTTTTGCACTTTTTTGCTTGAAATGACAGCAAACGACACATCTTCTCTTCTTTTAGCACAGAAATAATTAGACAGGTGACAAAAGTTTGCTTGTTTTTTGCAATAAGGCAAGTCTGAAATAAGCCTCCAAATTGGCCCAAGCTTTAAAAAGAAAACAATCTCACAAAGACAGTTTATCGTTCTGCATCTGCCATCAGATCTGTGTGTGTGGCCATCACTCATTTGCAGTCAGCGAACTATAAAAGTTACAAACTCAAGACCTATTTAATGTCAAAGCTCTCTGATCTGAAAGAGCTGCAGTCAGGATAATTTAACAGTAAAATATTTACAGGCAAGGAGGGAGGGGGGAGTCAAGGACTTTACATTATATTCTCAAACAGAAAAAGAAAACGTAAGCAAGTATAACCTACATTAGGAATTGTGGTCTGATGCTTTACTATGGTATGTAATTATCTCATCGGCACAAGCCTGTAATTGTAGGGCTGAAACGTCTTCAAAGAGCTCTTCTTATTTAAGACAGACCTCTTCTGGTAACAAAGTGCTGCCTATGTGTTGTAGATCAGTGCAAGACTATACTGCAGCTTCAGCTCCCAGAACCTTTAAACAATAAAGAGATACGTTTGTTGCCAAACAGTACAAGCTAAACACTGACTATCTACAGAGCTGAGCCAAAAGAGGCCCTCAGCTAAAGAGGCACCAAGAGCTGCGGCTCCAAGCCTGCCAAAACTCTACAAGACAGGAAACTCCCAGCCAGCCGGTGCTTGCCATAACTTTCACCCACTCCTTCCACTGTTTCACTGCTGTCATGCAGGCACCCAGCACAAAAAGAAAAACGAAATAGATGTCTTATAAAAGAAGGTAAAGAAACTGATCTAAACTGTATTGCCAAAAGGCCAGAGATAAATTAAATCCAAGCATGACACAGACAGCCAGAAGTGCTCGGTCAGCACCCCCCACAACCTCCACCACCACCGCAAAAAACTGTGTGACAGACTAAAAGAAAAACAATTTAACATTACATGGCAGAAATAAGAAGATTAATACGACTCATTTAATCCTCATCTACGCGTTTGCTGCTTGTGTTGACTGTGGCAAACAGAAGGTAATAAAAAAAAAAGAAAGGAAAAAATAGAAACAACACGGTGCCACGCAGCTGGTTGGGAGCTGTTTGTGGCACATAACAACACCTGCACAACTTGTCATCACAACTAATGCACAACAGTAGGCTGCAAATTTACTACCTAATATTATTATCATCATTATCATTAAGCATGGCAAAACAACACAGATGGCCTCAGAGTTAAAGGAAACTTACGTGTCCTCTGAGTACTTCTGCGCCCCACCAATAAATCCATATTTATCCGTCTGCCTTTCGCTGGCGAAGCCGTTGATCTCCGAGTCGGATCCCAAGGAGCTTTCGTCGTCAATGTGACTGCTGCTAAGAGTCCTGATGCTCCCCGTGTCCACAGATCGACGGCCGTTTTCCATTTTGTCCATGGAAGAAAAAAAAAACTAGCCTTCTAGCCGGGACAGCTAACGTCAGCGAGGTTGTGGACAACCCAGAGTCAAATCTGCTCCTGTGCATATGCTGTCGAGTCAAACTGCACCGACGCCATGATTTCTGGGCGCGAGTTAAACTTTCCAACCGCTGTTTTGTCCGTAAATCTTTTCTAAGGGTGCGTTCCAACCGCTGGGTCACATTAAACTGGTTATGCTTGAGTTAACTTGAATGGGTTTTCCCCCAGTTTTAACATTAGCCAGCTAACTCTGCGTTGCTAACGTACTAAAAGTTAGCCTTAACTGCTTGTGACAACAATCCCAAACTATTTCTACATTGACCCCACCTTCAACGAACCGCCGCTACATTATTATCTAGTTTTACATAGTTAGCCGATTACTTACTAAACCACCTGGTTAACGAACTAGTACATTTTGTCCTCGGCTAGCTGTGGCTTGGTTTTGCCGTCCTGTCATCCCACCCGAGAATACTATACAGATTTCTACATCTCCTAGTATCCCAAGCCTACCGCCCTCGCCTGGGCTTTAACATCCTAATGTTACGTGTGCCCCTAGCGGCTGCAGAAGAAAGAGGAAGCGAATCCCATGTCTGCTCTTTTCTGTGAGCACATGTGACCTGTCCTAATCCATGTCATGTTGCTAGATTTGCAAACGCAGCAGCAACAAAACCAGACCATTTAAAACTCCTTTATTTCAATGAATGGATCTTGTGGGCTCTACATGTTGTTACAAATTACCACTTAAGTTGCATCACAGAGAAGAAAAAGACTGAAGCAAAAGTATGAAATCATGACTCCCATCCAGAGTATTATTCTTTTAACCTTTAAGGAGGACATGTTGTTTGCACACAATTGTATGTAAAATGCCATATAATGCAAACAAAAATGTAAATTTTATGACACAACAAACAACAACAAAATAAAGCAACAAAAAAATCATGTCTTCTTTCTGCAAGGATGGCTCACTTCTTTCTTCCACCTCTCTCCTTCAGTGCCAGATGAATGATCGAACCGTTGCTCATGTTGTAGTAAGCCAGCGAGTTGGAATCCTTGATGAAAATACCCTGAAAAGAAACAAAAAAAACAAAACAACATCAACAACAACAAATTAATAAATCAGCACTTTATATTAATTAATGCAGATGAGATCAGACATTCCAACAAAGCCATGAGCAAATTTTTACCTCATACTGCAACTTCTGTTTTCCTGCCGGCATGCCTGTAGCTTCATGGATTTTGACTTTAATGACAGACACCTGCGGAGACATTACATTTGCACATCAATAAGAATGCTGTGTGTGAAACCACTAAACCTTAAAGAGAGAAAACAAACCACATGTTGCATACCTGGTCTGTGACTGGGACAGTGAAATTCAGCACCTGGCCATTCAGCTTCCATTCACTCTTGTCCTGCATGTTAGGAACCTGTACTTTAACAGCCACTGGACCCTAGAGACAGGAAAAAGATTCAGGCACAAAAACAGATGAAACTACATATCCATGTTCTACTAAGTAGGTTAGCTGTGTTTATTTTCAACTACCACAGCTGGAAACAAAGCCCTATATTCAAAGGAGCTTGCAAAGAAAAGCATCTGGACTTCTTTAAGTTACTTGAAGTTCCTTTGACTACGATGACCTGAATGACTGAGAACCTTCACAGACACAAAGCCCTATATTACTACCATGTACACAAAAAGAACTTTTCTTTTTTGCATATCTGAGAATCTTTAAATGAATCTGATGGTCACACAAAGTCCCAATCCAGTCTACTGAACCATGAGAGTGATGTGGTAGCACTGGTAAATTATAAATGTAACGTAACACCTTTTCCACACTTTATTGATCCAACAAACCTTGTTTCTACGAAGGAACTCCTCCTCCGGAATCAGGTTATCCTCAGTCTTCATCTTCTTACTGACAGGCTCATCCTCATGAGGTGGGGGTGGGTGGATAGGTGGTGCTGGAGCAGCACTTGGTGGCTGTGGCACAGGTGGAGCAGGAACAAATGCTAGAGGAAGGGGAAAAAAATAAGGTTATTTGAATTTAAATATAAAAATAAGGAAGGCTGTGTATAAAAGGTTTGGTTACCAAATTACTCCAAGACAAGTATTATTTTCCCTAACAATGGTCATCTAGTTGTTTCTCATAACCACTTTAACCTTATAGAGTTGACGGATGCACAGGCATGTCCAGAACACATGATTGATGTAAGATACTATAGCAGCTATAGTATCTTACATCTATAGCTATAGTAGCTTACATGAGTCATGTGATTACGTGCAGACTTTAAACCATGTTCCAGTTTTTAAATTGTCTTGATAAGTATGATTTTATTTGACCTACGATCAATAATTTATGGTATGCTTTTGCTTGAAAATGTGATATTCTAAGGAAAGCGATTGCAAAAAAAAAAAAAAAATTAAAATTAAAATACAAAAAAACAAAAAAAACAACACCCTACTGGTGGAAAAATATAACACATCAACCAATCAGAAAATTATATGGAACACGTGGCATTTGATTGCTGGGGAGAAGTTGTGGGAACAATGGCAAAAAAAAAAAAAAAAAAAAAAAAAAAAAAAGAACAGCGACACCGATAGCAAGATTTGAGAATTGCAAGCCTGCCTGGAGTTTAAAGATAGTGTGTAGTCAGGAATAATCAGTGTTGCATCTTATTGTGACACCTGATTGTTTTGTAATTTGTTGTTCCAAAACAATGCCTGAGCCATTACCTGCATTTTATCTAATTCAAGAGCAAAATCAAAAGTAGTAAAAAACAGCCAACTATACCCTTGACCCTAGGGGGTTAACTTACGGGCTGGAACAACCATGGGAGGTGGTCTGGGAGCCATGATGTGAGGCGCAGAAGGCGGCATGGGAACCACGTTAATGCGGGGAGCAGGAATCATGGGCGGCATTGGGGTAATAACTTGTCCTGGTGCAAGACGCACCACAGGAGCCACAGGTGGTCTCGGAATTACAGGTACAGCAGACAAGAGAGTGGTGCGTACTGGTGGTGCCACCTGTTACATAACCACATTACGTGTTAAGAAGGTACATATGTACAACAAAAAGCATTCAAATGTATACAATTACAATTTTAACTTACAGAGGGTGGGCGAGGCACCGCTGTGACAGGGGGACTGGGTTTAGGCAAACTGGGTGCAGAGGAGGGGATGGGTGGCTGGTGATGAATTTCACTTGGCTTGCTAGGGCCAATTTTCTCTTTAGTGTCATCTTCTCCCACCAGTCCTTTGGCCTTGTGAATGGCTTCTATCTGCTCTTGCAGGGTGATGTTGGCCTGCGCTGCCTGCTGTGTACGAGCCATGCTTCCAGAATGGCCATCCCAGGTAACCTGAAATGCAAAAGAATACAAATTATTATTGTTATTATTATTGTTAAAGACAGTTTTATAAAAACTGCAGTTACTCAGTGTTTTTACCTTCTCCTCTGGCTTTTGGATTTCTTCTTCCCCAATCTTTTTACCGATGGCCGTCTCTTCCACACCGAAGATATCAGTACGCCTCTCAGCCAGCTGTTTCAAGCTGCTCTCGATATCCAAACCAGGAGCATAAACTTCATCCTCAGTCTGTCTGTCTCTGATGCTGCGGTCTCTTTGCTCCAGCCAGCGTGGATCTAGCAGACCGATACGCATGTGCTCTGGCATCTTACTGGCCGGGATCTTCTCACCGGTAATGGGAGAGATGAGGTACTCGTCTGGAACTGCAACTGAGGGCTGAGGCTTGGATGCTGTAATGAAAAGGTAACATTAGTTAAAAAACAAAAACAAACAAATTGTACAAAGTAAAAACTTGCTCACATAACAAACAGTGTTACCTTTGGGGTCGTAGTCTTTGCGAATGATAACCTGATCTGGAGTTGGAGGCAGTGGAGGTGGCATGGGGGTGTCCGGTGGCAGTGGAGCCTTCATGCCATCATCCTCATCATCAGATCCCTAAAGAAAGCAGCAGGGATGAATCAATTTTGTTACCAGATCTTAAAGTTTTCTTCTTTTTCTTTCTCCAAGCAGTGGGTTAGAAAAGATGTCATTTAATTAAAAGAAAAACATATAGTATCAAATCTATAACTGGTCAGACACGAACAGCTTGCAATCCGCAGTAATTAATTACTCCATCATTTCTAACCTCATCCATGTCCTGCACTTGTGTGTCTTGATCAGGCTGTGAAGGCTGGCCTTCACCCCTATCCTCCCGCTCATCATCTTCACCATCGCTCTCCACTTCCATCTCTACCTCCTCACTCTCTCCAAACTTCTCATAGCGCTCCTGGATCAGGATGCGAGCGCCGAGCTCCTCTGGTGTGGTAGGTGGTGGGAAGTGGCCTAAGGAATTTGAGATGCCAATAAAGATTAAATGATTGTACCAATATTTACAGGTGGGGGTTACTATTTAAAGATGTAGTTACTGTGGTTATAATTACCTTGTTCATTAGGCTGGAAATCCACTGTTTCGACCACTACAAAGTCATGCCAGTCAATTTGGGCATATGCAACTCGTTCTTTCTCCCTTTCCTCCTCCTCCTTCTTCCTCTCGCGTTCCTGGTACTTTGCCCATTCAACACGGTACCTTACCTGATGGTTGGACAACAGGACATATTACAACCATGGGAAAGAGCAAATGTAAACGGTTATTTTGAGAAGCAGTCACTGTTAAAACAGAATACCTGGTCCATAACCTCTTTTGGGTTCTCGGCTTCCTTCTTGAGTTTGGTCAGTAAGCCTTTGGGAGGGATCAGAATCTAAAGGATTAAAGTCGAGAATCAATATAATGCTTAGAAAGTTTAGAATCACCACTTGAACACACCCAGAGAAGCCCAATCTGTTAAGTCACCTTAGTATACTGCTCCACCAGCTTGGTGAAGTAATTGAAAAGGCTGTGCTGTGGTCGCAAAAAGTCAAACTGGTAGTTCCTCTGTTCCTTCTGCATGAGCTGAGTGAGAAACTGGCGCCCATTGCGAGCAACAAACTGGGCAGTGAGCTTGACAACATCCAGGTCAAATGCTGAGATTGATGGAGGGTCTGCAATGAACTCAAACTCAGGGGGAGGTTCTTTGGGGACCACTGTCTCCTGAATCACCTGTGACTGAACCTAAAAAACATGTAAAATATTAGTCAGGGTCAAAGACTACCAGTTTTATTTTTTTTATTAAAAAAATAAAATAAAGTGCAAAGTGAAGTTCAATGACTTACTTTCTGAGGAAGCTGCTGGGACTGTTGCATAGCCTGCTGCATAACTTTGGGCACAGCTGCAGATGGCTCTTGAGCTTTCCCCTCCTTAAATTCATTGACTTTGTGGCGATAGTAGGCATGGTAGGGGTCATTCGGGTTGAGGAAGTTAAACTTTGGATTGTTGATCTCATTCTGACGGATTCTTGCCTCAAATTCAGGCCCGTTCCTGTGAATTGGCAAGAATTAGTTATGCCATATACATAAAATCCAGTTACCATTACATATTTAAAAAGCTGCCACATATAAAATAACCAACCTTGCAACAAAGCTGGCTGTCTTGTCAACAATGTTTCGGACCTCGGGAGGTGGATAAATGATACCAACAATAGGTTTTGTGGCTGGCGTTTCTTCTGCTGTTGAATCATTCTGTTGTCGCAAAAGCACATTTGTTAGTTAGAATAAAACAAAGAAGGGTTAGATGGATAAATAAAAGAATAAGGTAAAAACAACAACAACAGTGGACCACTTGACACCCACCCGATGTTAAAGCTTTTCCAACTACACCAAGTAATATTTCCCCTGCTCTACAACAATTTACAACACTCAAAGCATAGACAACATTTTGAAAAACTTTCGCTGTAGTAGTCCACACCATACGGTAAAAACTACCAAGTCCTCTGATGAAAGTAGGTCGGTGAATTTTCTACGTGAAAAAATGTGGTTCTGTACAAAACACATTGATCCAAATATCCGTTTTCAATTTAGCAAGTAAGCTAACTACAGCTAACTACGGGCTAGCAAGGTTTAATGCTGCGACCTCAAACATTTAGCGAAAGAAAAAGAAATAGACGCTAGCTGTTCGCTAAATTCAAAAATCACAGAGACAGTTCAAAGTATAGAAAGACAAAAATTAACCCAGTTCACAAGTTAGCCGAAAAAAAGCAAGCAGTATGTAGGCTACACTGCTGGCATTAGCTAACTAGCAGCGGTACCCTTACCTTGTTGTTAGCCTCCGGCTGAACGATTTGAACAGGCCCAGGCGGCATGGCTGCGACTTATTGTAAAACTGGAAGTTACCTGCAAACACAAAACCAACAAGAAAATATACGTATTTTAAACACTCCTTTTTAGCACATGCTATGTCAACAATAAAGGCTACAGCTAAAAGCTTAAAATTTGCCGTGGTTAAACACACTTACTACGTCGCGCTTTCGTTGACCCAATGGAGATGAATTACTTCCGGAAATAAACCGCACAGCATTGTGGAACTTGAAGTACTTTTTTTGGACGTTGCCAAGGAGATGTGGTATCAACAGACTGCACAGTGTTTTTCAGAGCTGTGTCATTTATAAAATAGTTTGTCAGACATGAGTCAGTTGCTGGGTAGTCAGGACTGTATCGAAAGCCTCCGAAAAGACCTGGTTGACCTTCAGGGAGCGATTCTGGACGTGTTTTCTCGAACCGGACCGCTCCGCTTTTCTTCCTGGAAGTTCCCGGACAAGCACTCCTGTAATCTAGACATGGTAGCTCTGCTAGAGCAGTATGACTTTGTGGACGGGGAAGATGCGTTCAATCAGCACTCCCACATTGTTTTACTGGAGTTGGTGGTTGACAGGTAATACATAACAATGACAATTTTATTATATAGCACATTTACATGAAAGCTCAATGTGCCTAACACAGAAAATTAAGAAACATAAAAATGTTAGATGTTTTAATATTGTTATTATTATTACATGCACAGTGAAAATAAACGCTGTTTACAATGTACAATGAAATTCTTATTTTGCCAGTGTCCCTGTTGTGCCCATGCCTTGTGGATGTTTGCAAACAGACCTGTACAAATTAGTGCAGTAGCAGATAATGATAGTACAGTAACAGCCAACAGTAGTGTTGGTGTGGGAGAGGGGCAGTGCTGATTGTCTCATTCAGGAGTCCTATGGCCAACAGCTAGAAGCTACAGAGAGTATTAGTGCTTGATTTCAGTGTAGTGATGTGAAGGCTGCTCCTGTGATGCAGGAGCAGTGTAGTGATCCTGTGATTTTAGTCGACATGCCAGACTTTCTCAGCCATCTTAGGAAGTACAGTCTTTACTGTGATTTCTTGAGAAACTTAAGGTTTCTCTAATGTGTGTCCCTTGGAATTTAAAGGTTTTCACCCTCTCTACCTGTCTCACAGATGCCTGCTGTGTGTATGCTGCTTTATCCTTCTCTTCACATAAAAAAATCAAGAGTTGTCGGTCTTATCTGCACTTAGGAAGAGATTATTTTATTAATAATAATAATAATAATAATAATAATACATTTTATTTGAGGGCGCCTTTCAGAAACCCAAGGTCACCTTACAAAAAACACAATTAATAAAAGGAACAGTAGTCATAAAATACATAAAATAAGTTAAAATTACAAAACAGAGCGTGACAACAGATAAAACCAACATTAAAGCGAATAAGCCAGTTTAAACAGATGTGTTTTGCTGACACCAAGCCACCAGTCCTGCCATTTTGTTTTCTATATGCCATCAGTGATCAGCCTAATGATTGCGGTATCATCTGTGAACTTTATAATGCTGCTGTTTGATGAATAGACATGAACAAAATCATTGGTACCCTTCTGTTGAAGGAGGAAAAACTCACACTAATCACTGAAATAACTTGAAACTGACAAAATAAATAATCAGCAAAAATTGACATTACATTACATAAACACATAATAATTTATTTCCCTCCCTCTCTGGCTGAACAAGACTGCTGCTTCTTGTACAAAGCTCCAGTGCTTACATTGACCGACTGAGGGGCAGCCACAGGAGAGAACAAACGCCACAGAAGGGATGCCTGTCAGTTGGTCTCATAGTCACAAACTACTGGAGTAATTTAGTTCAATTTGCCAACATAAAGGTAGGCAGACTGCTTCATTTTAGTGAAGGCATAATTAAAAATAATGGCATAATGTTGCCAGTTAACTGATAGATCTCAGTGCTTTATGCTGTCTTTCCTTTCTTAGGAGACTGAACTCAGTAAGAAACAGATGGAAAGAAACAGTGATGAGACAAACACTGCATCACCTGTCTCACCTCAAATGAGCTCAAGAACCGACTTTTGCAGGCATTGCTTGTCTGCTTGGTCTTCAACGAGCACATTTGAAATTTCCCCACAGAATCTCACATCCTCCAGTCCTGCCCACAGCAGTCCATGCTCTCCTGTGTTTAGCAGTCAAAACAAAAGCTGCCAGACTGTCGAATCATCACTCATTCCATGCGATGTGTGTCATCAAGTGCAAACTCTTTTGAGAAAGACAGGAGACGCTCTGGTAGACCTGCTTCAGAGCGAGGGCCTGCCCTCATCTCTGCAGCCTCTCTTAGCAGCTGTGGACGACTCTCTGGAGCTGGGACGCATGACAGCAGGCGATGTTTCCCAGTGGGCCAATGAACAGCGCAGGGACACGCGCAGGCTGGAAAAACACCTTCAAGATGTGCGCTGTACGGTGCAGCCTCTTAAAGACAGACTAGCAGCGGCAGAAGAGGAACAGAAAAGATTCAGGTCCCAGCTGGAAAGAGCACAAAAAGAGTTCAACCAAGAGAAGGAAAAGCTTCAAATAAATTCAGTCCAGCTTGAATTTTCGCTGCAGAAAGCACAGAGAGTCATTAAAGAAACAGAGAAAAGGCTACATGAGGACCAACAGCAACATAAGAGGGGTGAGTGAAATTGTGAATAAACATGATGAGAATTCACTGAGATCACTTTTCTACTTTCACATTTTTGAACACAGACACTATGTCCTTGGAAGAGATGAATTTCAAACTGAAGGAGGAAATAGCATTGCAGCAAAATACCTTAAAAGCACTGGGTAAGACACGCACCTAAGATCAATCTACAACCTTTCTTTCATTTAAAAAAAAGAAAGTATGTTTTGCAGAACACACACAAAATAAATATTTATGCAGGCTAAGAATTTTTTTGTGTGTTAGAACATGAAAAGAAAGGACTGCAGGAGAGTCTGAACACCTTACAAATAGAGGAAGAGGCCTGTTCTAAACTGCAGCACAGGATCCAGCAGTTAGAGAGTCAGATCGCCGACATTCAGCTCCTGCTTGATAAGGAGAAAGTCAAGTACCAGAGTGCCTGCCGTCAGCAAGAGGTCAGCATCACAGCAAGCATCTGATTATTTGTTGTTTTCCACTGGGCACTGTGACAGACTCGCTTATGTGTGAGTCACACAGCAGTAATCAAATAGATTCATACAGGTGTTGTTTGGTTGTGAAATCCAGTCAATGCAGGCAAAGCAGAAGTCTTTGTTAGAGAGAGTTGACGCTCTCGACGAAGAGTGTGAAGAGCTGCAGAAGCAGCTGGGGGAGAGAGAGGAGGGGCAGATCGGCCTACAGAGTCAGCTGCAACAGATGTCAGAGGAGAAGGAAGAACTGCAGGCTCAGCTCACTCAACAGCAGGTAGATCAGAGCTCTTAAATGCACTTTACCCATAGTAATACCCAAAGAAGACATGTTTTAACCAAGTAGTATATGCTCCTATATTTTTTCCCCATCAGGACCTGTGTTCGAAGCTCCAAAATGAGAAACAGACCCTACAAACACACACAGATGAGCTAAACAACTGCGTGGATGAGTTGAAGGAATATGTGCAAGCTTTGAGAGAGAGGGAGAGGCTGTTGGTGGCTTTCCCAGAGCTCAGCCCACTGGCTCAACCACAGAGTAGGCTGCTATGAACCACCTACTAACTAACATTACCTGTGTGTATGCAAATAAATGTGGCTTTGCACCTGTCGAGCACTAGTTCACTGCGGCTATTAATACTTTGGAAAGCACAGAGTGCTAGTTTGACAGACTTGGAATTATAAGATCACAAAAATGACCCAGTACATTTGCAGATGAAAGAGACAGTAAATCGGAAAAATCAGTGCACATTAAAGTATTACTCTTGTCTTCAATCTTGTCATTTTTAAGGAATATTTCTAATTTTATTCCATGTAAAAAGGTACAGGAAATGTGCTTCTGGATATGCAGCAGCAACTGCAAGCAAATAGCATTCGTATAAAGGTTTTGGAGCAGGAAAATTCCACCCTTCTTAGAAGTCTGGAGAAACTGGGAGAAAGAGCACAACATAATGCAAGCAGGGTAAGTCATTAGGTAGGATTCTTGTGATGCTACATAAATAGAAAACACGTGAATAGACGTATATCATGGATGAATAAACAACTTCAAACAGGGTTTTGTGGTTGTTTTTTGCTGAACATTATATGTATGCATTTTTAACAGGAAGCCTCCACTCAGCAGACACCGACTGCTTCTCTGTCCAGCACACCAACAGAAAAACGTCCAGCGTAAGTATTCTGCTCTTCAGATTAGTCTGAGTGATACTGTGCATCCATTGTTGCCTTCTTCTTTGCTCCACAGGCAGAACAGTGATGCAGCAAGGCTGGGGTACGTTAATAGAGGAAAGGAAGCAGGAGGAGGAGAGAGTGGTGTGGAGTCAGAGGATCGTGTGTCCACCTCCCCCTCGTCCATACAAATCCACCTTCAAACACTCCACCTCAACACAGCGTGCACTGCTCCTAAAAGACCCGCAAAAGTACACAGCCCTTCTCAACTTTCTCACTCCCGGGCCTGGAATCAGAGGAAAAAATAAAACAGTGGAGGTGTGAGCAGAAGCTGCTTTTGCAAGCAATATACTTCGTTAAGAATTACTGGCAAAAACTACAAGTGGCTAATTTTCTTTCTACGTAAATGCTGTTTTTTTGAGTTTGTGTGATTACATATTGTCATTATGTACAGTTATGGCAGTTAATATTACAGTTAAGCTGGATTGCTCCATAATAAACACATTATTAATAAAGACTGTTTTTCACCGCTGTTAAAATAAGGCAGTTATGGCCCCTGCATATTAGGTTTCATAAAATGTGATATGCTTTCTCAAACAAGCCTGGATGTATCTGAATGGACAGCCTTCCCTCCGGATTGATCACATGGTTCTAAGTAAATAGGTAAAGTACCTTGAATGTCACAGAGACAGATGTCAGTGTCATTGTTTGTGTGCTTGCTGACAAGGATGTGGGAGTTTCCAGGGAAACACAAGTGCTTGCTGGTTTCACTGAATCCCTTCTGACCTTCAGGTCAGTCCCTGCAGTGTAAGCTTTCAGTAAAATTGAATTGAATAAACAATCGCGTTAGTATAAACACTGGCCTTTTACCAGTTTTACCTGAATGGACACATGACCTGTCATTTCAGTCACTTCACAGACAGCATGTGACCTGAAGGTTAATCCCTAATTGGCTTAACTATAGCTGTGTAATCAAGCATATAATTTAAGGTAATTTTAAGCTCTTTCAACCAGTGCCATAGATGTCACTGAAAGTCATCTTTAAAGCTATGCTTGACTAAACATTTCTTTCTTATGAAGAAAGATATTTTGTCATTCTAATGAGCAGTTTACCATGAATAAATATAAACTATTGTTTATTTAGCTAGTATATACATATGTAAAAAACAACAACAACTTAAATGTGCCTCTATGATCTAATGGAAAATTTGTGCTTCACCTCATTTAACCTCAGTGTACTGTTGGTGTGTAGCTGTGACTTTCTTGAATAAAGAATGAGTTTGTAGTTTTGAAAACAAACTAAATGTGAATTGTGTTTAATGTCACGATGCAGTCTGTCTTCATTATCAGGGTGGTGCCCACATGACTGCAGGAACTGAGCTCCCTATGGCTGAACAGCCAAAGATTATATCAACACGATGGCAATAAAGGAGCTGCTATTATTTATTGATGCTACTACGAACCCTGTTCATGCTGTATTGATCCCTCTGCAAAGGTTTTAACTTTCTTTCAGAAAATCCGTTTCAAATTATTTCCACAACAATTTTGGCAACAATAATGGAATCGCTCAAGTGATTTCTTCTCTGCTTTCATGTTGATTTAGGAAAACCTGCAGGTAGACTCAATGAGTCTGAAAGAGTGCTTACCTCCGAGCAAATTATTGAAGAGATGAGTGCATGACAGCTGAGAGCAGACAGAGTCACTGCTGAAATCTCAATTGATAATGAAGCCAGAGTGGAGAACAATTGAGACCAACATTAATTTCTGATTTTCAAGGACATGGGTTATTTAATTGAAGGAATTTGAAATTTCTCTGTGTTTGGTAAGACAGTCCACCATTCAGGGAAAACTTCGGTAAACACAGTTGGCTTGGGCTGATTGCCACAGGCAGACTCAGGTTATTGTTGGTTCCATGAGTGACGACTTCCTGGGGCTGAATTAACAATAGACCTTGGCTGTCATTGAGAATCTAGTGATTGGGTCTCTGAGATTCAAAGTGAGCATCCAGGAACTAATATGGGAAGCTCCTAAAGTCCTAAACAGAAAGGTGGCTCAAGTTAAGTATAACCTAAAATAATCCAAATGTCAAATTTATGAAAAACATGGTGAAAATATTGCAGCAATAAAATTTGTGGATGCACTGCATTTTCAAAAAAAAAAAACTGTATTTCAATCTATGATAAAATAATCCAAAAAAGTGGGAAGACGGTGAAAAGGAAGAGGAGAAATTACTTAAAATAAAAGTAGTATGTGTCATTTAATGCAGATTGGGGAGATTATTTTCTTTTGACAGGACCAAGCAAGAATCAGAGAGAGAAAGTGTTAACAAGCAGGGATGAAAAATTATATTAATTAAATGTCTCAGTGTGTCAGAAAGAGGTAAACCTGGACCTCTTGCTACCAATTAGTCACCAGTCAATGAACTTAGTGGTTAGTACAGTATATAAAAACTGTAAGATGCTTTCTAATGATTGAACAACACAAGATATTTACAATATGAAGACACTGATCTTTTATATGGATCTTTTAAGCATGCATTTGTGTTGTCATCATGCTGTCCTGCCAACTTGTTAGGTTAAGATTTGACATGAAAACTAGTTGACTGCCATTATGTCAGAGAAAGATGGCTTGACTATAACACAAGTGAACAGAGTGTTGCAGATGGTTAAATATGACGGAGATTTGCACACACACATTTCTCTTTCAAAAGCTGAACAAAACGATTGGCAAGATTTAGGGTCATGGCCATAGCTGGACTGGCCATCGGCCCACCGGGCAATTTTTCGTTTTAAATGGGCCGATGTTTTGTTGTTGTTGTCTTTTTTTCTGTAACAGTGTAAACAGTGAAAGGTGGCGGATTGGACAGATGCTGGCAGACGTGTAAAAATAACTCAATTGTTTGGTAGTGGCTATGGTGGAGCTTTCACAGATTCAGTAAAATTAGCAAGTGGCCAGCAGGTGGATGGGGGAAAGGGGAGGCGGAGGTGGAGAGACCCAAGGCGGCTGCCGGTGTTGTACCAAAAAGCGATTGTCTGCCAAAAAGTGATTTCCGGTATTTGCCAAAAACTGATTGCTCGTATTTAAACTGCTATAAGTAACTTGTTGGGCTATAATATGTGAAACATATGTTAAATGCATCCCTCATGGATGACATAAAGTCATATTGAGCCACAAACAACATTCGTGTAACAAGGTAGAAGCCGCAATCAGTTTTTGGCAGTGACTTTTATATAACCTTTTATAGACCAAGACAGACTTTTAATTCATTTGAAAGCCTGATGCTTAACATTGTCCACCCCAGCTGTGAAACTCAGAAACCAGTCTTACTTGTTATCATCTATCGTCCACCTGGGCCTTACACAGAGTTTCTGTCTGATTTCTCAGACTTTATATCTAATTTAGTTCTGAGCTCAGATAAAATAATTATTGTGGGTGATTTTAACATCCATGTAGATGCTAAAAATGACAGCCTCAACATGGCATTTAATCTGTTGTTAGACTCAATTGGTTTCTCTCAAAATGTAAAAGAACCCACCCACCACTTTAATCACACTCTAGATCTTGTTTTAACATATGGCATAGAAACTGAACATTTAACAGTGTTTCCTGAAAACCCTCTCCTGTCTGATCATTTCTTGATAACATTTACATTTACAATAATTGATTACGCAGCAGTGGAGAGTGGACTTTATCAAAGTAGATGTCTTTCTGAAAGCGCTGTAACTAAGTTTAAGAATATAATCCAGCCACTGTTATCATCGTCAATGCCCTGTACCAACACAGAGCAGAGCAGCTATCTGAACGCTACCCCAACAGAGGTCGATTATCTTGTTAATAATTTCACCTCCTCACTACGTACGACTCTGGATACTGTAGCTCCAGTGAAAACTAAGGTCTCTAATCAGAAGTACCTGACCCCGTGGTATAATTCTCAAACACGTACCCTAAAGCAGATGACTCGTAATCTGGAGAGGAAATGGCGTGTCACAAATTTAGAGGATCATCATTTAGCCTGGAGAAATAGTTTGTTGCTTTATAAGAAAGCCCTCCGCAAAGCCAGAACAGCTTACTACTCATCACTGATTGAAGAAAATAAGAACAACCCCAGGTTTCTCTTCAGCACTGTAGCCAGGCTGACAAAAAGTCAGAGCTCTGTTGAGCCAACCATCCCTTTAACGTTAACTAGTGATGACTTCATGAACTTCTTCACAAATAAAATTTTTATCATTAGAGAAAAAAATACCAATAATCATCCCACAGATGTAATATTATCTACAGCTACTCTTAGTTCCATTGATGTTAAGTTAGACTCTTTTTTTCCAATCGATCTTTCTGAGTTAACTTCAGTAATTACTTCCTCCAAACCATCAACGTGTCTTTTAGACCCCATTCCTACAAAACTGCTCAAAGAAGTCCTGCCATTGATTAATTCTTCGATCTTATATATGATCAACCTATCTCTAATAATCGGCTATGTACCACAGGCCTTCAAGGTGGCTGCAGTTAAACCTTTACTCAAAAAGCCATCTCTAGACCCAGCAGTCTTAGCTAATTATAGGCCAATCTCCAACCTTCCTTTCATATCAAAAATCCTTGAAAGAGTAGTTGTCAAACAGCTAACAGATCATCTGCAGAGGAATGGTTTATTTGAAGAGTTTCAGTCAGGTTTCAGAGTTCATCACAGCACAGAAACAGCTTTATTGAAGGTTACAAATGATCTTCTTATGGCCTCTGACAGTGGACTCATCTCTGTGCTTGTCCTTCTTGACCTTAGTGCAGCATTCGATACTGTTGACCATAGTATTCTATTAGAGCGATTAGAACATGCTGTAGGTATTACAGGTATTGCACTGCAGTGGTTTGTATCATATCTATCTAATAGACTCCAATTTGTGCATGTAAATGGAGAGTCCTCTTCACACACTGAGGTTAATTATGGAGTTCCACAGGGTTCGGTGCTAGGACCAATTCTGTTTACATTATACATGCTTCCCTTAGGCAGCATCATTAGAAGACATAGCATACATTTTCACTGCTATGCAGATGACACCCAGCTCTATCTGTCCATGAAGCCAGATAACACACACCAATTAGTTAAACTGCAGGAATGTCTTAAAGACATAAAGACTTGGATGGCCACTAACTTTCTGCTTCTTAACTCAGATAAAACTGAGGTCATTGTACTCGGCGCTGAAAAGCTTAGAAATATGGTATCTAACCAGATTCTTACTCTGGATGGCATTACCTTGGCCTCCAGTAACACTGTGAGGAACCTTGGAGTCATTTTTGACCAGGATATGTCCTTCAATGCACATATTAAACAAATATGTAAGACTGCGTTCTTCCATTTGCGCAACATCTCTAAAATTAGAAATATCCTGTCTCAGAGTGACGCTGAAAAACTAGTTCATGCATTTATTACTTCCAGGCTAGACTACTGCAATTCATTATTATCAGGATGTCCAAAAAACTCACTGAAAAGCCTTCAGTTAATCCAAAATGCTGCAGCAAGAGTACTGACAGGGACTAGAAAGAGAGAGCATATTTCTCCTGTTTTGGCTTCCCTTCATTGGCTTCCTGTTAAATCCAGAATTGAATTCAAAATCCTGCTCCTCACATACAAGGTCTTAAATAATCAGGCCCCATCTTATCTTAATGACCTTGTAGTACCATATCACCCTATTAGAGCACTTCGCTCTCGCTCTGCAGGCCTACTTGTTGTTCCTAGAGTATTTAAAAGTAGAATGGGAGGGAGAGCCTTCAGTTTTCAGGCCCCTCTTCTGTGGAACCAGCTTCCAGTTTGGATTCAGGAGACAGACACTATCTCTACTTTTAAGATTAGGCTTAAAACTTTCCTTTTTGCTAAAGCATATAGTTAGGGCTGGACCAGGTGACCCTGAATCCTCCCTTAGTTATGCTGCAATAGATGTAGGCTGCCGGGGGATTCCCATGATGCATTGAGTTTTTCCTTTCCAGTCACCTTTCTCACTCACTATGTATTAACAGACCTCTCTGTATTGAATCATATCTGTTATTAATCTCTGTCTCTCTTCCACAGCATGTCTTTATCCTGTCTTCCTTCTCTCACCCCAACCGGTCGCAGCAGATGGCCGCCCCTCCCTGAGCCTGGTTCTGCCGGAGGTTTCTTCCTGTTAAAAGGGAGTTTTTCCTTCCCACTGTCGCCAAAGTGCTTGCTCATAGGGGGTCATATGATTGTTGGGCTTTTCTCTGTATCTATGAAGCGCCTTGAGGCGACATTTGTTGTGATTTGGCGCTATATAAATAAAATTGAATTGAATTGAATTAACCTTTATTTATGCAGTTAAAAAAAATCTCATTAACATTAAAAATGTATTTTGTCTGAGTAAGCTGGCCAAGAGGACAGCAGAAATGGCAGCAAATATGACAATAGTTCTGTAAAAATATTTTAAACGAGGATAAAGGACCGGATTGGTTATAATGTAAGTACAATAACACAGAGCTGTAAAGATACTTGAAAAAACAGATAATTTTTTAATTCTATATATAACCCCTTTGTAAACGCTGTTCACCGAAGTCTACCAACATACATAAAGATATTACACATAAAAAAAATACACGGAAACATTGGAAATCGGTTTTTGGCAGGCAATCACTTTTTGGCACAACACCGGTCTGACTGTCAGGTGAAATGAGCTTCAGGTAAGAAGTTATGACCTGCAGTCTATCTGGGTCAGATATAAACCAAGTTTTGGTGTAGTTTATTTTCGTTGTGCTAACTTTTTACAGTCAGTTACAATAACTTGTACTGTGTACTAGCTAGCATGACAGAGTTTCTATACAGTTGGGTGGGTGCTATGATGTTATTGGTGAACTTTATTTTATTCATATGGTTAGTTAGTAGAGTTGCCTACCATCCTGTAAAAAACGGAATCCTCTGGTATTCAGAGTTAATATTATGCGTTTTGTATTGAGATGAAAATAAATGCGATTTGTCCCGTACTTCAGCTACAATAAAAAAAAAAAAGACAAAAAGCTGGAGTTATTCTGTGTCTTTACGCTGTCAGCTGCCTCTTCTTCTCTCATTCTCCCCCCTCCCTCTCCTGCTGCTACTTCAATCCTGAAACTGATCAATGATCAGCTGATCGCGTTTCTGCCGCCTCTCTCCTGTCTCTCTTGCTTGTTTATCTTGTTTGCGCCAGAAAGAGGAAACTAGTGGAGGTCGGGTTAAACAGCAGCAGCGCCTTTAAACTTGATAAGCTGTTGTTAGAATTTATTTAATATTACTTTCTAGTATCAGCTGATGTTTG
Organism: Neolamprologus multifasciatus; assembly: GCF_963576455.1. NCBI lineage: Eukaryota > Metazoa > Chordata > Actinopteri > Cichliformes > Cichlidae > Neolamprologus > Neolamprologus multifasciatus. The sequence continues at coordinate 25,302,585 of NC_140450.1, forward strand.
TTGGAGCTGTAAAAGCTGCTGGTCATGATATCGGTTTGGTTATCTGGTGAGAGGGAAACATGAAGAAGTGTTAGGATGCCTGGGTCGTTGACCCAGGGCTTTTGAGTTTATTATATTATTTATAATTTCTAGTCTTTGGGTTTTCATTAGAGTCATGTCTTATGGTTTGTCTCTGTGTAATCCTTGGTTGCTGTCTCCCCTGTCTGCTATATCCCCGTGTCCAGTCAGTGTCTGTGTCTGCCCTGGTCCCACATCTCTGTTCCCTCTGTTGTAGTGCCTGCATGTGAGTCTGTGTCTTTTGTTCAGTCTGTGTTATGTGTTTCCTGTTTTACTTTGAAGGTCTCTGTCTTATCTCAGTGTGTTCAGTTTACGCTTCCTTGTCTCGTCAGTTCTGATTTGCCCCAGCTGTGTTTCCCTCCTGTTGTCCATTCCCTGATTGCTCCCTCTATGTATTTAAGCCCTGTGTTTCAGTTTGTCATTGTCGCGATCTTCTGTTAGGGAACGGCTGTGTGCAGACAGGAATAGGACCCAAAGTGCAGACTCCGGAGACAAAACTTAAACTCAAAACTGCTTTAATCTTCAACTCAAATATAACATAACTGGAAAAATCAAAATAAACTTACAACGAAGGACTGAAAAAACACACAGCTAAATAAACGGTAGATCGTTTGGTTTTGTTTAGAAAACTAAACAAAAAAACCCACCAGTCTTTGCAGGCATTAAAAAACATGACCATTTGTAGGGCTGAAGTAAATTATTAAATTAAAAATAAAGAGTGATTTGTTTGTTATAGCAAAAGAAAAAAACTTTTTAAATAAAACGATTTCTAAGAAAATTCTCCTACTTAAGAAACGGGAGGTACATGCAACTTTGCACTTGTTCACAAACTTTATCTTCCTTTTGTTGCATAAGACAAGTATTTAAATTATGGATATATTACATCCACTGTAACAATATGAGTGGTGCCTGAGCGCCGTTTCCTTCGGGATGAGGAAACAGGAACCGGTGGAGAAAAGGAGACCTCCTCCTCATCCTCTGACCACATAGCCGCCAGGAAGAAGGCAGGCGAACGAGGACCCGGCTGGTGTGGGGAGGGAGAGGAAGTCCGTGGCAGTGTTGAGACAGGTGGAGAGTGTGTGTTGTCCTGGGGCAGCGGTTGGGAAGATGTAGTGAGTGAGAGAGCAAGCTCACCAGCCTTGACTTGCTCTCTCCAGGCAGTAATGGTGTCATCCAACTTAGTGTCCTTAGCAAACTGAGAGAGCTGGGGGTTATGATGAATGATGGCATCTACTGCACTTAGCCCGACTGCCATAGTCCGTAAATCCTGTGCCTGGGCAATGCGGTCGAGCAGACTCACCATCCGCATCATCTCGCCGTTGAACTCCGAGGGAAAAGAGTCTGCGGGGTCCATGTTCTGGTCGCGATCTTCTGTTAGGGAACGGCTGTGTGCAGACAGGAATAGGACCCAAAGTGCAGACTCCGGAGACAAAACTTAAACTCAAAACTGCTTTAATCTTCAACTCAAATATAACATAACTGGAAAAATCAAAATAAACTTACAACGAAGGACTGAAAAAACACACAGCTAAATAAACGGTAGATCGCGACAATGACAAACTGAAACACAGGGCTTAAATACATAGAGGGAGCAATCAGGGAATGGACAACAGGAGGGAAACACAGCTGGGGCAAATCAGAACTGACGAGACAAGGAAGCGTAAACTGAACACACTGAGATAAGACAGAGACCTTCAAAGTAAAACAGGAAACACATAACACAGACTGAACAAAAGACACAGACTCACATGCAGGCACTACAACAGAGGGAACAGAGATGTGGGACCAGGGCAGACACAGACACTGACTGGACACGGGGATATAGCAGACAGGGGAGACAGCAACCAAGGATTACACAGAGACAAACCATAAGACATGACTCTAATGAAAACCCAAAGACTAGAAATTATAAATAATATAATAAACTCAAAAGCCCTGGGTCAACGACCCAGGCATCCTAACAAGAAGAAACCAGGAGATGTCCTTACTGAATCATCAAAACTGAACAGGTGATGGAGAAACAGGTTTACCTTTTAGGTGACATGAATGGGTTGAAGGAAAGCTATGAACTGTTTCTGAGAGACAACTTACACCAGGATCCTTTTCTATGTAGCTGACAGCTGGTAACTGTGCAGGGGCAGGTCTAGCAAAGTTTTGCCATGGGGCCAGGTAGAGCATTAAAGGGAAAGGGGGGCACAAAGAAATACTTTTCTTTCTTATTCTCATTTAAAATTTCTAGCTTTTAACAAATAATTATCCGAATCTTACAACCAAAGTTTTCATCTGATGTCAAATTTATAGAAATCCATTATTGTGCATAGTAATTTTTTTTCAGGGTCCCAACATAATTTTTTCAGAAGAAAGTACTGTACATGATGCCAGTATTTTCCCACATTTTCTAGATACTGTACTAGTACTTTGTGTAAAATGCCATCAAAAAGTCAGTTAAGTTTTATTCTTTCTCACCTGTCTTTCTGTCTCCTTTCACTTTTTAAAGGTTGCCATGTTAGAAAACATATTTTGCCCTGCCATGCTGTTTATTGATGTGGTAAATAAATAGTTTATAAAAATGATCACTAAATCTGTCATTTATTATTTTTAATATTCAGTAATGGTCATGTCTTACCTCTAGTCTGCTCTGTCTTAATTTCAGGTTTCCACCATATGTTGTAGATAGTTCAGGAAGTTAACTCAACCAAGCAGTCTTTGGGTTTCAGCTAAGTACTGTTTAGAATACCATTATAGGGAGCCTCAAGCCTCCAGTCCCTCCTGCTCAGACTATGAAAACTTCCAGATGGTTCTCACTCTGGAGACCTACCTTGCGCGGGCTGCAAAGAACGAGTTCCTCAACTTGGTGCCTGATATTGAAGAAATGCGACCAGGGTGAGTAATGCCATATTAACCTAAATACTGTCACTAAGACATGTGTCTCACAGACCAAATGTAAGTCGACACTCATGTTCTCTAGTTCAAGCAGAAATGATGTGGATTGATTCAAATTCCTGAGCCTGGATGATTTCAGCTGGAAACAAACCAACTCTGCTTCTTCCTCAGAAAAACAAGCGCTCTCTTAAAAAATAAATAAATGAATAAAATCACTTCTTTTCAGATCTGTTGTGTCCAAGAAGAGTTTTCTAAGCTTCATGGAGCCTCGCTCTAACTCATGGGTGAAGCATTTTGTGGTTGTTCGCCGGCCCTACGTCTTCATCTACAACAGCAACCAGGACCCCGTGGAGCGAGGCGTCCTCAACCTCTCCACAGCACAGGTGGAATACAACGAAGACCAGCAGGCCATGCTTATGGTTTGAGGCAGGATAGAGAAAGGCTGGATGTAACACGCTTGTCTTTAATGAGAATTCATTCAAATTGTTTTGGTGCACGTTGGCCAGTTTTGGACACATTGATTGATGAAATGGCAAATTGACTGGGATTTATCATTTGAATGAACATAAATATAATGTGATGTTTTCTTTTCAGACGCCCAACACATTTGCAGTGTGCACAAAACATGGAGGCATCCTCCTGCAGGCCAACAACGAGAATGACATGAACGACTGGCTGTACGCCTTTAATCCTCTGCTGGCAGGAACAATAAGGTACACACACACAGACACACACGCACCTCTCACACCACAGTCAAACGTACAGCTTCTGCACCCTTCAAAAACATTCCCTTCTCCTCACAATGTAAAACTCTCCCCACAGATCTAAGTTGGCGAGGAAGAACTGAGCGGGCGGAGCGGTACGCGGGAAAACCACCGCTTCCATCTTTTATGAAAAGCCTTTGAAAATACCAAAAATACCAAGTGTTAAAACGTATTAATCATTGTGATTCTTGATGGTTTTCTCTTGTAAGTAGACTTGTGGCTTAAGTCTCTTTTCATGTGACTCAAACGTTTAAGTTCCACAGAACTTTTGCCTCCCCCCTTCCCTCCAGCAACCCCGCTGCCAACTTAGCTTTCCTCCTCTCTATTCCCTCCCCTCAGCTTTTTGTGTTTTTGTTTCGATGACAATGTTTGGGTCTAATTTTGTTCCGCTTGTTTGTCATTCCCAAACTCCCCTAACTAAGTAGCATGTTGTAGTAGTCTACTTGTGTGTGCACGACTCTTTAGAAACTTTCGGTTTGCCAATCATCTGTACAAAAAAATGTCTCTAGTTTTATTTGTCTCCTGAAATGAGTTTCATTCTAATTTGGGTTTTTTTTGCTGTTGATTTTTTATTAAATTAACATGCTTGCATGATACCTGCAGCAGTCCTCAGGAGAAGACCAGGTTTGCTCAGTTTCAAACGAAAAACAAAAATGAACCAAATCAACCAGCTTACATTTGAAACCATGAAGGAAAAATCTACAGATATCTCCAAGTGACGTGTTAGTTTACGCTCTGCTACCTAAACTATAGCTGCTAATAGATTTATAGGGTATTTTTCTTCTCGCAGTGAATTTGCATCAGGCTGAACCGTCTCTGAAACAAAAACTCAAAGTGGGAATGAACTTTGACAGGAGGGCCACGCCCAATTTCCTCTGTCATCCACGTCATACTTAGATCCTCCTCAATCTGTGTACATACGCCGCCTCTAAACCCCCGATAGTGCCAGTCAGTTAGTGAGTCAGTAAAATACTGACTCACTAACAGGGTTACAAGGAGATGAGGAGGAGGACTAGGAGGATGAAAACGAACTAAGGAGAAAACTTGATTTGTACATGCAGTCTGTTCTGGGATGAGTGTGGTAGTTAACCCTCGTTTAACACATCCCTCTCTGCTCCTCTAGCTCGCTTTATCTCACTGAGAATCAGAAAGCCTTGACATTTACTGCTATTAACTTTACACTCTTGTTGTAAACGCAAAGAAAACACAGTGAAAAGGTTAGAAGGACGTAAGGAAAAAGAATGAATGAATGGTTTAATAGAAGGAAAGAAGTTAAAGGGACTACATATTCAAAGGTCTTATTTCTGATACTACCCCATAAAAATATTTGCTATTTTAGTGTGAACTAAGAGAGGGTTTGAATGTAAGAGAGAGGAGGAAAAAGGAAAAGGAGACCTAAAATGTAACCCCCTGCATCTCGACGGAGGAGGTGAGTTACATTAGTGCTTCCTCTTTATTAGAAAGCGGTTTGAGTGAATTAGAAGTCTGTTGTTTTTTTGGAGGAGATCTACTCATTAGTCATGCTAGACATCCATCTGAACTCTATCAAAATAAAGGTGTATTTTAACTCATTTTTATTTTTTCTAATATCAGAGGTCTAGGACTATACAAAGTAGCTGGTGAGAACTAAAACAACAGCAGACTTATTGTGTCTTTCTTCACCTCATCACTTTTTTCTGTGTGTGTTTTTCTGATGATGCCTTTCAAACAAAACTAGCCATGATATTTTCCACCTTCCCCCTCTGACAATTAATATCAGTTAACCAAGCCCCCTTTCAGATTTGTTCACCAAAAGAAAAAAAAACAAAAAAAACGTCATTAACGCTGTTTATTATTTGTCAGACCGGTTTTATTTTCATACTTTGTAAATATCTATGTTCTATGGAGCTTGAACTAAAATGTAAATATGTTTACTGTATTTGTAATAATTATAATCCATTCACTGTACAGCATAGATGTGTCATGCAGATATCTTAATTCTGTGTATGGTAATCTTGCACCATTGAACTGTTAGTGAATGAGGCAACAATAAAAGTGGGAAACGTGCATTAGCAGATCAAGTGCTGCCTGCTTATTTCCTGCTTTATGTGAGCTTCTGCTGTAGTTTATTATGTGCTTTAGTCCCAAGAAACCACCCTTTTACTGTGGCGCACAATAAGATCTTCTGATGTTTGGTGTCATCTTCCTGTGACTCCTGTGAACAGGTGGATTAATTCATTTCAAGTTTATGTATGTAGCACCAAATCACAGCAGGGGCTGAACACTGTAAAGACTCTAGAATGATTATGGAGGCACAACATTTAAAGCTCCCATCCTTCCATCCCACAGACCTAAATGTTAGTTATATGATAAACAGCCCCGTGTTTGTTTACTTGATTTGTAAAATGCAAAGTGGTGACGTCCTCATATGGAGCCAGTTTTTTTAATAGGCCAAAACAAGTCATTGTTTACAAAAATGTACATTTTATTGGGCAAAATGAGGTAAACAGTGAAGAAAAGTATGAGAAAACGGAGCATAGGATCTCCGGAGACTGTGGCAACTAGAATTATTGTATACGTGTGTGTATTAAGGACTGACACAGACAAAGAATGAATCAGACAATGAAGCAATGTCCTTTTTAAATGTTTATTTATAAACAGGATAAAACCATTCAAGTATTGAGTCATGAATAAAACATCAACCTCTGATCTGCTAATTGGGAAACAGGATGTCAGTGTATTTTTCAGTGCTAGTCCAAATTGAGTGAGATGACTTTACATTTGAATAGATTCGATTACAAGTTATATTTGGTTTTAATTGAATGAGTTCAATTTGATTTAAATCAAGCCAATTCACAACATATAAACTTGAAATATATGATAAGATAAAGGTTGTGCAATAATACAGAGAAAGCCCCAACAATCAAATGACCCCCTATGAGCAAGAACTTGGCAACAGTGGGAAGGAAAAACTCCATTTTCAGCAGAACCAGAATCAGGGAGTGGCCATCTGCCTCCACCGGTTGGGGTAAGAAAATGAAACTAAACTATAGGGAGACAAAGAGGAAAGATGTTCATGATATATATGAAACTTTCTGCTAGGCTTGACTAAAATATTGTTTTTGACAGGAAAGTATTGTTTCATTCATGTTTATTCCACGAGGTGGACAGCAGGAATAAAACAAACCAGATACTAAGAAATAAAGTATACAATGAAATTTTCTCGATATGCTAAAATTCCCACTGAGACTGGATGAGATTATTCTAAAACTGGTCAAAATACAATTCTCTTCATGCACAGAAATCCCACCCAGTCCCACAACCCAGGACGAATATTCCTTGTGTGTTCTTGAGCTGGACAGAAATTCCTCTTGCTGAGCGGGGTCCACGCCAGCCTCGTGTCAGGCAGACGAGGAGCCTCCTGTCCCAGTCTCATCCGTCCACTGGGCCCATCACATCCCAGCCCAGTTCGCATTCTGCATTGGAGTCCGTCGCTCGATACCACCGCGGCTCCCCTCACGTCATCACCTGTAAGTAAAAACAAATAGGAGCCAGAACCATCATCCCGGAAGCTGTCCTGGCTTATAGCCATGGCGACCCTCTCCCAACACGGCTGCACCCAGTGAACAACAGTGAGACGCTACTGACAAATGCAGGCAGTGGTATACATCTGCCCTGATGTCAATCACACACGTTGTCTCCTACTGTCACCGTTCCTGCTGTCGGGACTGGGTCACCACATCACGCTGACCGGTCTCCAGACAAGGCGTAGCACCCCCCACGATCACGCAGCGGCTCCCTCTTTTCCACCTGGCCTTCATACGTTCCTCTTCCAATCTAGGGCCTCTCTCCTTCCAGTGCTCAGCTTGCTTCCTTTTAATACGACCTTTAAACAGCTGAAAGGACACCTCTGGACACACCCATGCCTCAACATGGGATCACTGTCAGCTAATTTTTCCCATGCCCAGCTAATCCACAGTGGATTAAAAAAACGTAAAATGACACACTAAAAACATGCGATACAAACAGAATAAAATAGTGCAAATAAAAAATACACTCACAAATAGATACTAAAATCAGAAGAAAACCAAGATAAACAATGAATACAAAATTTCTACTGTGTGCAACTCTACAGCTCAAAAGTCTGAGGTGAATTAGAAATGTCTTGTTTTCAGAATAGACTCAAATTAGGTTTCAGATTGAATCACAGCAATTTTTAAAAAATAATCATATAAATGCTTAATATTAACACTGATCACAAATCATGAATGATTTTTAATAGAATATCTACAGAGGTGTTCAGAGACCCATTTTCAGCAATAATCCCTCCTGTGTTCAGTGGTACATTGTCTTATCTAATGCAAGCTTAACACATTAAAGCCTAACTTATCACTCAAAACAGCTTTTTAAAGACTTTTGCACAAACTGAAACTATTGTGGTGATTAAAGAAACAATAAATGTGTCTGGATCATCCCAGTGTTTGTTTTTAACCACATGAAACCAAGTTTCCATTTTCCTCTAAAGGGGCTGCAACACCCAGCTGCACAAAACCTTCACTTTTTTTAAAAAGTTTCACTCTTTGAATATTTTTCATTTCTTACAATCAGAATTCTCCAATAGATTTGTAGAAGATTTATTTTCTTTCATGAATCACCAACTGAACCTGTTATGTTAACGTCTCAAGCTCCAGCCTAACCTCATTGAATTTTGCTTAGCAAAGTACTTTTCAACTCTAATAATTAGTAAGATTATATTTCTTATCATCTGTTGGTCGTCTGACCTGATAAACTTCAATGAACATTATGACACAGGAGTGATTGTCTCTAAAAATGGGCTCCTGCACGCTTGCAGACATTTTTCCATCACAACTTATGGATGATGAAGGATTTGATTAAAAGCTGTGAAACATTACTGATAACCTTCATGTGATGTTACATTAAAGCCAATTTTCTATTAAAATCAGGGACTTTTCTAACTGACCTCTGACCTTTGAGCAGTAGTGTGTACTGTATGCTTGTATGTAACTGTATCTGACCTGGATTTTATCACCAGTTTCAAATAAGAATCTTCATTAAAGTGTCTTTTTTAATATACAAAATAAGTTAAACTTTATCAAGGCTGATGGTAAACTGTCCCTAACAAGTCCACTTTATTGCGTGCTCATTGACGTTCCCCTATCAGAGCTGTTTAACAAGCCCACTTTATACATGCTTATTAATCTATCACGCTTATCAGTGGCTCATGGTTGCTTAAAGCCTATGTCTGAACTTGACCACAGAGGCAGAGCATCATTCAATCTTGGCAGCAGCTCCAGGATGACAAACTCCACTTTCTCTGCATCAAGACAGCTCATAACTTTTTAACAGTCTCTCCTGATAGTCTCATATCATCTGCTCTAATCAATAACCATACACTATCATTACAATGTAGACTACAGCTCAAAAGTCTGAGGTGAATTAGAAATGTCTTGTTTTCAGAATAGACTCAAATTAGGTTTCAGATTGAATCACAGCAATTTTTAAAAAATAATCATATAAATGCTTAATATTAACACTGATCACAAATCATGAATGATTTTTAATAGAATATCTACAGAGGTGTTCAGAGACCCATTTTCAGCAATAATCCCTCCTGTGTTCAGTGGTACATTGTCTTATCTAATGCAAGCTTAACACATTAAAGCCTAACTTATCACTCAAAACAGCTTTTTAAAGATTTTTGCACAAACTGAAACTATTGTGGTGATTAAAGAAACAATAAATGTGTCTGGATCATCCCAGTGTTTGTTTTTAACCTCATGAAACCAAGTTTCCATTTTCCTCTAAAGGGGCTGCAACACCCAGCTGCACAAAACCTTCACTTTTTTTAACAGTTTCACTCTTTGAATATTTTTCATTTCTTACAATCAGAATTCTCCAATAGATTTGTAGAAGATTTATTTTCTTTCATGCATCACCAACTGAACCTGTTATGTTAACGTCTCAAGCTCCAGCCTAACCTCATTGAATTTTGCTTAGCAAAGTACTTTTCAACTCTAATAATTAGTAAGATTATATTTCTTATCATCTGTTGGTCGTCTGACCTGATAAACTTCAATGAACATTATGACACAGGAGTGATTGTCTCTAAAAATGGGCTCCTGCACGCTTGCAGACATTTTTCCATCACAACTTATGGATGATGAAGGATTTGATTAAAGCTGTGAAACATTACTGATAACCTTCATGTGATGTTACATTAATGCCAATTTTCTATTAAAATCAGGGACTTTTCTAACTGACCTCTGACCTTTGAGCAGTAGTGTGTACTGTATGCTTGTATGTAACTGTATCTGACCTGGATTTTATCACCAGTTTCAAATAAGAATCTTCTTTAAAGTCTGTCTTTCAATACAAATGAAGTTAAACTTTATCAAGGCTGATGGTAAACTGTCCCTAACAAGTCCACTTTATTGCGTGCTCATTGACTTTCTCCTATCAGAGCTGTTTAACAAGCCCACTTTATACATGCTTATTAATCTATCACGCTTATCAGTGGCTCATGGTTGCTTAAAGCCTATGTCTGAACTTGACCACAGAGGCAGAGCATCATTCAATCTTGGCAGCAGCTCCAGGATGACAAACTCCACTTTCTCTGCATCAAGACAGCTCATAACTTTTTAACAGTCTCTCCTGATAGTCTCATATCATCTGCTCTAATCAATAACCATACACTATCATTACAATGTAGCTCAAAATTCTGAGGTGAATTAGAAATGTCTTGTTTTCAGAATAGACTCAAATTAGGTTTCAGATTGAATCACAGCAATTTATGAAAATAATCATATAAATGCTTAATATTAACACTGATCACAAATCATGAATGATTTTAATAGAATATCTACAGAGGTGTTCAGAGACCCATTTTCAGCAATAATCCCTCCTGTGTTCAGTGGTACATTGTCTTATCTAATGCAAGCTTAACACATTAAAGCCTAACTTATCACTCAAAACAGCTTTTTAAAGATTTTTGCACAAACTGAAACTATTGTGGTGATTAAAGAAACAATAAATGTGTCTGGATCATCCCAGTGTTTGTTTTTAACCTCATGAAACCAAGTTTCCATTTTTCTCTAAATGGGCTGCAACACCCAGCTGCACAAAACCTTCACTTTTTTAAAAAGTTTCACTCTTTGAATATTTTTCATTTCTTACAATCAGAATTCTCCAATAGATTTGTAGAAGAAAATTCTTTTCTTTCATGCATCACCAACTGAACCTGTTATGTTAACGTCTCAAGCTCCAGCCTAACCTCATTGAATTTTGCTTAGCAAAGTACTTTTCAACTCTAATAATTAGTAAGATTATATTTCTTATCATCTGTTGGTCGTCTGACCTGATAAACTTCAATGAACATTATGACACAGGAGTGATTGTCTCTAAAAATGGGCTCCTGCACGCTTGCAGACATTCTTCCATCACAACTTATGGATGATGAAGGATTTGATTAAAGCTGTGAAACATTGCTGATAAACTGCATGTGATGTTACATTAAAGCCAATTTTCTATTAAAATCAGGGACTTTTCTAACTGACCTCTGACCTTTGAGCAGTAGTGTGTACTGTATGCTTGTATGTAACTGTATCTGACCTGGATTTTATCACCAGTTTCAAATAAGAATCTTCTTTAAAGTCTGTCTTTCAATACAAAATAAGTTAAACTTTATCAAGGCTGATGGTAAACTGTCCCTAACAAGTCCACTTTATTGCGTGCTCATTGACTTTCTCCTATCAGAGCTGTTTAACAAGCCCACTTTATACATGCTTATTAATCTATCACGCTTATCAGTGGCTCATGGTTGCTTAAAGCCTATGTCTGAACTTGACCACAGAGGCAGAGCATCATTCAATCTTGGCAGCAGCTCCAGGATGACAAACTCCACTTTCTCTGCATCAAGACAGCTCATAACTTTTTAACAGTCTCTCCTGATAGTCTCATATCATCTGCTCTAATCAATAACCATACACTATCATTACAATGTAGACTACAGCTCAAAAGTCTGAGGTGAATTAGAAATGTCTTGTTTTCAGAATAGACTCAAATTAGGTTTCAGATTGAATCACAGCAATTTTTAAAAATAATCATATAAATGCTTAATATTAACACTGATCACAAATCATGAATGATTTTTAATAGAATATCTACAGAGGTGTTCAGAGACCCATTTTCAGCAATAATCCCTCCTGTGTTCAGTGGTACATTGTCTTATCTAATGCAAGCTTAACACATTAAAGCCTAAGTTATCACTCAAAACAGCTTTTTAAAGATTTTTGCACAAACTGAAACTATTGTGGTGATTAAAGAAACAATAAATGTGTCTGGATCATCCCAGTGTTTGTTTTTAACCACATGAAACCAAGTTTCCATTTTCCTCTAAAGGGGCTGCAACACCCAGCTGCACAAAACCTTCACTTTTTTTAAAAAGTTTCACTCTTTGAATATTTTTCATTTCTTACAATCAGAATTCTCCAATAGATTTGTAGAAGATTTATTTTCTTTCATGAATCACCAACTGAACCTGTTATGTTAACGTCTCAAGCTCCAGCCTAACCTCATTGAATTTTGCTTAGCAAAGTACTTTTCAACTCTAATAATTAGTAAGATTATATTTCTTATCATCTGTTGGTCGTCTGACCTGATAAACTTCAATGAACATTATGACACAGGAGTGATTGTCTCTAAAAATGGGCTCCTGCACGCTTGCAGACATTTTTCCATCACAACTTATGGATGATGAAGGATTTGATTAAAAGCTGTGAAACATTACTGATAAACTTCATGTGATGTTACATTAAAGCCAATTTTCTATTAAAATCAGGGACTTTTCTAACTGACCTCTGACCTTTGAGCAGTAGTGTGTACTGTATGCTTGTATGTAACTGTATCTGACCTGGATTTTATCACCAGTTTCAAATAAGAATCTTCATTAAAGTGTCTTTTTTAATATACAAAATAAGTTAAACTTTATCAAGGCTGATGGTAAACTGTCCCTAACAAGTCCACTTTATTGCGTGCTCATTGACGTTCCCCTATCAGAGCTGTTTAACAAGCCCACTTTATACATGCTTATTAATCTATCACGCTTATCAGTGGCTCATGGTTGCTTAAAGCCTATGTCTGAACTTGACCACAGAGGCAGAGCATCATTCAATCTTGGCAGCAGCTCCAGGATGACAAACTCCACTTTCTCTGCATCAAGACAGCTCATAACTTTTTAACAGTCTCTCCTGATAGTCTCATATCATCTGCTCTAATCAATAACCATACACTATCATTACAATGTAGACTACAGCTCAAAAGTCTGAGGTGAATTAGAAATGTCTTGTTTTCAGAATAGACTCAAATTAGGTTTCAGATTGAATCACAGCAATTTTTAAAAAATAATCATATAAATGCTTAATATTAACACTGATCACAAATCATGAATGATTTTTAATAGAATATCTACAGAGGTGTTCAGAGACCCATTTTCAGCAATAATCCCTCCTGTGTTCAGTGGTACATTGTCTTATCTAATGCAAGCTTAACACATTAAAGCCTAACTTATCACTCAAAACAGCTTTTTAAAGATTTTTGCACAAACTGAAACTATTGTGGTGATTAAAGAAACAATAAATGTGTCTGGATCATCCCAGTGTTTGTTTTTAACCTCATGAAACCAAGTTTCCATTTTCCTCTAAAGGGGCTGCAACACCCAGCTGCACAAAACCTTCACTTTTTTAAAAAGTTTCACTCGTTGAATATTTTTCATTTCTTACAATCAGAATTCTCCAATAGATTTGTAGAAGAAAATTATTTTCTTTCATGCATCACCAACTGAACCTGTTATGTTAACGTCTCAAGCTCCAGCCTAACCTCATTGAATTTTGCTTAGCAAAGTACTTTTCAACTCTAATAATTAGTAAGATTATATTTCTTATCATCTGTTGGTCGTCTGACCTGATAAACTTCAATGAACATTATGACACAGGAGTGATTGTCTCTAAAAATGGGCTCCTGCACGCTTGCAGACATTTTTCCATCACAACTTATGGATGATGAAGGATTTGATTAAAAGCTGTGAAACATTACTGATAAACTTCATGTGATGTTACATTAAAGCCAATTTTCTATTAAAATCAGGGACTTTTCTAACTGACCTCTGACCTTTGAGCAGTAGTGTGTACTGTATGCTTGTATGTAACTGTATCTGACCTGGATTTTATCACCAGTTTCAAATAAGAATCTTCATTAAAGTGTCTTTTTTAATATACAAAATAAGTTAAACTTTATCAAGGCTGATGGTAAACTGTCCCTAACAAGTCCACTTTATTGCGTGCTCATTGACTTTCTCCTATCAGAGCTGTTTAACAAGCCCACTTTATACATGCTTATTAATCTATCACGCTTATCAGTGGCTCATGGTTGCTTAAAGCCTATGTCTGAACTTGACCACAGAGGCAGAGCATCATTCAATCTTGGCAGCAGCTCCAGGATGACAAACTCCACTTTCTCTGCATCAAGACAGCTCATAACTTTTTAACAGTCTCTCCTGATAGTCTCATATCATCTGCTCTAATCAATAACCATACACTATCATTACAATGTAGCTCAAAATTCTGAGGTGAATTAGAAATGTCTTGTTTTCAGAATAGACTCAAATTAGGTTTCAGATTGAATCACAGCAATTTATGAAAATAATCATATAAATGCTTAATATTAACACTGATCACAAATCATGAATGATTTTAATAGAATATCTACAGAGGTGTTCAGAGACCCATTTTCAGCAATAATCCCTCCTGTGTTCAGTGGTACATTGTCTTATCTAATGCAAGCTTAACACATTAAAGCCTAACTTATCACTCAAAACAGCTTTTTAAAGATTTTTGCACAAACTGAAACTATTGTGGTGATTAAAGAAACAATTAATGTGTCTGGATCATCCCAGTGTTTGTTTTTAACCTCATGAAACCAAGTTTCCATTTTCCTCTAAAGGGGCTGCAACACCCAGCTGCACAAAACCTTCACTTTTTTAAAAAGTTTCACTCTTTGAATATTTTTCATTTCTTACAATCAGAATTCTCCAATAGATTTGTAGAAGAAAATTATTTTCTTTCAGGTATCACCAACTGAACCTGTTATGTTAACGTCTCAAGCTCCAGCCTAACCTCATTGAATTTTGCTTAGCAAAGTACTTTTCAACTCTAATAATTAGTAAGATTATATTTCTTATCATCTGTTGGTCGTCTGACCTGATAAACTTCAATGAACATTATGACACAGGAGTGATTGTCTCTAAAAATGGGCTCCTGCACGCTTGCAGACATTTTTCCTTCACAACTTATGGATGATGAAGGATTTGATTAAAGCTGTGAAACATTACTGATAAACTTCATGTGATGTTACATTAAAGCCAATTTTCTATTAAAATCAGGGACTTTTCTAACTGACCTCTGACCTTTGAGCAGTAGTGTGTACTGTATGCTTGTATGTAACTGTATCTGACCTGGATTTTATCACCAGTTTCAAATAAGAATCTTCTTTAAAGTCTGTCTTTCAATACAAATGAAGTTAAACTTTATCAAGGCTGATGGTAAACTGTCCCTAACAAGTCCACTTTATTGCGTGCTCATTGACTTTCTCCTATCAGAGCTGTTTAACAAGTCCACTTTATACATGCTTATTAATCTATCACGCTTATCAGTGGCTCATGGTTGCTTAAAGCCTATGTCTGAACTTGACCACAGAGGCAGAGCATCATTCAATCTTGGCAGAAGCTCCAGGATGACAAACTCCACTTTCTCTGCATCAAGACAGCTCATAACT